>NC_061121.1:229608676-229630770 GCF_002878395.1 Capsicum annuum | reverse complement strand
TTTTTTTTTTTTTTTAATTTAGTATATTTGTGGTTGTTCTTTGACGGTGTTAATGTTGAAAAATGAAAAAAAATTGAAGGAGAGTGTTAATAAAGAATGAATTTGAGGTTGTTAATGGAAGAATTTGAATGTTGTGGATGTTTTGGAGAATAAAGAATAAAAGATGTTTAATAGAGAATTTTATTTTTAATTTAGTGCTTTGTGGTTGTTCTTTGATGGTGTTAATGGAGGAAAATAAAAAAAATTGAAGACGAGTGTTAATGAAGAGTGGATTTGAGGTTGTTAATGGAGGAATTTGAGTGTTGTGGATGTTTTGGAGAATAAAGAATAAAAGGTGTTTAATAGAGAATTTTATTTTTAATTTAGTGTTTTGTGGTTGTTTTTTATGGTGTTAATGGAGGAAAATGAAAAAAATTGAAGAAGAGTGTTGGTGGAGAATGGATTTAAGGTTGTTAATGGAGGAATTTGAGTGTTGTTGATGTTTTGGAGAAGAAAGAATAAAAGGTGTATTTTTAAATTTTTTTAATTATATTTTAAATACAATATTAGTGTTTTTTTTTCTTTTTACAAATATATGCATTTTTTTCCTTTAAATAAATATTTAAAAGAAATTAAATAGACCAAAAAATGAGTTTTAACGCTCTCAACAACGCTTGTTTATACGCTGGCAATTAAGGGGGAATTTTAATTCATTTTAAAGATGTTAAGAGGATAAATAAATGAAAATTAAGTTTAAATGTTAAAATGAGTTGGAGGACAAGTTCAAGAAAGAAATGATGTCTTTTCTCAAAAATAATTGTATATATGTACATGACAGAAATGGAGTGGTCCAAAATCTACATAACCCAAACTTTTGGCTCAAATTAAAACCTCTCAATTAATACTACTGTGTCAACTTCTTATCCAACCTTCTAGTGACATGTCAAATTTATACTTTTTTTTTCGTTCGCTGTTTGATATTTATACTGAGTATTAATCAAATTTGGATTGTGCATCGAAAACAGGGCTCAAACACAAAATATATAATTAAAGATGAAGGAATACTTATTCTTCTCCCAAAAGGCGTTATTGATACGACATAAGTCCGTACTTATTGTTTTTTTATTTGTTCGTCCAAGATCTTTATGAGATAATTTATCTCATTATTATGGTATACAAATAATTTTGATACTAACTAATATCTCACCCCAAATATGAAATAAAATAGTCCTCCATTTGATTCTGAAATTATTTATCTCTTATACCTCACACCGAACGATCTCCTGTAGTCATCAACTTCTTATCCAACTTCTCGTGATATGTCAAGATCCGCGCTCTTTTATTTTCATTCAATATTTAATATTTATATTTTTACATCAAAGGTAATATATATCTTAATAAAAGTAATTTCATACGCTCAAATAAAAATTAAATAATTAAAGATGAAGAAATTCTGATCGTTCTCCTACGCCGTTTGTTGATAGGACGTAGGTGTATATTTATGTTAATTTTTTTTGAATATTAATAATAGCAAATAAGTGTAAAAGAGGTTATATAAAAACTTAACCTCAATTTTTAAAGGATAGGCGAGTTGATTGAGTAGGTGATCTTTCTTAAATTTTCGGACCTATTTGCACGTTTCTCGGATGAAGTCGTTGCATGAAGCTTGCCTAATATGATTTACCTTTCGTAGATGATTTTCGAGCTACTATACTAAAGTAGAATTTACCTTATGCTTATGAAAAAATAGCAGTTGCAAATTTCCAACAACTGCAACAATAATACTCCCTTTGTCTCAATTTTATGTGACACATTTTGAATTTCGAGATTCAAAAACATCTATCTTTGATCATAATTTTTTGGAAAAATGGTCTGAAATATACCTAAACTTAGACGAAATTTGTCGTAACACGCCTGAACTTTGCGGGGGCACTATGACACCTCTAAAACTTTGTAGGGGCCCTATGACCCTCCCTAAACTATTTATTAATGTATTTTACCGACATTTATTTGCACTAAACTCTTTTTTTAAAATTTATTATCATATTTTATTTATTTATTAGTTTATAAATGTCACTAAAATATACTAATAAATAGTTCAGGAGGGTCATAGCTCCCCCGCAAAGTTCAGGTGTGTTACAACAAATTTCATCATAATTTGAGTTTATTTTGGATCTTTTTCCCTAATTTTTTCATATATATTTTAAGTATTTTAAACTGTCAATTATCATGACTTATAGTATATTTTACGTAGTTTTCAAATATAGAAATTTTATTTCAAGGAAATTAAAATTCTCATGCTCAAATTTATGATCTAACTTACACTATCTGAATTTCGGGTAGCGAAATATTTCACATAAAGAGAGAGTAATGAAAAACCTGCCCTCTAATCATAGCATTGGTTAAACTAGTCAACTATATTGCTGTATGTGTTACCTTTACCAAAATCATACCAAACGAGATCAAATAGGTCAATAATACCAACCAGCTCTAGATACACAAGGATCTATCAAATAAATCCTACAAATTGACCAAAAAAAAAAAAAGAAAGAAAGCAAATGTCTTTCACTTGACCAACAAATAACGGGGTTTCCTACTAATTCATGATATGCTTTTTGAGACGAGCTTAGTTTATATATAATCAGTGAGTATAATATATAAATGGATATTTAAACTTGACTTTTACTGTCAATTTGACACTTCAAACTTTCCTTGTAATTAAGTAAACACTTTAACATGTACACACCATTTTGAGGGGTAGAAGGTCGACTCATTTGGCTTTCCACACGTTCTAATCTCCCACTCATTGATGCCACATCCGTATCTAATTTCTCAAGACCCACATTCAACCTAGCCACATCTTGGGATAGTTTCAAGGCGAGCCAAAATGAGATTGATGGCATTATTGTCCATTGTATGAGCATTTGAGGCCTCAGGTTCCATTGATTCCATACCAAAACAATCCCTTCAAGTTACGGTTCAATAAGTCACCAAATTTGTCCACATTGTCACACACAACAATACAATTCAAACCTACAAAACAATCACACATTAGTTCAAACAATCCTCACTATTCTCTCACACACTTTGTAGTTTCACACTTGCCGTCACAAATGTTTGCAAATCAGCTTGTAACTTGTGGTGAGTTGAAGAGTAAGTTTACCCCTTAGTCGGAATGAATTTTTGTTTTGGTGGCTCGAGGAAGTAATGTTCGAACTTGAACCAAAAGTACTATGAATTAAAAAAGAATAAAGCACTCAAGTAAATGATGACAAAAAACAACAATTTTAAAGGACTAATTGACAACCTAGTAGGATTATACTAGCTTGTTAATTAGTTCTCGGATCAATTAAAGGAAACTAAGAATCAATAATTAAGAAACTAACAATCCAAGTTTGAGCTTAAATTAGTGTGTGAACAGTAATTGGGTGACGTGTCACCCTCCAATTGGCCGCAACTTTTACTAATCCTAATTAACAAGTTGATGACTTGGTCACTTTTCAATTTGGAATGGATGAACTTGGTTTTGGTGGAAAAGTGTAAGTCTTGTAACCTTTTTCAACTTCAAGACTCAAAAGGTGTGATTTTGACTTGTACTATTCCACAAAACAAGACCCTTGATTTAAGGAAAAGTTATTGTCAAGTCAAGGTGATGTTGTCAAGTCCCCTCACCAACAAGTCTTGTAATTTTATCTTACCTTTTCAAGATCTATTAGAAACCTTTCAAGTTGGTCAAGACAAGAAGGTGATGAAGAACAACAAGAACACTTAACAACTTTTAAGAACTACAATAACAACACCTTCAACGCCCACTCCAACTTCCACAACAAATCCACAACTCACGGTTTTTCCTTTAAGTTCACAACAGCAATGTCTTCTTTTAAGCTCAAACTTTAGATCTAGACATTTGTAGTGTTGGTGAGAAAGAAACCAACACTTGAAACACTCTAAACAAGCAAAAAGACTACCAAATCTAGACACACAATCACAAATCTTAGCCAAGACAACAAGAACACAATTTTCGGCCAAGAACACAACAATGGACAGATTGCAAATTTTCTGGAATTTTCAGATTTTAACAAATTTTTTTATTTTTTTATTTTTCTAGCAAGCCCAAGATTGATTTTGTTGGAATAAAATCAACCACAAGCTCTGATACCAAATGATACCAGATCAGCCAAGAACACACAAACCACGCACTCAAAACAGTCCACAAGTACAAGAGAACCGAGGACCCTTTGAGTGACCCCTCTCGGATTCAAGATCAACAACAAGAACTCAATGTAATGTGGTGTTTAACACCAATTTCCAGCCAACATCCAGACTAAATTAACAACACAAGACAAGAACAACAATGTAACAACAAGAAGAAAGCTACGGGTTCATTAACAACAACAAGAAACCAACGGATTCAACAAGATACAAGATAAATAGTTAGATCAAATGAAGGGACAATCTTAAGAACCCAAGAATTATTACAATCTTAGACCCTTAACACTATCCGCAACAAAGACCTAACTCTACGTTGACACAAGAGGGTCTTTACCTCCTCTAAACACCAATCTTTCAATCCAATGTCCAAACATAAGTGAATCCACACTTGTATCTAACCTAGTTTTGGTTGGAACTCATACTCACAAGACTATAGAGAGAACTTTAAGTGTTACAAGTTTTAATTCTTAAAAATAATCAACTAAGTTACAAAAACCCTAAGTTGTTCCTTATATAGTGTATTACAAATAAGAGTCAAAATGTCCCTCAAGTGAGTGGCACCCTTCTAGTGCAATTTAGTGGCTGATTTTGGTGTGTTAGGGCCCTTAATTTCACTTCTCTTGCTCACACACTTGGCTGAATTTAATACACACACATATAAGTCCATTTACGCGATTGCACTTGTATCATCCTCTCCATCTTGAGAGGAATTTTTCCACAAATTCAAGTAATCATCACCCGCAAGCTCTCCTCTTTGAATCATCTTTTTAAGGCTCCTCCCAAGGTTAGGATGTTCAACCAAGGGTTCCATGAGATCATCAAACATGTTCATCGGACTTACATAGTCTACAACCTGCATATAAGAAGAATGGATGCTAGGCAAAGTAGCATCTTGGTTAGTAAGCAATAAAGGGCCTTTGTGGACAAATCCCACAACCTTGACTCTCGACTCCTCCTCACTCTTGGTTTCCTCATCTAAACCATCACTAAGCATGACTCTCCTTTCCATAAACAAAGGTACTACACACTCTCCATTAATCGGCCAAATATCTTCCCCGCCTACGTCTATTTCCACCTCGGCTTCTTGCTCTCCATCTTGAGCATTTTCATCAACCTTATTTGATTCAAGTCCCACCTCCTAAGGATTACATTTCTTTGGTTTGTCCATTCACTAGCCTTGTGCCTCCACCATTTAAAACATTGAAATCCCTTAGGACGAGAAGTAGAATTCGGTTTACCTTCGTTTCTTGGAGGGTACCTTTGGGAGGTGTTGTTCTCGGCTTAGACAAACTTGGCATCATATTTTTCAGCATTGAATAAGTGCTCCTTGTCTCCACCTATAAAGCCGCTTGGAAGATTCCCTCTATGGTGTTGAATTTGTGAAGCCTCATGTGAGTGGAGCTGTCCTTGTTTAACCCAACCTTGAACTGGATGATGTCGTTGCTCACTTTCTCTCCTCTATGATCAAGTTCCAAAATGAGTTGTTGAAATTCGTCATAGTAGGCTGCCACATTTTTGTTTCCTTGCTTTAAGTTGTACAATTTTGCAAGGAGTTCATGTTGATAGCTTTTAGAAAGGTACCTTTGCCTCATAATATACCTTAACCGAAACCAAGGAGGGGTTTGCCCCTCAATCAATACATTGCCAAAACATTTGACATACTCCCACCATGTGGTAGCATATCCCTCAAAATGAGCAATGGCGTAGCAGCTCTTCTTCTCCTCCGTGAGATCATTCACTTGAAAGACTCTCTTGCATGTGGATTCCCATGCAAGAAACTCTTCGGGATCACTTTCTTTCTTAAATATCAAAAGCCACATTTTTATGATGTTGAGGCCAACATCCCTTTTCCAAACACCTTGGCCGCCCCTACCTTCAAGCCCTCGGTTATCCCTAGGTTCTACCCTTCTACCTCTCATCCCATTTTCCATCAAATAAGGATTATCATATATTCTATACCCTCCCCTTCGGTTCTCCCTCACAAATCCCTCTTCTTGCATTGATGGGTTTTGGATATTTGGAATTTGGTATGGGGGATTGGCATTTAGTGATAGAGGCCTTTGGATTGGCTGATTTTGGTTTGGAGGAGTCAGATTTAAGGGTGGAATTTGGGTTCCAAATCCTTCATGTGGGGCTTGGTGATGTGTAGAATGGCTAGGTACTTCAAGGCCTCAGCCTTGTGAATAATAGTGTGCTTGAGGTATGGCATTTAGCAAGTACATTCTTTGGCGTGTGGATTTAGGGGTAATGGTTGGGTATGTGTTTTGGGGAGTTGAGGGACGAGAACTCCGTTGACTTTCTACCCTTTCCATTCGGCCACTAATAGAGGCCACTTCCACTTCCAAATTCTCAACTGTAGCATTCACTCTAGCCACGTACCGAGACAAGGACTTAAGACTAGCTACAAGGGCATTCATAACATTATGATCCACGGTTTGTGTATTGGAAGTTTCAGGTTCCATGTGTGGTGGTTCCATTTGCAAATGTACCTTATAAGTATGCAAGCTTGATGGAGTTCCATACTTGAGAGGTGAACCTAGGCTCTACAGCGACTCAAGGAAACAATAACAAAAGAACACACGAACGATAGTAAGCACGAAAAATGGTACGAGAATGACAGTGGAAACATGAAACACACTCCAAACAGTCCACAAATCACAACAAAAATATGAAGAAAAAGATAAACTTAACAATGGGAATAACAACAACACAAACGGGTACAATACGAGATACAAACATTACAAGATTGCAAAAATAGAAAGGATAGATAGAGTGACATACATTATCTCATGAACTAAGAACATAAGTGTATTCAAGCACCTAGACCCTTAATACAATGATAATAGGAACACCTACTCTCTTCGGTGAGCACAAAAGAGACCTCAACCTCCTCTAGCATCCAACGTTCTAAGAAATAATGCAACACTAGTGCTTCCACCCTAGTATCACCCTAGTTACAAGTTTTGAATTTGTGCCTCAAGGAGAGAGGACTTGTCTTTCAATGTTATACAACATTCATTATCATCAAAGTCTAATGAATGAAATCCTAAAAGGTTTTATTTATAGCTATTACAAAAATAGTGTGAAATGTTCATAATACCCCTCAAGGGTGAGGTGCCCATCAAGTGCAAAAAGTGGGCTGATTTTGGTGTGTTTAGGCCCTTTTTTACACTTCATTTGTGCACTTCCTTGGACGGATTCATTACGCACTCATTCACGTGCATTCTCGTGGTCGTACTTGTATCATCCTCCTTTTCTTGAAAAGGATTCGACCTCGAATCCGTACCTCGCAAAATCAAGAGAAGACAACAAGCACACATTCTCAAGATATAAGGGGTTAGGGTTAGCAAAATACACATATCACATTCCATGCCGAGGGAGGGGGACAAATTTAGAGTATATCCACGGGTCCTTTGTGTTGAACATAAAAAGTTTAGTAAAAAAGACACAAAGAAAGCGGTCATCATCCACAAAAAGAGATAAGGAAGAACTTTGTCTTCCTTCATTAGCACCCACAACCAAACATTGCTTGTCGTCTTGACCAAGCATTAAGTGGGGAGTGTAGAGATTTCCACATTCCAAGAGGGTGCCGGGATCAAATAGAAAAATTAGCCAAGGGCCTAAGCCGAGGCTATCCCTTCCTTTCCCTAGAATGTCACTCTCACATTCACACACAAAAATATTTTCATACACATAGTCTCTATGAACAAAACTAATTGCAATGCTTTTACCACACAAGATGTTCAAAGAGTCATGTGCATTATCAAGATCAATTCTATAGATTTCATCACTAACTTGAGAATTTTTAAGCACACTATTCGCATGCTCAAGTAGTGAACTACATTTAAGAGTAAATTGATCATCAGGCACACTAAGAGTGTTAACACCTAATTTTTGCCCTCCGCAACTAAACTTAATCCTGAGTTTCTTCAATTTTTATTAAAATTGAGATATTTATTTCCTCCGAATAAGAGTTTTGAAAAGTATATTTGTACGTGATTTTGTCACTTTAAGTAGCAATTATATATTATCATGTTCAATTATGCGATACTATACAATTGGATTACTTAAATGTTTATTCTATGGAATATCAGATTTTAATTAAAGATTATTTTAAAAATAAATACACTAATTAAAATCTTGATTTGAAAATAATCTACTTCAAAAATGGCTTGTTTGGAGAAATGTTACTTAATTTTATCAAATCAAAGAAGCTCGGGATTAAACTAGTTGCTAAATTCGTTTTCAATCTTGACTCAATTTGGTCAATGTATTAAATTAAATTTAATTGAAGTTGATTTGGCTATAATTGCAATACAATTGGCCGATTAATCTTCAATTAGGTCAAAATTTAAATACAATTGACTAAAGTCTTTATCAATAGGCTATTTATTAAATAGTTTAAACCTACTCCTAATTGAGGCTATGTCGTAAATAATTCCACCAGCCCGATACAATAACCCAACAGCCTCACAAGACCAGCCCAAGCCCAATTTCCTTTTGACTTTGCCAAATTAGCCCCAAATTCCCATCAACACCACCCCAGGCCCAATATTTTTCAACACCAGCCCCACAACAAAGCAATTTCAGCCCACCACGAATCCTTCACAACCCAACCCAATCCCCTTATCTCCTCTCTCACAACCTTGACCTAATCTCATCCCACAACAAAATAACAATGCCAACTCTAAAAATCCAAACGGGACCGACTCCATCAGCTTCAATAACTCAACCCGTCTTTGACCCTCACTCCATCTCAACCCGTACCATGATAACCCGATTCCAAATCGCGACAGCGACCAACCCATTTTTTTTGATTTGTGGATCTACACGAGAATGCTCGAGAATCTTCTAGAAAGAAGGTTAGGTGTCACCTCTAATGGATCAATTTCGTAAATCTTGGTAGCATTGGTACGATTTCGTACCTATTTGGTGGCTTTCCATTGGTTGTGGGAGGGAATTGGCTTTCCCTGAATTCTATTGGTCCACCAATTCCGGAATTGGTATGAGTCGCGGATGAAAAATTGAGGCGAGGGAGAATTCGAATTTTGAATTTCAAATATCCTATTTTGAAAAATCCTGAAAATGCCCCAATTTCATCGTCTATATAAGAAGCCTCTAGGTCACTTTTTAGAGGTTGATAGAGGGAGGGAAAAAATTTTGAGGAGAGAATTAGGGTTCAAAATTCTGAGGTTAGAAGTTCTAGGGTTCGAAAATTTCTTCGAAAGTTTTGGGCTTGAGAAGAGGGAAAAGCCATCTTGAGCGAATCATTAAAAATTTTCTGTTTGAATTAAAATTTTTGTTTTCGTATAAGTTGGAGATTAATCGGTGTGTTTCGAGTTGACGACAACGACGATCCCTTGTGGTGACTAGGAGTCCAACGTTAGATCGTTATCCCGTCTTGTTGCTCTGAAGGAGGTGAATACCCCTTACCCTTTATTTTGTTATCGCATTTTCTCTGCTTCATCCCATTTACTGATATAATTGTAATATTATTTGCTGGGTTATGTGCTGTAGAGGTCCCAAAGACCATCGGTTGTTGTTTTGACGAAGGGTGTTGAATGTATCGTTATGTTAGGATTAATCTAGGTTCGAATTGCCAGATATGTGGTTTTCTGTCATTTTTCTTATTTTGGTGTCATGATCTGTCATCCATTCTTAGTGTTGCTTATTAGTTTTTGGCCTATGCTTCACTTGGTGTATGGCTAGTGGTTAGAAGGGCTGGTTTATTACGAAAAGTCTGTTGCTTTGATTGTATTCAACAATTTTGGTCAGGTGATGTTTGGCTCGTAGTCATTATCTGATTGTGTTTGTCCATTGTTATTGCTGGATTGCGGCACCATTGTTGAGTTAGTAGCGTTGTTAGCAGGGCTACCTCTCAAGATCCTTTGGCTTCTCATATGCCAAAAGGACAATGAGCAAGGACCGAAATATACAGAAGATTCTGTGATTCCTCGATGATCATCTCGACCACTAAAAGCTTATCCTTTTTAGTCTGTCGAAGAGAGAGTGAGGATAAGGATAATATGCCCTGCCACACTCCCCTTTAGTTTATGAGTTATGCCTCTCTTTTGGTCTCAAAAACCCAAATTTGGGATTTCTATTTCTCCTTTAAGCTCATTTTCAATATAAAAACATATTAAGAGGATAAATGTAGTTATGTGAATGCTTGAACGTTGGAGTACGCTCGTAAAATTAGTCTAATTTTCTTATCACTACATTGTGTACGGGCTAAGGATTCCCAAGGATATGTTTTGGTCAATAGTACTAAGAAAGTAGGGATGAAGTCGTAACCTTTTCCTTCCCAAAGGATGGAGTTATACCCATTTCATTCTCAAAATAGGATTAGGGATGGAACAACGCGATGACGCATCGTGATCGATTATTTCCATCCTCAAATACCTACTGACAAAGCTTAATATTGCAGATTATTTTTCAAATTTAAATATCGTGTGTCTCATAGTCGAGCACGATTGATGTGTTATAATTGTCAGGGGTGTTGTCTTGTACTTTTGAAACAGGTAGCCTTATAATTATTGCTACAACTCATAAGTTGAACTTTAGACAACTCACTTGTCCTAGGTGCTACTATTGTTTGCTTTAGGCTTCAACTTCTTAATATTTGCTTCCTAATAAAATCGGAGAACATATAAGCTCTATATCTTGAGATCCCAGCTAGTCGTCATAATCTTGTCAACATTCTGATTTTACTGTTAGCTTGGTAGAGTCTTGAATAAGTTTTCCTTTATTTTATTACCCATGCTGTTTGGATTGATTGACCATGAACAACAGTATTCTGAACATGGATAACCTTCACACGAATATACAGTAGGTTTACGTGCTAACTACCTTGCCACTCATCATATGCTATTTGGTATCAACACGTCATTTACTTTTAAATACAAATAAGGTTTACACTAAGACATCATTTACCCCAATACGCTGTTTGATTATTTGAATATGCCCTCGTTTCTTATTATTAGCCTTTTATACATTTTTTTTAACAAGCATGAGTTAATCCACTCTATGTTTTCTTTCCCTTAGATGATCGTGTGTTATGTATCTTATTTCCTTGATTTGATTTTTGTGTTTACCCCTTTAATTTTTCTTCCTTTCTTTCTCGGTTGATCATGCATTAATTTTTTTTGTTTATTCTTGCTTTGCATATGAACTCGTTGGAGTCCAAACGGACCGTTTGCATTCCTCAATGGGCCAATAAGGCCCATCCGTTGAGTCAAACCCGAAAAAGAGTCTAAGGTTACATAATGCAGATAAAGGAGGCGAAAGAAGAAGGAATGGATTAAACCCAATTACTTGAAACGGCAAAGAGATTAAAATCTCTTTGATTTGTTTATTTACTCATTTCATTGTTGTCCTTATCTTTTTATTTGTTTGATTATCTATCCATTCATTCTGGCCAAGAAGCCAGAGTTGTATTTAATACAGGTGGAGCAAGACTCGAGCCAAAGGCTCGAAAATAGTTTAGGACAGGTGAAATGGATCGGAAGTCCAACTAGACTAAGCCAGGTCTCGTTGATTTGGGTCCAATGGCCTAAATCCTTTACTTTCTCCCCCCTTCCCATTTTATGTGTTTATTTGCTTATTAGTTTTGTTTAGACTTAGTTAAAGTCCTTACTAAGTCGCCTAAACCTATTTTACACAAGTCTTTTTTTTTAAATCAAATCACTACTTCAACAAATTAATCTTTTCAGAAGTTAATCAAAAACGTTTTCAAACAGTCCGGATAACCGCAAGTTAGCGGACGTTTTAGGTGCCTAACACCTTCCTAAAACGTTAATAAGAATCGCTTACTCAGAATCTCTTAAATTAAACGATTTTCCTGTTTTGATCGTTTGAAGTAACTCTCTAAAGGTTTCTTAATTCCTTTTTTCAAAATTAAGTGGCGAATCTCTCAAAAAGTCAAATTTTTCACCAAACCAAAGAGTACTACCAAGAGTACTCATTTCCGAGACTACACATTCCTTTCCTATAAGAGTACTCTCTTCTTCCAAGAAGAGATTTCCATCTTTAGGAGGAATGTTGCACACCATAGTGGGTTAGCATATCGGCTATAGCCTTCAAGGCAAGCTATGCTATCTTTTTCACCACTAGGTTCATTAGCAGTGTTTATATAATCTTCAAATAAGACATTAAACCTAAAGAGAGCATGATCTATCTCACGGACAGATTTGGAACTAGCAAGTGCTTCCCTCTCTATAAGTTCACTATCACGTACCAAAGATGTTTCAATCTCTTTTTTACCTTGGTATGGGTCGGGGTAGCCCACCTCTTCCTTTGGGAATCTCTCGTCACAAGGTGTTTGTACAAGGGAAGTTGGATTTTGTTGGATAAGTTTATGTAGCAATTGGCGTAGCTTTTATACGTGCCATTTCATTTCTTCAATATAGTCGGTGATGCGGTCAAACGTGACATCAAGATTGGTGGCAGCCATGGTACCTAAAAGAAAAGACAACAACGAACAAAAAAACAATCAAACTTGTTAGCTCAAAAATGTCTCACCACACTCTCACTCTTGATTTTTACCTCACACTTGGTTTCACAAGTGTTGAAAGCTGGCTTGTACTTCGTGAGTGATTGAGGGATGAGTCTAACTTTTCCCAGAATAGATTTTCATTTGAGTTGACTCAAAAGAAAATTTGTTTATGGACTTGAACCAACAAGACACAACGAATTCATAAAAGAGAGAAGCACACAACAAGCGCTTAACACGAATGAACGAACACAAAGACTAACTAACAATCTAGTAGATGAGTACTAGTTTGCCAATTAGTAGTGGAACCAACGAAATTGAAACTAAGGAACAACAAAAGGAAACTAAGAAATCTGAAATTTAAGCCAAAATTTGATGCGTGAACAGTAACTTGATGATGTGGCAGTCAAGTATTGGTTGCGGTTTCTAGAAATTTTTTTTCAAAGTCCAAGTCTAAACAAATTTTAATTTGGATTGGTGGAATTTGTTTTAAGGAGGGAAGAATAAGTCTTGGAGACTTTTTTTTTCAAGTTTCAAATTTCAAGACTTGACTTTTGTAGTACTTTTCCTTAAAATATGGACCCTTGTTTCATGAAAAAGTGGTTGAGAAGTGATGTAAAGTCTTTTGGTGGTTGGGGGTCTTTCAAAACTAACAATTACTTACACCTCTTTTCTTCACCTTTTAGGATCTATCATTCACTTTATGTTCTAACAATATATGAAGGAAGGTGTAGAACTTAATGAACAACAACAACCACACCAAAAACAATAACAAAAATCTTCAAGAACAACAACAATTCCAACGGCCAACTTCAATCCACAACAACAAACGACCAAGTCTCTTTAGTGTTGTGTCTTTGGTTTTAACAAGAGATAAAGGTTGTGAAGAACTTCAAGAACAACAACAACACTCCTTTTAACAACAACTAAACACACGGACAATCAAGTTTCTCAACAACAATGCCTACCACAACAATGTTCAACAACAATGGGCCAAGCTTATGTTCACAATAACAACATCAAAATACAAGCTCAAATCAAAATATAGACTCAATGTGTTAGTGAGGAATTAAACTAACACTTAGAGACAACAAAGACAAGTAAAAAACTCGGCCAATACAAAACAAAAATACAATTTTTGGCCAAGAACACAAAATGGACAGATTGTTCTTTTTATGGAATTTTCAGATTTCAATTTTTTTTTTCAAGTGAGCTAGCCCAAGATTTGATCTTGTAGGAACAAGATCAAGCCATGCTTTGATACCAAATAATACAAAACTCCCCAAGAACACAACAACACAAACACCAAAACTAGTCCACTAGTTCAAGAACTATGGACCCTTTTTTTTGTGACCTCTCTCAGATTCAAGAACACAATAAGAAGACCATGTAATGAGGTGTTTAACACCTATTTTTCAGCAGCAAACTAAACTATATTATGACAATCAAAATGAAGAACAAAAATGTTACAAAAACAATAACCAAACGGCTTGAACAACAATAACACAAACTACAAGATTAGGACAAGAAACAATGATAGATAGCTAGACAAGTGGTGATGTAGTCTTAACAACACAAGAGCATATTCCACTCTTAGACCTTTAACACTTCATACAACAAACACCTAACTCTTATAATGACACAAGAGGGGCATCCACCTCTCAAAGCACCAAAGTCTCAAGCTTTGCAACATACAAGAGAATCCACCCTTATGCTATGCCCTAATTTCAGTTTTGAGAGCTCTCTCTCACAAGAGTAGTGCTCTTCAATATCAAGCATAAACTAAGACAATAAACCCTACCATGTTATATTTATATTACAATGCAAAATAATAGATAAATGACAAAAGGGCCCTTCCATCAAAAAGACCTCAAGGCCGTCCCATGGAGTGCATTCAAAAACCGATTTGGGCCTCATCCATACTTGGGCTTGTGCATTCTTTAGTTGGTATTCAAGTTGCTCAAAAAATATCTAAGGTCATGATCATTCCCGTATCATAACCTTTACCTAAAAAAAAAATTCAAAGTTGACCGACATTCATCTAGCATCTGTAAATTAAAATAAAACAATAAGATAATAAAGATATCAAAACAATACAATTAAACCCAACCTTTACACAAGAAATTCTTCAAAACCAACCAACATTCATCTATGACCTGTAAACTATAAATAAAAAATATAATAGTGATCACAAAGCTTCGATTTTGATCTAACTAGCTCTTGTCTGAGCGAAAATTTTTACCCTAAAAAATGATTTTGAATGAAAACAAAGAAGATATATAAATACACACATGTTGAATTCTATTATGCTGATAAAAATAGTAAAGAAGTTGAGGGTTAGAAAATCAAGCATCCACTAATCTAGGCATGCAATCGAATAAAATTAGATGAGCATCAATCATATTCTCCTAATAGACAAACCGGTTTGTTCTCTAGTTTAACGTACATCTTAATATTTATAGAAGTATTTCCTTAATAGAGTCCTATTTAGGTGTATTTTTCTAATTGAATAGTAGTAAGGAAATTATTAATTAATTATCCTACCATATATTTTAGGAAATCTAGTAAAAAGGAAAATAGTAATTAATTCTCCTACCATATATTTTAGGAATCCCATTGTACCTCACTTTAATGAGTTCAAACGTTACATTAAATAGGATATTTTTTTAAATAATAAACATGAATATAATAATTAAATTTAATATCTTTTGAGTATGTAAAGATAGAGAATTTATTTATTAAACTTAATCTTTACCAAAAATATTTTTAAAAGTCGATCAACATTCAATCTAATCTTTACACACAAAAATTTTCTCAAAGTCATCCGACACTCATCTACCACCTGTAAATAATAACAAAATAATACGATAATAGAGATATCAAAATAATACAACCAAACATAACATTTACATAAAAAATTTCTCAAAGTTGACCAACATTTATTTATCACCTGTAAACTGCAACAAAATAATACGATAAAAGTGATATCAAAACAATACAATTAAACTTAAATTTTACACACAAAAATTTCTCAAAACAAATCGAGATTCATCTACGAACTGTAAACTATCACAAAATAACAAACTAATAGAGACATTACAATAATACAATTAAACCTAACCTTTACCTAAAAAAATTTTCAAAACCACCCCACATTCATCTAACATCTGTAAATTAAAATAAAACAATAAGCTAATAAAGTTATCAAAATAAAAAAATTAAACCTAACCTTTACACAAGAAATTCTTCAAAACTAATCGACATTCATCTATGACCTGTAAACTATAAAAAAAAAAATATAAAGTAATCACAAAGCTTCAATTTTGATCCAACTAATTCTTGTCTGAGCAAAAATTTTGACTCTAAAAAATGATTTTGAATGAAAACAAAGAAGAGGTAGATATACACACCTGTTGAATTCTATTATGCTGATAAAAATAGTGAAGAAGTCGAGGGTTAGAAAATCAAGCATCCACCAATCTAGACATGCAATCGAATCAAGTTAAATGAGAAACAATTATATTTTTCCAATAGTCAAACCGGTTTGTTCTATAGTTTAACATACATCTCAATATTTATAGAAGTATTTTCTTAATAGAGTCCTATTTTAGGAGTATTTTTCTAATTGAATAGTAGAAAGCAAAATATTAATTGATTCTCCTGCCATATATTTTAGGAGTCTCATATATTTTAGAAAGTCTAGTAGAATGAAAAATATTAATTAGTTCTCGTACCGTATATTTTAGGAGTCCCATTTATTTTAGGAAGTCTAGTTAATATAATAAAAAATAATTAAATACTAAATTAAAAAAATAATGAAAAGACAGTTTTATCTAAAGAAGAGTTTTTAATGATGAGTAAAAAATTCAAATCACTTTTCTAAGGGTAACAGTACCTAATTAATTGCTGAAAATAATTTCAAAGGATCATACAAACAGATTTTGGTATATTACCTTTGTTTCATTGTAGACACATAATTTTGTCCTCCTTAGAAGTCGATTTTATTCATTTTTCTACCTTAGCATATCATGTACCCTCCACGATGTCATTTTTTATCCACTCTTATTTTATCCTACCGTGTGCCCTCACCCATGTCATTATACCCCGCAAAATACAAAACAAATAAATAATAAACAAATAATAAAATAACTAACCCTATCTTATCCTAACCACCTACCAAATAAAAAATAACACCTCACCACTACCCCTACCCCACATTACCCCACCCCCTCTCCTTTTTCTTGTCCAAAAAAAAAGGACACAATATATACCTACCCACATACACAAAAACAGAAAAGGAGAGGAACCCAAAAACAAGAAAAAAAAACATCAACATTTTTCTCTTCTCTCTAGACTCACACTCTCTCTCTAATAAACGTCGCCGGCGACCGACCGGAGCTCCGGCCACCACAACACCATCATCTTTCCCCCTCTCTACCATCTCTTCTCCGCAAAACTAAAAAGAAAAAAAAAATCAGCCGCCGCCGTCCTCCGCGTCACCGTCAGCCGCCGCCGTCCTCAGCGTCATCTTCAGCCGCCGCCGCCCTCCACATCATCGTCAGCGGCAGCGCCGGCGTTGGTGCCAGTACCGCTCCGCGTCGGCCAGATCTGCCGCGGCTCGTCACCGGTGACAACACCGTTCGCCGACCGAGAATCAACCAGCTCCGGCCGCAGCTCATCACCGCTCAGATCTCCACCGCCGTCACAATCAGACCCGCCGGCTCACGACCAAACCTGTCAGATCTCCGCCACCATCCGATAACACCGTCAACACCAACCCCGAACGGCAGACCATCATAACCGGTCAACTGCCGCCGTTCTCTCCGTTACCGGAGCTCGATCTGCGTTGGTTTTTGGTTTCCTGTTGTCTTTGGTTGATTTTGGTTTCGTCTATTTCATGTTTCGACGTCGATAGTGGGTTTCGAGTCGCCTTTATTGAATCTCGTCGTCGTTCTTGGTTGGGTTTTGTATAGTAAAGTTTTATTCATGGGTTTGGAGCTGTCCGGCTATTATTTTAATACCGAGTTTGGTTTGCTCGTTGTGAGATTCTCCGATCGGGTATTTTGGTCTTCGGATTTCTTTATTATCGACAAAAGCAAGTGTCAGTGAGGTCCATTTCTTTAACCCGCTCTCTTTTATTTATCTTGGTATATTGAATTGGTTGTGATTATGTGTGTTGTGATTATGTTTTGTTGGACTTTGTTGATGTCGATTGTTATGATCATGATGTTTGGAGGGTCGATTTTTGGTGGTTTGAAGATTGAATTTGATCATGATTTAATAGATTGATAAGGGGATTTAGGGAAGGAATGGAGAAATTGATAAAAAGTTGAACGTAGATTGATGTTGGTTTGTTGTCTTTTGTCCCATTCGGTATAAGTGAATGTGATAGATTTATGCCATAATGAAATGGATAGGCAATATAGGTTCGGGTAGGCAAGAATTTAAGATTGATGTTTTGGTTGGATGTTGGAATATGCGTGTGAATGTTTCTTTCTAGTTTATCGTATTTAATTCAATTGTATAATTTGGCTGGGGAATGCCCCGAAGTATCCGTATATATTTATTCATCGGGGAATGCCCCGAGGTATCATGTACCCGGAGGACGTTCGTGGTGAAGGTCCGAGGCGTTGGGTAGAGCATTAGTTTAGGATTAGCGTAGGTTTACTTTCAGTCCCTTTCTATTTCGGGTTGTAATAATTGGACTGGACTTTACATTTCGATTTGTTTTGTTTTGTTTTGTTTGATTGTTTTGCGTGCTTTTTTTGTGGTTTATACATTTCGTAATGTCAAAAAAATAGTCGATACACTTTACCAAGAGACCGTGGTTGAACCACGGGATCTAGGGGTGCCTAACACCTTTTCCTCGGTCAACAGAATTTTTTAGCCGGAATCTCTGTTCGCAAACCGGTTTAAGAGTCAAATGGTTTCGAAAAGGATTTTTTAAAGGTAACTTAGCACATCGGATTATGCCAAGTGGCGATTCTGAAAAAAAATGCAAATAATCTTTTTTTTCGAAATAAATTTTCATTTCTTGTCACTTAAAATAATAAAACCCTTTCGAACTTTAAAATATATCCATTTTTTGGAGTATGCGTAAAAAAGTTGTGTGACAGCTTCTGGCGACTCTGTTGGGGACATAAGTTTTCAAAATTCGAGCTATTTTTGGAGTCGTATTGGCTTTGTTTGGCATTACGAGTGTATAAACATTGTTACTGGTTATTGTTTGTGTTATTCACTTTTTGTGCTTTTTCGTGCTCTTTGTTTATATTATTTATCCTATGTGTTACCGTTTTATATCTGTCATCATGAGTCCACCCCCGGCCTTCTTTCTGCAACAAGTCCGTAGTACACGTGTTGTACACAACCTCTAGTTGAGTCACCCTTATTTTAGGGGGGGAGCCGTCGGTGTTATGGAGTAGGTGGAAAGCAAAGTAGCCACTATCGACCATACGCTCCCCCGATCAGCCTTGTTAGTAAACCACAACGTAGGTCAGCCTTTAGATCATGCTTACGTGCATCATGCGGAGACCTAGCGGGATCCACATGGCCCTTTATAGGAGACTCCCCTTTAAAGCATCCCTACGTGCTAACTGTTGCATTATTAAGGGTAACGTGGTCATTTGACGGACTGATTTTTGAAAATAATAATAATAATAATAATAATAATAATAAATTAATTTGTTAGGAGTAAGGGGTGTAGGCAAAAATGAAAAAGAAAAAAAAATATAGAAAAAGTGAGTCAAAAAAAAAAAAAGAGGAGTGTCGTAGTTTATTTTAGAATTCGTTATGGCTTTTGTTTTGCACAATCCAAAAATTCAAAAAAGATTATTTTTACGTTTTGTAAAGTACCGTAAGTTCAAAAAAAAAAAGAGAAAGAGAGAGAAAAATTTTTGTTTATCTTTTCTACTTATTTGTCAAAAACAAAAATGTCAAAAAGATTTTTTTGTATAATTGGTGGTGTCAGTCTTGGTCAAAGCGTCTAGCCAAAAAAAAAAGAGTTTTTTTTTTGTTTTGGTAGTAAGTTAGGGTCAATTTATTTGTTAATCGTTAATTGTCCAATCTGAATGAACTACGCATACCTGATTCCCTTCCCTCGGGTTGGGATACGTAGGCAACCCTCGGTGGGTCCGGTAATTTTTTGTGTCGGCCTTTGTCTTAGTATTAGTCTAGGTCTCGTCTCGTAATCTAGAGTTGTTTGCCAAGTAGACTGATTTCGTTCAGTACCTCTGTTCGGCAATTTGGAGTCATGAATGTGGTCTGTCCCATCGACATATGTTGGCGTCAAAAATCCCAAGGGTTGGGAATCTTCCACTCCTGTTGAATTTTTGAGGTAACGTCTTGTGTGTTATTACAGGATGGATTTGTCCACCAAGTCTAGAGTAGGTGCCCAAAAGGTTAATCAAATGGTGGAAAATGTTTAACTATGTTGATCAGCAGAAACTGATTAAAATATTAGGTGATCTTATAGAACTTCTGCATGTTACCCCTCGTTCAGATTTAATAGAGGCCTTGTTGACCTTTTGGGATCCGAGTAGTTTGGTGTTCAGGTTTGGGGAATGTGAAATGACTCCTACTTTGGCAGAAATATTCGATTTGTTGCATTTGCCCTATATTGAGAAGGATATGATCCGAGCGCGAAATCATACTGACGTGAGATTTTTGCAGTCCTGTGGTTTAAAAAGTAAGGGTATCCGTTTGGGTTGTTTAAGTGACTCGTGGGTTTCCTTAGATTTTTTGTTCGATAGATTCAGGCCCTCGGAAGGTTTTGATTGCTTTTGGTATGAATTTCACGTGACTAAGGAGAAGTGGGAGAAAAAGCGTCTTGAAGTCTTCACCCTCGCTTTGCTAGGAACTTTAGTATTTCCACTAGAAGAAAGACGTATTAATACCCGTTTGCAATCTGTGGTGATGGCCCTGTTTCATAAAGATCAAAACGACAAGGGCATTAATCAAAAGGGCAGGTTCACTCTCATACCCATGATCTTAACAGAAATATGTAAGGCTTTAACCGAAGTAAAGGGGGGAAGGAGATTTTTCGAGGGCAGTAACCTGATATTGCAGTTATGGATGATGGAGCACTTGCATGCACCTTCTTGTTAGATCGTTGTATTCCCAATAGAGTGAAAGCCATGGACTCCAGGTTACGTTTGGATAAATTCTCGTTACCCGTGGGAGTTGAGGCTTGGATTGAATTTCTCGAATTGAGAATCGGGGATAACATTTTGTGGACTTATCTGTGGCTTTGACCGAAACTAATCTTATTGGGTTATCAGACGCAGTTTTCTTTAGTTATGTTAGGGCTCAATTGCACTAGACCATACAATCCTTCTAGGGTAATGCGCCAGTTAGGTAGGCTACAGGACGTGCCACCAGCAGTGGATCTTCTGAAGGATGTTGAGTACTTCAAGGACCAAGCCTTAGGTGAGAGCAGGTATGAGCAGTTTTGGAAGCATGCAACAAAGCTAGGTGTGGACACACTCAAAGAAAGATTGGATAATTCGGGCCACTCAGGGATATGAGGTCTGGCTTCAATCTGTCCCTCGGTGTATCAGTCAACTCTTACCAGCACAGAGATTACAGGAAGAATGCATAGTAGACGATCATCAGGATGAAAGTGTAGGGTCCAAAGTGGAAACACTGAGGGTTCAGCTAGCAGATTTGTTCAAGACAGTAAAAAGGTGTCAGAATAATCTTTCCAAGTGCACTCCTCATGAAGCAGGACTATGGGCCCGAAGCTTCTTCCCCGGTATCAGGATGTCTTTACAGGATATGCTACAAAGTTTAAATGGGAGAAAGAGAACTTCAGAGGCAGGTCCATATCAGCCAGGATCATCACGCAGAGCACCAGTCTAAAAGAGCACTTCTTATCTTTATTTAGTTTGAGTCTTTTATGTGTCTGTCACTGTAAAGTGGTGTCGGTTTAAGTCGAAATCAAGTTGTTTTTGGGTATTAGAGTCTTTACTAGTAATTTCACCTGTGTTGTCTTAGGGGTTTATAATGTTGTTTCATATTTGTTGTTTAGTTTTAAAGTGGTCCCAAACTTTTGTACATTTTTGTTGTTTTCTTTCTTCAATTACGTCTTTCCTTGGTTTGTTTATTTTCGTTCTTGCAAAAAAAAAATTGTGGGTAGTGTTTATGCACATGCTGTCCTAACTACGCAAGATCTGATTCATGTACAACATGATACGTAGGCAACCTACTTTTGGGTTTGATCTAATCATTTTGTTTCGTGCTTTTTCATCATTTTTTTTTTAAAAAGAAAAACAAAAGCCATAAAGAATGATAAAATAAAGGTAGATAACGAGAGAAAAGAAAAGAACAGAGATGGATGCGAAAAAATAATAATAATAAAGAGCGTAGAAGATAAAAATAAGTGTAGACAAAAATCAGGATGATGTTAAAATAACCT
>NC_061121.1:229604718-229605676 GCF_002878395.1 Capsicum annuum | reverse complement strand
TTGTTATGTGCCTTAATCCTAACGGATGTCGTCTTTGATGAGCATGTCCTTTTAGATAACAGTGGTAGGTTTGCAGCACCCTGGCTAGTCACCCATACTTCACCAGGTCCAAAGCAAAGTTCGCCATGGCTAACAGAGAGATGGAAAATTCGCTCATTGACCCGGATCAGGAGCACAAGGAAGAAAGTGCTGAACACAATGATGAGGTAGTAAGGCTCAGGCAACAACTGATAGATTTGCACAGGGCATGGGCCAGCGGAATGCCTCCTCCTCCGCTCCCTGAAGGTCTTGAAAATATCTCTAATTACCCACCGCTCTCTCAGGCACATTTATCTGTTCCTACTGAGTCACCCGACCACGCACCAGGATTCACTCCGCGACATTATTATCCTGGAAGTTCTGGTGTACCCTTGGCAGCTCCCCAATCAAGACCCGCTGCTCAGCCAGCGCCACCGATCACACCGGTATTCGTGGCTCCGCCACCACATGAAACTCCCATATATGCTGCGCGTCCTACAATGAGGCTTCCTAGGTCTTCCAGTGAGCCAGTACTAAAGGTTTCAGATGGTCAATATTATGCCCCGGAGCCTACTTTGCAATTGAATGAACCGTATGGGTACACTCAGCCGCCTGCATTTCCATTTGATATGGAGAAACCTGTCGCAACGAAGGAACAGGATATCATAGAGAAACTGAAGAGTTTAGAGCAGGCTATGAGAAATCTGCAAGGGATCGGAGATTACAGGAGTGTTTCTTATAAAGATCTGTGCATGTTCCCAGACATCAATCTTCCCCCCGGTTTTAAGATACCTAAGTTCGAGAAGTATGCAGGACACGGCGATCCCGTGGCACACTTAAGACGTTATTGCAACCAGTTGAGGGCTGCAGGAGGAAAGGAAGAATTGCTCATTGCCTTCTTTGGCGAGAGTCTTTCAGATCTGGCCTCAGAATGGTTTAT
>NC_061121.1:229594659-229604618 GCF_002878395.1 Capsicum annuum | reverse complement strand
GATTACAGGAGTGTTTCTTATAAAGATCTGTGCATGTTCCCAGACATCAATCTTCCCCCCGGTTTTAAGATACCTAAGTTCGAGAAGTATGCAGGACACGGCGATCCCGTGGCACACTTAAGACGTTATTGCAACCAGTTGAGGGCTGCAGGAGGAAAGGAAGAATTGCTCATGGCCTTCTTTGGCGAGAGTCTTTCAGATCTGGCCTCAGAATGGTTTATCAATCGAGATATCGATAAATGGAACAGTTGGGATGATTTGGCTTCTAGATTTGTTCAGCATTTTCAGTATAACATCGACCTGATTCCGAATGAAAAGTCCTTGGTCAACATGAAGAAGAAGAGCACTGAAGGTTTTAGGGAATACGCGATAAGGTGGCATGAACAGGCCACCAGGGTAAAGCCTCCAATGAAAGAAAGTAAGTTGGTAGAAACTTTCATTCAGGCATAGGATGAGACCTATTTTCAGCATTTACTTCCGGCAAAGGGAAAATCTTTTATTGAAGTTCTCAAAATGGGGGAGATGATAGAGGATGGAATTAAGACCAGCCGAATAGTGAGTTTTTCCGCATTAAAGCTACCACACAAGCGATTCAAGGTGGATCTGGTGCATTTGGAGGTAGGAAGAAGAAAGAGGACGTGGCGACTGTCGTAGCTGGAACCCATTCCTATCCCAAAAGACCACCTCGCCCCTATCCCCAATCCCAAGTCCAAGTCTACACACAAGCTCCATATATTCCTCCCCACCATTACTACCCTCTCCAAAACCTTTTATATTTCATTCCACCACCACCGTACCTAGTATATAGCGCGCAGCCATATGCCCAAACCCCTTCTTACCCGCAATGGCGCGCACAAGCTCCACAAAATCGCCCATTCACTCCACCAAATTACCAAAACCCCTCCAGACCCACCTTTCAGCATAGGCCCAAGTATAAGAAGGAGAAAGCGGTCAAAAATCAATTCACACCTCTTGGGGAGTCATATGCTAGCTTGTTTGATAGGTTGAGAAAGTTGAAGGTTTTAAGCCCAATTCAAGGAAGGCTTTCAAATCCACCGCCGAGGAATCTCAATTATTCTTTAAGGTGTGCGTACTGTTCTGATATGCCTAGCCATGATATCGAGAAATGCTAGCATTTAAAGAGAGTTGTCCAAAATTTAATTGACACAAATTAGATGCTGGTCCAGGCCCCGAAATATCCAAACATTAACCAGAATCCACTGCTAACCCATGCTGAAGCCAATATATTAGAATTGATATATGATGGGAAAGAGTCTTCGAGGGGTTATAAGCCCATTGTCAAGATACAGACCATTGAGGAGAAATCGATGAATGTAGCGGAGTCTTTGAAAGCAATGTCATTGAACCGGGAAGGAATGAGAGAAGATAAAGCCTAAGAAAGCACAAAGAAACCCCTGATCACAGTACAAGGCGCCAGAAGGCATGTTGATTCAAGTCAGGATAAACCCAAGTTGACAGTGGTGGGAGCTCTGAGTCAGCCCATCTTGACGGTGAAAGGAGCACTGGCAGCGCCTATTGTCCTCAAACCGGTGACCCAACCTCCGATAGTTGATACGAAAAGGATTCCCTGGAATTATAGGCGGACTGTGATGACCTATCACGGGAAAGAAGTGGTGGAAGATGTAGATGAGATAGGAGGTTTGACTAAGTCAGGAAGATGCTTCGTGCCTGAAAGCTTAAGAAAGCCCAAGCCAACGGTGAGTGGACCGTCGTCTATCAAAAAGCCTATCACTGAAGAGGAAGCCGAAGAATTTTTGAAAAAGATGAAGTTGCCAGAGTATTCAATATTAGACCAGCTGAAGAAAACCCCCGCGCAAATTTCCCTTTTGTCTTTGCTGTTGCACTCCAAGGAGCATTGTGATGTTTTACTGAAGGTATTAAATGAAGCATATGTTCCTAGGGAGATTACAATCAACCAACTTGAGAAAATGGTTGGAAAAATCTTTGAGATCAATCGGATCAGCTTTTCTGACGATGAATTGCCTGTTGAAGGTACAGGGCATAATCGGGGCCTTTACATTACAGTGAAGTGTGAAGATTTCTAAGTCACTCATGTTATGATTGATGGAGGTTTAGGTGCAAATATTTGCCCTATTTCTACTTTGCAAAAGTTAAATATTGGTGCTGACAGGATCAGGCCCAATAATGTATGTGTTAGGGCTTTCGATGGTGCAAAATCAAATTCCATTGGCAAAATAGAACTAATGTTGACCATAGGGCCTGTTGAGTTTGCCATAGAGTTTCAAGTATTGAATGTAGAATCCTCTTACAATCTGTTGTTGGAAGGCCCTGGATCCACAAGGCCAAGGAGGTTGCATATGCACTGCACCAAATGATTAAATTTGAGCATGACAGGCAAGAAGTAGTTATTCATGGTGAAGGAGATTTATCAGCCTATGAAGATTCTCCCTTGTCTCTTATTGAAGCAAATAACGTAGAGTAGACATTCGTCTATCAAATTTTTGATACAATGCCAGTGAATCGTATCCTTGAATGGCAGGCTATACCAGGACCGCAATTGTCTTTTGCTTCTATCATGATGGTGAGTGAACTTTGGAAATACGGATTTGAGCCAGAAAAGGGTTTGGGAGCGTCTCTGTACGGTATAGTTCATCCCATATGTCTGAGTGAGAACGTGGGCACGTTTGGTCTGGGATTTGAGCCTACGGCTGAAGATCTGAAGAAAGCCAAGGGAAGGAAAAAGGAAACATGGTCACTCCCTCGCCCAATGCCACTACTCAGTGAATCATTTGTTAAGAGCGGTGTCACTAAGCATGTGGAATTTGAAGTTGAATTGATTGATGACTTCCAGAACCTTTTTATTGAAGTTGATATGGTCGAAGCAGGAGAAGGTACCAGTATGGCAAACGTGCAATTCATAGGTCCAGCTGTCTGGCTTAATAATTAGGAAGTCACTCCTCTCTCCGTCAGGGGGGAGTTTTAGTAGTTTATTTTGTTTTTCTTTCTGTTTATCCGAGTTATTTCAGGGTTGTAATTTGGATTTTAGTTTGTTTATGTTATGTTGGTGTCTATGTTCAAACCCTTCTATCTTTTATTTAATGAAATGCAATATCCCTTTTGTTTTGTGTCTAATATATTTTGTTTTTCTTTCTTACATAGTTCTCTTTATGCTGATTCTAATGACATAACATGCATGCGGAATTTTTAGCCTGATCTTAAAATCCAAACTAATCCAGATGTAATGAAGCAGGATGGGGAATATGATGAAGAAAAAGCACTAGAAGAAATAAGCAAAGAGTTGGAACAGTTTGAAGACAAACCGAATCCTAATTTGAATGAGACTGAGCCAATAAATCTAGGGGATCAAGAAGATATTAGGGAAACTAAAATCAGTGTACATGTTTTGCCACAGCTAAAAGATGAAATGATTCAAGCATTAATTGATTATAAGGATGTTTTTGCATGGTCTTATGATGATATGCCTGGTTTAAGCACTAAATTAGTGGCTCACAAATTACCAACTGATCCCGCGTTCCCTTCTGTCAAACAGAAGTTGAGGAAGTTTAAAACAGATGTAAGTATTAAAATCAAAGAGAAAATCATGAAACAACTTGAAGACAAAGTAATTCGAGTGGCTCGTTATCCCATGTGGTTATCCAATGTTGTTCCCGTACCAAAGAAAGATGGAAAAATTCGATTGTGTGTTGATTACCGTGATTTGAATAGGGCAAGTCCAAAAGATGATTTTTCACTGCCCAACATCCATATTTTGCTAGACAACTGTGCTAAACACGAGGTTGCTTCTTTTGTTGATTGCTATGCTGGATATCACCAGATCATTATGGATGATGAAGACGCGGAGAAGACGTCTTTTATCACACCATGGGAAACTTATTGTTATCGAATGATGTCGTTCGGTTTGAAGAATGCTGGAGCAACATATATGAGAGCCATGACCACTATGTTTCATGACATGATGCATAAGGAGATTGAGGTCTACGTGGATAATGTGATTATTAAGTCCAAAAGTCAGGCCGACCATGTAAAAGATTTAAGAAAGTTCTTTGCAAGGCTTCGCAGGTATAATCTCAAACTCAACTCGGCAAAATGCATATTTGGAGTTCCATCTGGAAAGCTGTTGGGGTTTATAGTCAGCCGTCGGGGAATTGAATTGGATCCCTCGAAAATCAATGCCATTCAGGACTTGCCCCCTCCCAAGAATAGAACGGAGGTGATGAGTTTGCTTGGTAGAATGAACTACATTAGCAGGTTTATTGCTCAACTCACAACCACTTGCGAGCCCATATTCAAGTTGCTGAAGAAGAGTGCTGCGGTAAAATGGACTGAAGAATGTCAGGAAGCGTTCAATCGAATCAAGAGATATCTGTCAAATCCGCCCGTGCTGGTACCCCCGGAGCCTGGTAGGCCTTTGATCTTATATTTATCAGTCATGGACAATTCTTTCGGTTGTGTCCTGGGTCAACATGATGTCACAGGCAAAAAGGAGCAGGCCATTTATTATCTTAGCAAGAAATTCACTGCATATGAGACCAGGTATACTCTTCTTGAAAGGATGTGTTGCGCCCTAACTTGGGTAGCACAGAAGTTGAAGCATTATCTCTCATCCTATACTACTTATCTCATCTCCCGCATGGATCCTTTGAAGTATATCTTTCAGAAGCCTATGCCGACAGGTCGATTGGCAAAATGGCAAATATTGCTTATCGAGTTCGACATTGTATATGTGACTCGAACCGCCATGAAAACCCAAGCCTTGGCAGATCATCTTGCTGAGAATCCCACCGATGAAGAATACGATCCATTAAAGACATATTTTCCTGACGAAGAAGTGTCGTGTGTCGATGAAGTCATTATAGATACTAATCCTGGTTGGAGGTTATTTTTTGATGGAGCTGTCAACATGAAAGGAGTCGGAATAGGTGCGGTTCTTATCTCTGAATCGGAACAATATTTCCCGGTAACAGCACAACTTCGATTCTACTGTACTAACAATATGACAGAGTATGAAGCCTGCATTCTTGGTCTGAGGTTAGCTGTTGATATGGGAGTCCAAGAATTATTGGTGTTGGGAGATTCGGATTTGCTCGTCCATCAAATTCAAAGCGATTGGGAGATGCGAGATTTGAAGCTCATCCCATACGATAATACTTGCAGGAGCTATGTCAACGGTTTGTGTTAGTAAAATTTAGGCATATTCCAAGGATTAGTAATGAAATTACTGATGCTTTAGCCACTTTGTCTTCAATGCTCCAACATCCTGACAAAACCTACATCGATCCAGTGCATATACAGAGTCATGATCAGAATGCCTACTGTAATGTGGTTGAAGAAGAGCTCGATGGAGAACCTTGGTTCTTGGATATCAAGCGGTACATTCAGTCAGGAGAATACCCAGCATATGCCACCAACGATCAAAAGAGGGCTATTAGGTGTTTGGCTAGTGGATTTTTCTTAAGTGGGGGAATCTTATATAAGAGAACCCCAGATCTGGGACTTTTAAGGTGTGTAAATGCAAAAGAATCCTTGACAATCATGGTTGAAATACACTCGAGAGTATGTGGGTCGCATATGAACGGTCATGTCTTGTCAAAGAAGATTCTTCGAGCAGGTTATTACTGGCTTACTATGGAAAGGGATGCTATTTAATTTGTTCGAAAATGTCATCAATGTCAGGTACACGATGATCTGATACGTTCTCCTCCTGTTGAATTGCATGCAATAGCCGCTCCATGGCCATTCGTAGCTTGGGGAATGGATGTGATTGGACCAATTGAGCCGAAGGCATCAAATGGGCATAGATTCATTTTGGTAGCCATTGACTACTTCACAAAGTGGGTAGAAGTAGTCACTTTCAAGTCAGTGACGAAGAAAGCGGTGGTAGATTTTGTTCATGCCAATATCATTTTTAGATTTGGAATTCCTAAGATGATCATTACAGACAATGTTGTCAATCTCAATAGTCATTTGATGCAAGAAGTACGTCAACAGTTTAAGATCGTACATTGAAATTCTACCCCATATTGCCCAAAGGCCAATGGTGCTGTAGAAGCCGTCAATAAGAATATAAAGAAGATACTGCAAAAAATGGTACAAGGGTCTAGACAGTGACATGAAAAGTTGCCATTTGCATTGCTGGGTTAGCGCACCACTGTTCGTACTTCAACAAGGGCAACTCCATATTTATTGGTGTATGGGACAGAAGCAGTCATCCCTGTAGAAGTTAAAATTCCCTCTCTCCGAGTCATTGTAGAAGCAGAGATTGATGATGACGAATAGGTAAAAACCCGACTGGAATATTTGAGTTTGATTGAGGAAAAAAGGCTAACGTCTGTGTGTCATGGCCAGTTGTATCAGAGGAGGATGGCTCGAGCGTATAACGAAAAGGTCCATCCCAGGAATTTTGAAGTTGGTCAGTTGGTATTGAGACGCATCCTTCCTCACCAGGTTGAAGCGAAAGGCAAGTTCTCCCCTAACTGGCAAGGTCCCTTTGTTGTGAAGAAAGTGTTGCCCAATGGAGCCTTATATTTGACAGATATTGAAGGCAAAATGGTAGAAATGGCTATCAATGCTGATGCGGTCAAAAGATATTATGTATGATATTGGATCCTTTGTTGAGTTTATTGCATGTTTAGTACTTGCATTCTTGAAGATTGATATGATGAAGGCATTTTATTCTTCTATCCAAACATGGTGTCATCCTTTGTTTACCCGTTTGAGCTTCTTTTTCTTTCTTTCATATCAGTCAAAGATAAATGTCAAGAAAATAAGAATAAAAGAAAGAGTTTGAAAAAAAATAAAAAAATCAATCAAATCAAAACAAAGAATAAGCTGATAGAACTACGTGCGACCTGATTCTCCTCTCTCGGGAGTAAGATACGTAGGCTGCCCTATTTTGGGCTCGGTCCAACCAAATAAAGATTTAAGATTCACCCAGTCAACGAAGATGGGGCATGAGTTAATATGTTGTTTGAGTTGATTCCAAAAGTTGTAAGTCCCACCCCTACTTCAACTATCGTTTGAGCCTCTTACCATCTTTTCTGACCTTAACCAAAAGCCAAGTTACAATCAAAGAAAGCCCTTCAGATCAATTTTTGATAATGTTAAGGCTAAGCATGCAATGGATATTATGATACATTGTGAAGTACCGCTTGTCTCCCTCAGCATAAGAAATCGGGAAAGAAAATAAAAATGAGAGAGTCTTATTGGTGAAAACCTTTGCAGGCACCATACGGCGATGGTGAGTTGAGAGAAAATGAAAATAAGAGAGTCTTATTGGTGAAAACCGTTGCGGGCACCATAAGGCGATGGTGAGTGAAGAAAAATAAAAATGAGAGAGTCTTATTGGTGAAAACCCTCACAGGCACCGTAAGGCGATGGAGAGTTCAAGAGAAAAGTGAAAAGTGAGAAGAAAGAGATTTGTTGGAGAAAGTCTTTTAAGATGTCGTCAGTCGAATGTGATGTATGAGTCCAATGGATTTGAAGAAGTGGCTCAGAGGAAAAGGTACAAACTCAACAACAAATGGGGAGTTTGGATAGGAAGATCAGGCAACTCAATCCAAAATGCATGTCATACTCATTGGAGTTGGTTGTCATATTCAGATAAGTTTTCTTTTTGAATGTGGGACATTGCCCTTTTCTTTCATGTACCTATTCATGCTTTTTTTTTATGTCATTTATCAAAAATAAAAGTCCCCATCAATTTTCTTACATTTTAAGTCAAGTCTGTGTCAAAATAAGCGAGAAAAGATTTCAAAATTTACTACCAGTCCTTCCAATTATATGAAGAAAAGCCATGGAACAGCACAGGAAAGAAATATAATCGTAATTCAACACGAAGTAAAGGAAGTCTATCAACCGACAGGCTATTGGATTCGTAGAAACATTCAGATTTGGGAAAAGAGTGCACCTCAGGGGCATGGTAAAATGAAAACCCGTTGTTTGAGTCAGAACTCATTTCCTTCAATATAGGTCCGGGTCAATGATGCGGCAAGACAGGGCAGGTGTTAGCGATTTGGAAGCAAGGATGAAAGGAACAAGTGCTGGGGCAGATACCTGAAAAGCCAAAATCTGCAAGCCACCACTAATTTTTTAACTGAAAAATTTTCTTTGATTGAAACAGGGGCAAATTCGTTTCACTTGATTCAGCTACCATTGGAAATACACATCCATGGGATTTTACTTTATGTTCAGGACCCTCCTGAAAAATGAGAATTTACTTTCTACTCAGGACCCTCCTGAAAAATAAGATTTTACTTTATGTTCAGGACCCTCCTGAAAAATGGGATTTTACTTTCTGTTCAGGACCCTCCTGAAAAATGAAATTTTACTTTCTGTTCAGTGATTTTACTTTATGTTCAGGACCCTCCTGAAAAATGGGAATTTACTTTCTGCTCAGGACCTTTCTGAAAAAGGGGATTTTACTTTATGTTCAGGACCCTCCTAAAAAATGGGATTTTACTTTAAGTTCAGGACCCTCCCTCCTGAAAAATGGGATTTTACTTTATGTTCAGGACCCTCCTAAAAAATGAAATTTTATTTTCTACTCAGGACCCTCCTGAAAAATGGGACTTTACTTTCTGTTCAGGACCCTCCTGAAAAATGGGATTTTACTTTCTGTTCTGGATCCTCCTGAAAAATGGGATTTTTCTTTCTGTTCAGGACCCTCCTGAAAAATGGGATTTTACTTTCTGTTCAGTGGATTTTACTTTATGTTCAGGACCCTCCTGAAAAATGAGATTTTACTTTATGTTCATGACCCTCCTGAAAAATAGGATTTTACTTTATTTCAGGACCCTCCCGAAAAATGGGATTTTATTTTCTGCTCAGGACCCTCCTGAAAAATGAGACTTTACTTTCTGTTCAGGACCCTCCTGAAAAATGGGACTTTACTTTCTGTTCAGGACCCTCCTGAAAAATGGGATTTTACTTTCTGTTTAGTGGATTTTACTTTATGTTCAGGACCCTCCTGAAAAATGGAATTTTACTTTATGTTCAGGACCCTCCTGAAAAATGAGATTTTACTTTATGATCAGGACCCTCCTGAGAAATGGAATTTTACTTTATGTTCAGGACCCTCCTGAAAAATGGGATTTTACTTTATGTTCAAGACCCTCCTGAAAAATGGGATTTGACTTTATGTTCAGGACCCTCCTGGAAAATGGGATTTTACTTTATGCTCAGGACCCTCCTGAAAAATGGGACTTTACTTTCTGTTCAGGACCCTCCTGGAAAATTGGACAATGCTTTTAAAAATGAAATGCTACTTTAGTATAATTTTGTTTGAGATAATTTTTGTTCTAGTTTTAATTTTGGGTTTCAGGAGCCCGCTTGAAGAACAAGGTGATGAAATAGCAAGTCAGGAACCCGCCTGAAGAACAGGGTAATGAAATAGCAAGTCCGGAGCCCGTCGGGAGAACAGGGTAAAGAAAATGAAAGTCAAGCAACAAAGTGATGGAAATAGCAAGTCAGGAGCCCGCCTGAAAAATAGGGTGGGGAAATGAAAAGTCAAACAACAAAATGAAGCAATCGAAAGCCAAGCAACAGTTTGAAAGAAATTGCAAATCAGAAGCCCGCCTGAAGAATAGGGTGATGAAGTCGAGTCAAGAACCAACAGAGGTTGTATAGATAGGATTTTTGTAATTTTATTTATGTTTTAACTTGTAATTTTTATTTTTGATGTAATGACAGAGCCGCGGATCGGAACCTCACTCGACTCTCCAACTCGGTATAGTCCACCGCCTTCCATAAGTTGAGATACTTGTCAATCGATCCTCTCATAACTTGGTTGGGTAGGCTATCCTAATTCAAAACCCGATAGTCCTTCTTTCTTCTGTTTCTTCCTTTGAATAATGGTCGGGACAAAATTCTGTCTCGTTGTCTACTTCTTTGTCTGAAAACACTGCGTGTTTACATTCAAAGGGGGCATGATGTAGACACGTAATTTTGCCCCCCCCCCC
>NC_061121.1:229586366-229594559 GCF_002878395.1 Capsicum annuum | reverse complement strand
GTGTTTACATTCAAAGGGGGCATGATGTAGACACGTAATTTTGCCCCCCTTAGAAGTCGATTTTATTCATTTTTCTACCTTAGCATATCATGTACCCTCCACGATGTCATTTTTTACCCACTCTTATTTTATCCTACCGTGTGCCCTCACCCATGTCATTATACCCCGCAAAATACAAAAAAAATAAATAATAAAATAACTAACCCTATCTTATCCTCACCACCTACCCAATAAAAAATAACACCTCACCACTACCCCCCTACCCCATGTTACCCCACCCCCCTCTCCTTTTTCTTGTCCAAGAAGAAAGGACACAATATATACCTACCCACATACACAAAACAGAAAAGGAGAGGAACCCAAAAACAAGAAAAAAAAAGCATCAGCATTTTTCTCTTCTCTCTAGACTCACACACTCTCTCTCTAATAAACGTCGCCGACGACCGACCGGAGCTTCGGCCACCACAACACCATCATCTTTCCCCTCTCTCTACCATCTCTCTCTCCCCAAAACAAAAAAAAAAAAAAAAAAAAGAATCAGCGGCCGCCATCCTCCGTGTCACCGTCAGCCGCCGCCATCCTCAGCGTCATCTTCAGTCGCCGTCGTCCTCCGTGTCATCGTCAGCGGTAGCGCCGGCGTTGGTGCCAGCGCCACTCCGCGTCGGCCAGATCTGCCGCGGCTTGTCACCGGTGACAACACCGTTCGCCGGCCGAGAATCAGCCAGCTCCGGCCGCAGCTCCTCACCGCCCAGATCTCCGCCGCCGTCACGACCAGACCCGCCGGATCTCCGACGTCGGCTCACGACCAAACCCGCCAGATCTCCACCACCATCCGATAACACCGTCAACACCAACCCCGAACGGCAGCCCATCATAACTAGTCAATAGTTGTCGTTCTCTCCGTCACCGGAGCTCGATCTGCGTTGGTTTTTGGTTTCCTGTTGTCTTTGGTTGATTTTGGTTTCGTCTATTTCATGTTTCGACGTCGATAGTGGGTTTCGAGTCGCCTTTATCGAATCTCGTCGTCGTTCTTGGTTGGGTTTTGTATAGTAAAGTTTTATTCATGGGTTTGGAGCTGTCCGGTTATTATTTTAATACCGAGTTTGGTTTGCTCGTTGTGAGATTCTCTGATCGGGTATTTTGGTCTTCAGATTTTTTTATTATCGACAAAAGCAAGTGTCAGTGAGGTCCATTTCTTTAACCCGCTCTCTTTTATTTATCTTGGTATATTGAATTGGTTGTGATTATGTGTGTTGTGATTATGTTTTGTTGGACTTTGTTGATGTCGATTGTTATGATCATGATGTTTGGGGGGTCGATTTTTGGTGGTTTGAAGATTGAATTTGATCATGTTTTAATGGATTGATAAGGGAATTTAGGGAAGGAATGGAGAAATTAATAAAAAGTTGAACGTAGATTGATGTTGGTTTGTTGTCTTTTGTCCCATTCGGTATAAGTGAATGTGATAGATTTATGCCATAATGAAATGGATAGGCAATATAGGTTCGGGTAGGCAAGAATTTAAGATTGATGTTTTGGTTGGATGTTGGAATGTGCGTGTGAATGTTTCTTTCTAATTTATTGTATTTAATTCAATTGTATAATTTGGCCGGGGAATGCCCCGAAGTATCTGTATATATTTATTCACCGGGGAATGCCCCGAGGTATCATGTACCCGGAGGACGTTCGTGGTGAAGGCCCGAGGCGTCGGGTAGAGCATTAGTTTAGGATTAGCGTAGGTTAACTTTCAGTCCCTTTCTATTTCGGGTTGTAATAATTGGACTGGACTTTACATTTCGGTTTGTTTTGTTTTGTTTTTTTTGATTGTTTTGCGTGCTTTTTCTGTAGTTTATACATTTCGTAATGTCAAAAAAATAGTCGATACACTTTACCAAGCGACCGTGGTTGAACCACGGGATCGAGGGGTGCCTAACACCTTCCCCTCGGTCAACAAAATTTCTTAGCCGGAATCTCTGTTCGCAAACCGGTTTAAGAGTCAAATGGTTTCGAAAAGGATTTTCCAAAGGTGACTTGGCACACCGGATTATGCCAAGTGGCGACTCTGAATAAAAAATGCAAATAATCTTTTTTTTCGAAACAAATTTTCATTTCTTGTCACTTAAAATAATAAAACCCTTTCAAACTTTAAAATATATCCATTTTTTGGAGTACGCGTAAAAAGGGGGTGTGACATTCATCAGTTGATTGCAAAAATAAATATCTATACATATAACACAACTCAATTACTATAAAAACTTGTTAACTCTAGATTATTCTATGTAATGATTTATTATCAATCCAAATACACAATTAAAAACATAATGATAAAGAAATGAAAAGATTAAAGGACAAAATAACTATTTCTAGTTACCTTTTATTTACGTGATGATAAAATCACCGCATAGAAAAACTCCTTTTATGAAAAGAGTATTCATAAACTAAAAAAGAACTTAATTTTAAACTACTATATAATTTGTATTAGAATATCATCCATTGATTGTCAAAAGAATAGCGGACTCCTATTTACAATAAAAAGGACTCTCATGTTAATTTTTATTTAGCAAAAAATTATTTCCAGTGACAGTTTTTTATTTACAAAAAATAAGGTAATTTTTATTTTATCAAAAATATAATTTTATGACAGTTGGTCAAAAGTAATAACAGTTTTTATTTTTCAAAAGTAAGACAATATATTTTAAAATTGAGACAATATAATGGTTACCATAGTTTTTAGTTTGTTAAAAGTAATGGCAACTTTTAAATTTTGCCAAATATACTCCTACGTACAACTTTTAAATTTTTCCAAATGTACTCCTACATTTTTCTTTTGCCAAAAAATAAGGCAATGTTTGTTAAGTCTCATCATATATTTTAAACTCTTGATTTCATATATTTTAGGAGACAATATTATAAATATAATTAAATAATAATTTAAGAAAATAGTGAAAAGATAATTTTATCTAAAGAAAAAATTTTTAATGAAGGATAAAAAATTCAAATCACCTTTTTAACGGTCTTCATATTTTTAATATATTATATATATAGATTATTCAGATGAGGTCTGAATCATGTTGTATTAGCAAAAAAAGTCAGAAGTGCTAGGCCTGTACTCAATACAAATCAATGACTTACACGTGTATTTTTTAATCTTATTATTCAATACCCATATATTAAATTGAAGTGCCTATATGGTCCCCAAAGAAAATTTAAATGTCAAATTTTGATAGTAGGGGCCAAATTTGAAAGTCTATAAATGTATTCTATCTTGTTAGTGTGGCAAAAATTTACATCAGTAGGTCCTATGTTGGCGGAATCATGATTTAAACTTTATAAATTTTAATTTTTAGGATAACGATATAATATGATAGTAAATGAGTTCTAAAGTACATTTTTTTACATAATTTGGTGAATTTATTAATACAAATACAGTGTTTAAACTAAAACTATTTGTATATGGATAAACTCCATACAGAGGCTTCTAACTCAACCTCTGCTCATCTGCACCTATTCTAGCATATAATCTATCTTATTTTAAAGATTATAAATTTTTATTTTAAGAAGAATGACTTGTGAATATCAATAAAAAATAAAGATTTATGAATATTTTTTGATGACTTAATAGTGTAAAAAATTATTTATGCAAGCCATGTATAGTTAACTTAAACACTTTGATTTATTTATATTAATTAGACAACAATATAAAGTAACAAAAAGAATTAAAGGTTGTTAGGCTGTCATATAAAGTATGTTATGGAACATTTTAGAAGCTTAGAACAAGCTGATCATAAATGCAAAATTAATTAGTGTTCTTTTTCTTGTAATTAGGGTCATTAATGCAGCACTCTCCGTTTATTTTTACCTGTTCATATTTGAATTGATACACTTCTTAAAATATAATAAATAAAAGAGTGATTTCACTATATCATCTTTATTAATTATGAATTATCGAAATGTTGGAAAATGAATAGTATTTAATAGTAAGGATATGAAATAAACACAAAATGATAAATTTATCTCTTAGTTTTTCAAACTACACAAGTACTCCCTCTGTTCGCTTATACTTGTCACATTTTGACCTGACATGCCTATTAACAAAAACAATTAAGAACACGATTAATTTACCATATTAGCCCTATTAAATGATGTTTACATTCATATCTTGAAACTAATTTGAAGAAAAAGCAATTAATGATAAGGGTAAAATAGGAAAACAAAAGTTGTCTTTCATCTCTTGATATGTCAAAAATGACAAATAAAAGTAGAAATTCAATTAGAAAATTAGTGACAAATAACAGAAAACGGAGAGAGTAGTATTTAATATCAAGAACGAGAGATAGACGCAAAATGATAAATTATCACTTAATTTTTCAAACTAAACAAGTAAAATTAAATAATTAACGGAAAAGGGCCTAAAATGCCCTTCAACTATGTGAAATGGTGCAAAAATACCCTCCGTCTATATATTGGGCCTAAAATGCTCTTCACGTCTACCTATTGGGTCTAAAATGCCCTTCAACTACGTAAAATGGTGCAAAAATACCCTCCGTCTACCTATTGAGCCTAAAATGCCCTTCTCACCTACCTATTGGGCCTAAAATACCCTTTCCGTCTAGCTATAGGGCTTATTTTGCCCTTTTATTTAGGCACACTACATGAAAAGGCCATGATTAAAATTTAATTACATAAATAATAGTACTTTTTCAATATTATAAAAATATATTTTTTTTACATATATAACCATTTAAAAAAATTAGAAAAGATAATTATAATTTATAATTTAATGCTATAACTAATTATCAATTCACCTCAATTTAAGAGATATATTTTTCAATATTCAAATTAAAAGTGGAAAAGATAATCCCTGCTTTCAAATTTTTCTCTCTTATATTCAAAATTCAAATATTTTTAAATAAACTAAGTATTCCATATTTGTTTGTGTGTGTTTCATTTTGTTTCATGTTAATCATCTAGTATTATTTCATTATCATGTATTTTTAATTCTAATATAATGGATTAACCATAATTTTTTATGGATAAATATTTATGGAATAAAAATCATTATGTTGGAAGTACAGATATACCATGTATTTTTGTTGCGTAAATATAATTTATTTCAAAGTCAAATTATTATTATAATATTTTTTATATAATTTATGAGATAAATATTTATGGTATATCTCATTATTTTGAAATTACTTTTCTTGTTAAATAATTATTTATTAAATATAAATATATATTTTCAGTATTACATGGTGTAAACTTTTTATATCTAAAATATACAAAATATGTTTATGGTATAAATATAATTTGTATGGTATAAATATATCATGTACTTTTATGATATAAATATAATTTGTATAATTTATAAATATACCATGAATTTTTATGATATAAATATACCATATATTTTTATAGAGGCAACGTGAAAGCACGCAATAAAAATGAAAAATATAAAATTTTGATATAGTATATAAAAAATAAATGAACAAAGGTTCCATAAAAGTAGGCAATTGATAAGAAATATTGAAATTTAATATATAATTATTTTTCTATATATTAGAATATGTTATAAAAGTAAATATTTTATATCCCAACAACCAACTAATACGACTATGTATATGTAATAATCTTTTTAAAAATGGCTATTTATGTTTTTTAAATTTATTTATCAAATCAATTTAGAATGACAAAAAATTGATATTGTGAACTATTTATTTGGTAGATATTAATAAAAATGAGTAACAAAGATAAGTTGTGGTATTATATAATTTATTTTTAAAATAAAAGGCAAAATATCTCCAATAAATAGATGGAAATGGCATTTTAGGCCTAATAGGTAGACCTGAAGGGCATTTTAGGCCCAATAGGTAGACGGAGGGCATTTTTGTACCATTTTACATAGTTGAAAGATATTTTAGGCCCAATAAGTAGACGTGAAGGGCTTTTTAGGCCCAATAGATAGACGGAGAATATTTTTACACCATTTCACATAGTTAAAGGACATTTTATGCCCTTTTCCGAATAATTAATTTAGGTGTACTTTTTATAGCAAGGGTTAAGCGTTTGCTTCCACTCTTTGCTTTTATTGCCCTTACTTAGGGTAAATGAATGACCTATATTTTAGGTAAGTGTGAAATCTACAACATTAATTGTTGAAAAAAACAAAAATTGAAGCCTCTTCAAATTATTTTGTCTATATATATATTGGCAGATGAGTGCCTAGTTTCATATACCAAACATACCAAATACTATCATTTTAAATATCACTATTTTTTTATTTAGTGCATGAGATTAATTAGATATTAATCATCTAATAATCAAGTGTTTACTAACTAAATTTCCATGGAATATTTTCTAGAAGGCAAAACTATTTTCATTACTGGTGCTACTGGTTTTCTTGCAAAGAGTATTATTCTCTCTCTCAACATATATATATATATATTATAGCTATTATTTTGTCAAACTAGTGAAATCAGCTTATTTTGATTCACTTACTTCTTATGAAAAATACTTTGTGAAAATAATAATTTATTTTTGATTGAATTATTTGAAAAGTATCTTTGATTGTTAATTAGTAGTTTACATGCGTGTGATCAATATTTGTAAAATGTATTTTTTTGAGTTAAGCATTCGGTACTCCTTCAAATTATGATCAAAGTTGCTACGATATACTCCAACTGCATAGGATCAAACTATTGAAATCAACTTATTTTGATTCACTTACTTTCTATGAAATATACTTTGCCAAAATAATAATTTATTTTAGATTAAATTATTTGAAAAGTATCTTTGATTGTTAATTAGTAGTTTGCATGCATGTGATCAATATTTGTAAAATGTGTTTTTTGAGTTAAGCATTCGGTACTCATTCGAATTATGATCAAAGTTGCTACGACACACTTCAACTTTACTGGGGTCCTATTACCCCCTCCATCCCAGCTCAGTTTTAGCGTATTTTTGTCACCATTTTGTGCTGGTGTGACACCTTTATTACATAAAATGGTGCCCACGTCAAAAGTGTCACGTCAGCTAAAAAGGATGACAAATTATGCTAAAATTTAGTTCAGAAAGGTAATAGGACCCACGTGAAGTTGGAATATGTCGTAGCAAATTGCGTCATAGTTTAGGGAGGTACTAGATGCTTTAGTACACTAGAAATGAAGTTACAATTAGTTTTACTTTACTAAATATGAATTTTTCATATGATAATCTTGTTCTAAATAAGAGAAAATACAACAACCTCCCCCGAACTTGTCGCCAAAATTTTCTTTAGATTCTAAACTGATCGAACAATTATTTACCCCCATAACAACTTTCAAGTGAATTAATTTCACCCTCTACAACTTATGTGGCAAAAAAAATAGTGATTTTTTTTAAAAAGGACCCACTTTATATATATATATATAAATTAAAAAAAAAAATCAAGAACCCACTTCCATCTTCATCTTCTTCATAACCACCTCCACCCCTAACACCTCATTTCTTCATCTTCTTCGTACCCCCCACCCCATTTCTTCATCTTCTTCATACCCTGCATCCCTATCCCACCCCATTTCTCCATCTTCTTTGTTTAGGCCAAATTCATCCTTTTTTTTCAAGAACACCATTACTAAGCTCCATTAACTCCTCCCTTTATTAATTTTTTTTATTTTTATTTAATTTTTTCAAATGACTACATTCAATTTGTGATGATAAATAACTTGATTCGAATTTATCAATTTCTTAGTTTCCGAGCATAGGTGAAACTGTGATGATAATTTATCACTTCCTCGTCTTGTGCTTATCGGAGCATTTGTGAAAATTTATGATGACAATTTGTCAATTTCTAATCAATTTATTTGTCAATTCCTTGTTAAATTTGAATCAAGTTATGTATTGTAACCTACATGACAATTTGTAAAGTTTTGAAATAATGGTGTTAATGGTGAAAATAATTAAAGGAGAAAGCATTATCATGGTAGATCGAAACAAAGGAACAAAAATTAGTATTATTGCTGCTAAATGGTTTGGTAGACCTGAAATTATTGTGGATGGGTTTAGGTTTTGTTCTACTTGCAATTGTTGATTTCTAACTGTTGATGAAGGAGTCATGACTTAATTTACATGAACAAGTTATTTATCAATTTCTTGTTAAATTTGAATCAAGTTGTTGGTGTTAATGGTGAAACAATGGTGTTAATGGTGAAAACGAAA
>NC_061121.1:229579537-229586266 GCF_002878395.1 Capsicum annuum | reverse complement strand
GTGGTGAGAGGAGGGGAGAGGGCGTGGAGCGCTGTGTAAGAAGACGAAGGAGGAGGAGGAAGGGTGGTGGGGGTCTTTTATATATATATATATATATATATTTTAAAAAATATATATTTGTTATATATAAAAATAGTACATATATATTTTTTACTTTTTAAAAAAATATATATAAAAATAATATGTGTGTTTGATTACTTTTTTTACAAAAATTATAATTTCTTATGTGACAATGACATGACACTGATGTGACACTGATTTGGCAATGACGTGGGGCATGTGCACTTCACTTTCCGTAGTGAGAGTGGTATAATATTTTTAGGATGGTAAAAAATTCACTTTAAAGTTATTAAGTTGGTATATAATTGCCCGACTAGTTAAGGATCTAAAGTAAATTTTGACTGCAAATTCAGGGGTGATTCGATGTATTTTCTCTCTAAATAATAAATAAAAAAACACTTCTTTTTACTAGAAACTCCTTGTATCACCTTCTATTTAAATGCTAAAAACAACTTATAATGCTACTAAAAATACTAATTTCTTCACAAAAACTTTCATCCTCTAAAGTAAGTGTCTTTAATTAATTACCATTTTTAAGAAAAAAGAAACACTTTTGGGACTTTTTAGAAGCTTGACCAAAACAAATTATAAGTAGATACATTGACAATGTGACCTTTTTTTATTATATATAATTAAATCACTTAGTAGGTAATTACAAGTAAATCTCTTTATGATATTAATATTAAAGATTCACTTATTGTTAAATTTTATTTATCAATATTTATAATTTAAATCCACTACTTATATATATGTGTTCTTTAATTTGTTTTTGTGTTGTAGTTCTAGTAGAGAAAATACTTCGACTTCAGCCAAATGTGAAAAAATTATTCCTTTTAGTAAGAGCTTCAGACACAAAATCAGCCAAAAAACGTTTTAATGACGAGGTAAATTATACTATTTACTTTCTTTCTTTTAGTTTATTATTTTATTGCTTCTTCCATTTGATTAGAGAATACAATTAAATGAATATATATTTTATATTAAGGGTGTATTCGGTACGAAGAAATTTTTATTTTACAACAATAAATAAGTTTCTTATTTATTTTTTTGTGTTCAATACATTAGTAAAAAATATTATTCGAAATATATATATATATATATAGACTAGCCGGCTTATGCCGTGCTACGCACGGCCCAATGTTGATCCTTAAAATTTTTACGTTATGTATAATTCTATCATTTAATTAAAAACTTTATTTGTTTGGTTGATAAATTCTAAATTAGACATATTATATTTAGACTGATGAAATTTGCATAACGATATTTTAAGTTGTTAAAACTTTTGTGTATTGATAGTCGATTATATTTTTAAAATAATTTAAGTTCTTAATTATTGTGATTTATAAAATTTTTTTTCTATTCTACTAATTAGAAGTGACATAGTAAAATTATTGTAAAAAGTCCTTGTGAATTTTTTTTTAAGTGGCTCCATATAAGACGTCATGTTAATTTTAAACATCAAAAATTAATTTATCATTTTACGTCTATTTTAACTTTTTTATTAAATATTATTAATTTTTTAATACTTAGATGACTTATAATAATTAAATATGGGTAATTTAGTAAAATAACGATTGAAGTAGTTGAAACAGTCATGTCATAAATATCTATTTTCATTTTTGTTAAATATAATTTTTTTTAATATGTAAATGACTTATAATAATTATTTAGGGGTAATATAGTAAAATCACGATTGAAACAGCTGAACCAGACATGTCAAACATGAGCAGTCTGCTTCAACTACTTATTGTGACTTCCTATATAGGATACTAATAATATAAAAAAATTTTCAATGCTTAAATAACCATAATAAGTAATTAGGGATGATATAGTAAAATCACAATTGAAGCCGTGAAGCAGACATGTATTAAAAGTGATATAGCATAATAACTATAAGAAATTACTTGTGAAAATAACTTAAGTGAGCCTCATATAAAATGTCAAGCTAATTTAAAACATCAAGAGTTAATTTATTATTTTATGTCTATTTAATTTTTTTATTAAATATTATTAATTTTTTGATACTTAGATGACTCATAATAATTAATTAGGGCTGTTATAGTAAAATTACAATTGAAACAGCTGAAATAGACATGTCAGAAATATTTATTACTTATTTGTATTAAATATTATTAATTTTCTAATATGTAAATAACTTATAATAATTAATTAGGGGTGATACAGTAAAAACACGATTGTAGCAGCTGAAGCAGACATATCAACTCGCTGCCTGCTTCAGCTGCTAAACTGCCTCTGTAAATAAGAGAATATATATATATATATATATATATATATATATATATATGTGTATATGTGTGGGGGGGGAGGGGGGAAGGTCGATACAGAGTATGGTAAAAATGAGGTGTGTGCTGGAGGCTGGGTGGGAAAGACATGTACATTCAATATAAAATGTCACTTGTGAGATTTGTTTTCTCAGCTTTCACTATATATCAAAGTTATTTTTTTATTTTTTGAGAAACTTATTTTCTAGTAAAAATATTTTTAAAAAAATTTCACTATCCGAAAATGAAAGATTTTAAAAATATTTTCTGTTGAAAAATCATTATTGTGGTGGGGGTTTAGACCTACCTGTCAATGAACACTTACAGAGTGGATTACAAGGAAATGCATTCAGTGTATATAATTAATGTATAATTATTATACATATAGAGAGAGAAAGTAGAATATTTTATAAGCTGAATGAAAATGTTAAGATCCCTAATTATTTACAATCAAGAGATTAATATCATGCAGAATATTTTACATTATCTGATCACCTAGATAGTTGTATATATATAATATATGGAACTTGTTATTTCCTCATATAAACAATGTTGAAAAGTTCGAGATTACAAGCAGGGGTGATACAAGGGGTTATTAGAATGTCCTTTATAGCGAAAATATATTATAAAGAAAATGTTTGGTTTTCATCCTGAACTATACACGAAATTGCTGAGATATATTCGAACTTTAGGAGGATTCTATTATCCCTGAACTAATTAAATCATATTTTTGGCAATCTTAGTGCCTACGTGACACATATGTGTGCCTACGTAGATCTTCAGTGTGTTGTTTCACTGATGTGTCACGTAGGCACTAACGTTACCAAAAATACAGTTTTAATTAGTCCAGGGGTAACAGGATCTTCCTAAATTTCGAGTGTATCTCAATAATTTCATATATAATTCAGCGTGGAAATAGAGCATTTTCGTATATTGTATTATATAAGGTCTCTACAAATGATCATTTGATTATACATAATATATTTTAAATTCACATGATTTCTTTTTGGTAATTTCACTTCTTTCTAGATTGAATTGCTTTAATGAAAAAATTGCCTCTTTCTTTTTGATAATAATATAAAGACAACTGTTCTCTGGTAAATGTCCATGTTAAATTTTATGTTCTTTCTTTCATGTTTCCAGAAAAGAAATTATTGTTTTGCAATTTTTTTCATACAGGTTATGCAGACTGAATTATTTATTGTTCTAAGAGAAAAAATAGGTGTAAATAATCTAAATTCTCTCATAGAAGAGAAAGTATTTCCAATTGCTGGTGATATTTCATTTGAGGATTTTGGAATTGAAAATTCAGAGATGAAAAATGAAATGTTCAAAGAAATTGACATAATCATAAACTCAGCTGCAACTACTAGATTTGATGAGAGGTATATAATTCATATGATTAATGTATTTAATATTAATGTAAAACATAAATTTATTTATAATAATTTCTTTTTTTTTTCTTCTTCTTCTTGTAGATATGATATTGCAATGAATATCAATGTCCAAGGTGCTGTTAATGTCCTCAATTTTGCTAAAAGATGTGTAAATGTGAAGATTATTATTCATGTATCAACTGGTCAGTGTTCAAATTGTTTTTTCATTTATTTCTTTATTTGGAAATAATATAATTTTAAATTTCTCATTTTACTCTTAATTAACAAATCAATTTATAGCCACATAAATGTCTACTACTTATTTTAGACCACATATTTCTCACGTCTTTCTTTCTTTTCTTAAACAGCCATTATAGTTACAGGTCCCGCAGAAACAAAATATTTTGACTTAAACTTTATGTTTGTGTTAAAAAAATCCAGTTAATATATATGTATATTAAAAGGAAATGTGATCCTAAACCCTTAGATTAAATTTTTTAAATACGCCTCTAAATCTGAATTTGATCAAATACGTTGTCACATAAATTAAAAAAGATAAAATATATATTATTATTGTTTTTCCTAAGTTTTTTTTTTTTTGATGAAGAACTAACCTTATAATAATTAATTTAATTCAATGTCATTATCACAACTTATATTTGTGGGGAAGGTGAATGAGTTATACAGGAGAAATCATTCATTTTGATAATATGTTGCTAAATTGGTTTAACGATGAATTTTGTTGTTTATCTATAAAATTTATCTTTCATTAATTTTTATTTTGTATCAGTATAATATTTTATTTTAAGACCACAAAATTTAGAGATTTTTATTACTTTCTGAAACTCTGCATCTAATTAAACTAAGACACAAATTAAAACAAGTAAAAATAACATAATTCCCAACAGTTTGGAGTTTAATTGCAGAAAATTCTGACATTTTGCATAATTATTGAAAATCTCGATTTTGGATCTATCGAGATACATAATTAGCTCTTGATACATCCAACGAAGATATATTTTTTCCTCTATAAATATACATAATTATCTTTCAATATATTTTTCCCATATTGGATCTATCGAGATACTTAATATCCAACGAAGATACATTTTTTCCTTGTAAAGATACATAATTAGCATCCGATACATTTTTTTCAATTTTAAATCTGTCGAGATACATAATTAGATCCACGATACATTCAATGAAGATACATAATTAGTTGAAACTTTTGTAATTACTTTATAAAAATGGAAATTTATTTAAATATGGTAAGTTAATGTGTACATTTATGTTTTTTTTCTTTTAAAACAAAGTGAAGTTAATATTTCTCATTATCTATCACATGTAGCTTATGTTTGTGGGGAAGGTGAAGGAATAATACAAGAAAAATCATTCACTTTGGGTGAAACACTAAACAAAAATTCAAAATTAGACATTGATGTTGAGAAGAAAGTGATAGAGGAAAAACTCAAAGAACTTGAAGCTCAAAGATTGACAAGAAAAGAAGTGACAATGGCCATGAGAGATCTAGGCATTCAAAGGTACTTTTGCAAAAAGACTCAACTCTTTGACATGATATGACAAAGATTACAAATTTCATATTTTAAACAAATATATGAGATAAGCATTCGGTACCCTAGAATTGTGGTCAAAGTTGTTATGACACAGTCCAACTTCACAGGGATTCTACTATCCCTGAACTCAATTTTAACGTACTTTTGTCATCCTTTTGGATGCCTTATTTCTGTTATTTCATCTTGTTTCATGTTGCATGTTTTATTATGATCTTAGTTACCGTCTCTGTGTCTTGAGCGGGGGCCTATCGGAAACAACCTCTCTACTTCTTCAGAGGTAGTGGTATAGACTGCGTATGCTTTACCCTCCTCAGACCCCACTTAGTGGGAATTCACTGGGTATGTTGTTGTTGTTGTTTATTACCCTTTTGTGCTGACATGACACCTTTATTACATAAAAATGAAGCCCACGTCAAAGGTGCCACGTTAGCTAAAAAGGGTGACAAAAATACGCTAAAATTGAGTTCAAGGAAAAATAGGATTCCTGTAAAGTTGGAGTGTATCGTGACAAATTCGGTCATAATTCAGGAGGTACTACACGCTTTACTCTAGATTTATCTATAGATATTCTTTAAATCAGATGACAATTTTTTTTTTTTTAAAGTAACCATATACATAACTTAAATTCAATCTTTTCGATGATGTAATAATTATTTTTATAATATTGATATTTTAGGGCAAATTTGCATGGGTGGCCAAACACATATTCCTTCACAAAGGCAATGGGAGAGATGCTTTTAGGACACTTAAAAGAGAATCTACAACTTGTTATAATACGTCCAACAATTATTACTAGCACTTATAAAGAGCCATTTCCAGGATGGATCGAAGGAGTGAAGTAAGTAAATCACCAAAATTCGTAAAATCAAATTCCGAAATATACATTATTTTATCGGACAATTATCTATTTGTATCATTCGGCCATCTAGTTATCAACAGGACAGAAGTATACACAAGATATACACTATCAATATATATGAGTGAAAAAAACAAAAAAATATTCATGATCTCTTATATATTTGTATATAATTTTGCAATTACAGAACAGTGGATTCTTTTATTTTGGCATATGGTAAAGGTGTATTGAATTTCTGCTTTGGTGATCCAAACTCAAAAATTGACATGGTATGTGCTCATTCTATTCTATGTACATCTTATGGTACTATTAATTTTATGTCAAAATATATTTTTGGTTGTTTATTTTAGAGAAAATGACATACTTTGATATTTTAAAATAATAATTTTTTTATTTTACCTTTAATAAGAAAGTCTTTTAGTTGTATAAATGCTATGATATGCTTACAGCTACAAGTTTAGAAAATGCTTACAACTAGGGTATACATAGGTCGGGTTGGTTTGGTTTTCTATTGAAAAAAAAATCAAACCAATTATGTCGGTTTATTAAAACTATAAACCAAATCAAACCAACATAAAATC
>NC_061121.1:229576397-229576537 GCF_002878395.1 Capsicum annuum | reverse complement strand
CGCTAATGAAAAACCACAATTATGAAAAATTGAGGAGCGAAAAACTCTCTTGAAACTAAAAAATATGATGAAGAGTGAAAAGTTTAGGTTTTAAGTTTATATTGGATTTTGGATCATTTCGTTAGCAATTAATGAATATA
>NC_061121.1:229570032-229576297 GCF_002878395.1 Capsicum annuum | reverse complement strand
ATATATACTAGTTTAGCTGCACGTACCTCGCATGTGTAAATTTTGATTATTTAAAATTAAACGATTTTATCTATCACGAGGTTTTTAATGAAGTACAAAAAGTTTAAAACAAATATTTTTTCGTAAGCACATATATATATGAGAAAAATAATTACACTGTTAGATTCGAACATACGAGAATATCAAATCTAGAAATCAAAATTCACGAACAAAACAGATGTAATAATGCATGGTGTGTTAAACTTAAAATCACTCTCTAAGCTAAAGCAAAAATAATAAGTCACGACAACCAATAGAAAAGGAAAAACAACTCAAAAAAAGAGAGAGAGAATAACATACTAACCTAGCGGATGATAATTACAATGGTTGAAGAAAACACAAAATACAAGCGTGGGATGGGACAATATATATTAATATAAAAATATGTTGAAAATTAAACCTAGTCCTAATTTAAGAAAAGAAACTTACCATATTTTAAAGTCCTAATCCATTACCATATTTTAAAATCCTAACTCATATATTCTAGGATTCAAAATTATCTATATAATTAAATAATAATTGGAGAAAAAAAGTGAAAAGACGATTTTGTCTATTGTAAAGTGTTTTAATGAAGGGCAAAAAGTTCAAATCACTTTTCTAAGGACCTTCACACTTTTAATATATTATAGATTATAGATATAGATTATAGATTATAGATATAGATATAGTTATAGATACACACATATATATATATATTATGTCGGTTTGATTTGGGTTCGGTTTGATTTTTTTTTTGTTAACACCAAACCAAACCAAGAATGGTCGCTTTTTTTTTTTCAAACGCCAAACCAACCAAACTAAACCATAAGTAGGTTTTTTTTCTCGGTTTGGTTTGGTTCTTCGATTTGGTTTTACTTGACGGCTTGGTCGGTACACCCCTACTTACAACCATGGTTATTTTATCTATTATAGCAGGATATATTATTTTTAAGATTTCAAATTTATCTTATAAAAATTTTTATTTATCGATATTATTAGAATAATCTAATGTAAATAGCTTAAAATCTTTCCTGAATTATGTTTTCCCCCTATATTATTGCAGATTCCAGGTGATATGGTGGTGAACTCAATACTTGCAGCAATTATAGCACATATTGGAAAGGATCGATATTATTCTTCTCAAGAATTAATATATCATATAAGTTCTTCGAAAAGAAATCCCCTAAAATCTTCAGATATTCGATTATTTTTATTTCAGTACTTTACCAAAAATCCATGGATCAACAAAGATGGGAAAATCATCAAAGTGGGAATGCCTACACTATTTAGCAACATGGATAGCTTTCAAAAATACATTTCAACCTATTATTGGCCATTGCTAAAGGTTGAACCCGTCAATTTAAATTCTAAATTTATTTTTTCATAATAATGCACTATCTGTCTTTCTGAAATTCTGAATTCACCGCGATCACTTACTCGTGATTTCATATTTTATTTATATAGATAGTAGAGTTGGTCAATGTATTATCATGGCATCGTTTTGACAAAACATACACGGATTTGAAAAGGAAGATTGATATGTCTATACGTCTATGTGAACTCTACAAACCCTATGTGCTTTTCCATGGAAGGTACGTCTATCTGTTTCAGTTTATATGACTTTTTTTTTTTTTTGATGATAATTAATTGTACACTATTTGTGTCACCCACAGTGAGAAGCTTGTATAATAATATAGATATCATGATATATGTTTAAGAGCATAAATTTCAAAAGTTGTAAAGCAATATAGACATTGTGACATGTTTAAGACTGGAAGTGACAAAACTGGCACATGAAAATTTGATTTGTTTAAGTTTGAGCTGACTAAGTTTGAGCGGACTATGATCTGCTCGATTATAACTCAGTTCTTGTTGACCCGCTTAATTCAGCCTATCTAAAATCTAGGTTGATTAAACCATGAGAAATTTTATCAAAATACTTTTTTGTTTGACGTGTTATACATTAGCTGTAATAAATAGCAAAAAAAAAAAAAAAAAAAAAAAGTTCACCTAGTTTTGTTTGATATGTAATTAAACAAATTATAATAAAACAAACAAAAACATTGAAATTTGATAAGAATTGAGTAGATTGGACAATGACACCAATGATGTAACACATTTGATTTCATGTGATCTACCTATTTATTGATTCAGCCTATTACCCTACCTACTCATTTACCGCCTTACTAAAATCACAATTCCTTTTTTTTAAAAAATAAATTTAAACTTCGTGGTCTTTCAAATTTTATATGTCAAATCAATTGAAACAAAAGAAGTACTGAAACTTTTTTTTTTTTTTCCTTTTTTATAGCTTTGATGATTGTAACACTGAGAGATTGAGAATGACAATGAAAGGCTACAACATGGATGATAAGCTCAATTTTGATCCAAATTGCATCAAGTGGGAAGATTATTTCATGAAGACTCACCTTCCTGGAGCTGTGAAGCACATATTCTAGGGGATTATTAAGATTCTAAAATAAGATTCATGTATTAATTAATTAATTATTTAATTCTTCTCCAGCTTATTATATAAGAATTATGTATTGTTTGCAATAAAAGTGTTTACATTCTTCTAAATGTTTGTCTAGGACACAACTATGCACTATATAAGATTATTGTCTATGTGTCAGGTCCAACTATATAATTTCGACTTGATAGAATTCAGTAAAATTAGCTCAAATTATGTATTCATATATTCATAGACAAATATACCCCGCCCTAGCTGCTTCAAACTCGACACTGATGAATGTAGCAAAGGAAACCCGAAAAGCTCAGGCGTTGTCAAAAATGACAAGGGTATTTTTACCATGGCCTATACTGGAAAAAATTGCTCCAACAATGGCGTAGAAGCCAAGGCCATCCTTATCGGAAAAAAATTGGTGAATGTAATACGATAATTGAATCAGACTCAATGATTATCATTAAGATGATTGCTGACATTGATACCAGTATTTCACACTGGTAAATTGCGAAGTATATGAATAGCTCTCAAAGTGGCTGTGTTATAAACCAAACGGGAGAGCCCTAATAGGTGGGAGAACCCATTTGGCTTATAATCTCCTTAGCATTTCTCTGTTTTTTTAATGTAAGACAATTGGTTCATAACAATCGTCTCCGCTTGAGAACCAACGACCTCGTTGGTCATGGCTGGCACCCCTCTTAGGTCCAGGCCACCGTACCACTCCTGGCGCACAGGCCACCACTCCGAGTAGTGGCTCCATGCTTGGATCGATCCTCGTTGGTCACGACTATGCCCAGTTGGTCACGGCTGGCACTCCTCTTGGGTCCAGGCTACCACTACTGGCACACAGGCCACCACTCCGAGTTACGGGCCAACGTGCGGCTCCCCACACGTGGATTTATCCTCGTTAGTCACGGCTATGCCCAGTTGGTCACGGCTGACACCCCTCTTAGGTCCAGGCCACCACTCCTAGCGCGTAGGCCACCATTTCGAGTCACGGCCCAACGCATGGGACTCTCAATGAAAGCACCAATGTTATAACCCCTTGAGTTCGACTCTCAATGAGAGCACCAATGTTATAAACCAAACGGGAAAGCCCAACCCAAAAGACTAGCCTGATAGGTGGGAGAACCCATTTGGCCTATAAACCCCTTAGCATTTCTCTATTTTTCCAATGTAGGACAATTGGTTCATAACAATCGCCTCCGCTTGAGAACCAACGACCTCGTTGGTCACGACTAAGCCCAGCTGGTCACGGCTGGCACCCCTCTTAGGTCTAGGCCACCACTCCTGGCGCACAGGCCACCACTTCAAGTCGTGGCTCCACGCGTAAATCGATCCTCGTTGGTCACGGCTGGCACCCCTCTTGGGTTCAGGCCACCACTCCTAGCGCGCAGGCCACCACTCCGAGTCACGGCCCAACGCGTAGGACTCCTAATGAAAGCATCAATGTTATAAACCAAACGGGAAAGTCTAACACAAAAGACTAGCCTGATAAGTGGGAGAACCCATTTGACCTATAAACCTTTTAACATTTCTCCATTTTTTCAATGTGGAACAATTGGTTCATAACAAGCTGTCTTGAAATTTCTCCATTTTTTCAATGTGGAACAATTGGTTCATAACAAGCTGTCTTGAAGTTTGGTCTCCGCTTGTCTCATGGGCAGAACTTTAAGTTTAACAATTGTTGCTTCTCGCTTGCCTTAGTGCGCGACATTTTTAACTTTCGACCTTAAAGTATGTTTTGCTCTTAAAACAAGTGGGGGTCAAAAGTTAAAACTACTCCAAAAAAGATCGCATTTCTAATTTTTTAGTTTTTGGTGATTAATACAAAGGTTAATCATTTGGTAATTACATCCAACTCCACCAAATAGATGTTTAAGAAAAGAAAATTTAATCATAATAAATTAATGTGATTTGATATGAATACTTGATACACATTTTTGCTTTGAATGAAGGGAAAAGGGTTAAATTTACCCCGACTTTTGAAAAATTGGCTAAATATATCTTTTCTCATACTTTGAGGTTAAATTTACTCTGCTGTCATAGTTTGAGATCGAATTTACCCTCATTATTAAGAAACTTTTCACTTATATCTTTTTCTTCAATAAAAAAGCACAAATCAACGTGAAGTGCCCCATTTTTTAAAAATAAAAAGCACTTTAATCCAACTCGCCCAACATGACCCACAAAAAAACACAAAAAAAAAATGTCTCCTCGCTCAATTTTGTTGGTCAAATTTTTTTCAATGAAATTAGGCCATTAAATTTTTATCAGTGCATAACTCATGAAAAATGAAACTGAAGTAGAGTTTGTACGAAACATTTTCAATAGTTTTATGCTTCCGCACTCCCATTTCATTTTGCTTTTTGTTCATTTGTAGACAACCTACTAAGGACACACATTGAAAGAGAAATATATTTATTCATTGAAAAAAATTTGACTAACAAAACTGTGGGAGAGATATGTTTGTTGTGTCCTTTTTGTGGGTCGGGTCGGGTGGTGGGGTTAAATTAGGGTGTGTTTTATTTTTTCTAAAAATTATACAAATTCACAACTTAAGTTTCACTTACTACAAAAATCTCATCTCTCCAAACAGATTACAAAAATCTCATTTTTCTCTAAAAATGCATAGACATAGCTTTCTATGTATATGTCGGCCCTGCTATGTATATGTCGGCCTTGTTATGTATATGTCGACCTTTTCATACTTGTTATGCATATGAATCGGCCTTGTTATGTCTATGTCGGCCTTGTCATATACAAAGGTTTCTATATATATGTCGGCCTTGTTATGTATATGAATCGGGAGAGAAAGTAAAATAATTAAGGAAGTGGGAGAAAGTATAAATAATTTTAATAAGGTTGGGATTTGTGTTATTTTTACTTTTTCTTTTTTTTAAAAGGCATTTAACGTTTATTTGGGTTTTCCTGCTAGAGGAAGGGTACAGGTAAATCTCAGGAATAGACCCAAATTGGGTTGATTTTCAAATGTTAGGCCCAATAATAAAACTTCCTTAAAATAGTGTTTACCTATTAACTAATATTTTTTTGGACAAAATTGTCGCTGACCAATGAAGTAAATTACATAAATGATCCTCATAATGGATAACAACTCTATATTTATTACTTTCAACTTTTATTTTTTTCTCTTTTTAATTTTAGTTTGATTTTTATTTTTTTCCCTCTTTTTATTTTTGATTTTTTCAACTCTTACTTTTTTTCCTTTTTCCTCTCAACTTCTTTTTTTTTCTTTTTATTTTATTTTGATTTTTTATTTTCTCTTTCCTCTTTTTTTTTTTTTGTTCTTTTTAGTTTTTCTCTACCGTTACTTTTTTCTTTACATCTCTCAATGTTTACTTTTATAAAAAAAAACTTTTTATTTTTCTTTGATTTTTATCTTTTTCTTTTTAAATTTTTCTCGACCTTTATTTTTATTTAATCTTTTATTTTTTTATTTTTATCAACCTTGTTTTTTTTCCATTCTCTTTCAACTTTTACATTTTCTTTGATTTTTATGTTTTTAACTATTTTTCTTCATTTTCTTCTTTTTTCGTAATTTTGATTATTTTTGTTCTTTTCTTCGAGTTCTTCCAAATTATGCCCCACGGGTAATAGTTGATTCTACCACGTTATATTTTTATTTATGAGATGTTCTACAACAATTGCCTTAGAGGCAAGACTTAACTCAAGGATTTTCAAACTACAAATTATGCACCACGGGCAAGAGTTGACTCTACCACGTTATGTTTTCATTTATGAGATGTTCTACAACTATTGTCT
>NC_061121.1:229503975-229569932 GCF_002878395.1 Capsicum annuum | reverse complement strand
TACCACATTATGTTTTCATTTATGAGATGTTCTATAACTATTGCCTTAGGGGAAAGACTGAGCTCAAGAACTTTCAAACTACAAATTATGTTCCACAGGCAAAAGTTGACTCTACCACGTTATGTTTTCATTTATGAGATGTTCTACAACTATTGTTTTAGAGACAAGAGTTAGCTCAAGGAATTTCAAACTACAAATTATGGCCTACGGGCAAGAGTCGACACTACCACGTTATGTCTTCATTTATGAGATGTTCTACAACTCCTGCCTTAGGGGCAAGACTTAGCTCAAGGACTTTCAAATAATAAATTATGCCCCACGGGCAAAATTGACACTACCACGTTATGTCTTTATTTATGAGATGCTCTACAACTCTCGCCTTAGAGGTACGACTTATCCCAAGAATTTTCAAACAAATTACGTATATTGTGCAAGAGTCAACACTATTGTGGTTTTTACTTATGAAATGCTCTATAACTCTTGTCTTAGAGGTAAGACTCAGCCTAAGGGCCATCAAACAATAAGTTATGCCACATGGACAAGAGTTGACACCACCACATTGTGTATTGATTTATGAGATGTTTTGTAACTCTTCCCTTAGAGGCTAGACTTAGACCAAGGACTTTAAAGTAACAAGTTGTGCCTCATGGGCAAGAGTTGACATTACCATATTGTGTTTTGATTTATTAGATATTCTATAACTCTTGCTTTAGAGGCAAGACTTAACCCAAGGACTTTCAAACAACAAGTTACACCCCATGGGCCATGGGCTAGAGTTGATACTACCACATTGTGTCTTGATTTATGAGATGTTCTATAACTCTTACCTTAGAGGCAAAACTTAGCCGGCAAGTTACACCCCATGGACAAGAGTTGACACTATCGTATTGTGTCTTGATTTATGTGATACTCTATTAGTCTTGCCTCTAAGACAAAACTTAGCCCAAGAACCTCTCAAAAGAACAAGTTACGCCCAATGAACAAGTGCTGACACTACCGCATTATTTTTTGATTTATGAGATGTTACGTTCTATGACTCTTGTCTTAGAAGCAAGACTTAAGGATTTTCAAACAAGAAGTTATGTTTCACAAGCAAGATTTGACACTACCACATTGTGCCTTGATTTATGCGTTGTTTTATAATTTTTATCTTAGAGGCAAAACTTACCCCAAAGAACTTCCTAATAACAATTCATGCCCTTAAATTTGCTTTGATGTCAAAAAAAGAAGATCCCTTGTGGATTATTCAATTTTTTATTTATTAGCAAAATATAATAGAAGTTGAGAAAAAAGAAAAAAACAATCAAACAAAACAGAGAAATAAAAAAAGAGGTTGAGAAAAAAGGGCAAGAAAAAAATAAAGATTAAGAAAAAAGCGAAGAATTAAAAAAATTGAGAAAAATAAAAATGAGAGAAAAAATAAAAATAAAGTTTGAGAAAAATGAGTGCATAAAAGAGAAATGATAAAAATAAAAAATAAAAGAAAAATAAAGGTTGAGACAAAATAATTAAAAAAAGAATAAAAATGAAGAAATAGATAATGTTTGATAAAAAAAAAAGAAAAAAGAGAAAAAATTAAAGCTGAGACAAATGAATTAAAACATGAAAAAAATTAAAGAAAAAAATTAAAAAAGTAAAAATAATAAAAATAGAATTTAAGAGATAAATGAGTATGGAAAGTTTAAAAATATTTGAGGTGTAGAAGACGAAATTGTACTTGTACTATGCCAAAAAAAAGGAAGGAAGACCCGTCTTTAAAGACTTTTCTTATTGGAGTCAAAAATTCAAAATCACCCACTATTGGGATTTGGGGCTATAACTTGTAATTTCCCGACTTACAAGTCACTGGCCCTCTCCATAATGGGCCCTACAGTGTGTCATCCGATTTAGTTGAGACTCTAAGAGAAATTAAAAAAAAGAAGAGAAAGTTCTCTTAAAAATACCTAAACCTAACGAAATTTGTTGCAAACACGCTTGAACTTTGTGGGTTCTATAACCCTCTAGAACTTCGCATGAGTCTTATAACCCTTGAACTATTTATTAGCGTATTTTATTGACATTTATTTGCACTAAATTTCTTTTATAAATTTCCTTAGCATTTTTTTATTAACTTATAAATAAATGTGACTAAAATATAAAAGGAAAACCTCTAAATTTGTTCCTTCCCAAGAACCATAATTTAATTAATTTTGAAAGTTAAATTAGTTAGATTAATTCAAATTAAAAATTTTGAATTTTGCCGGAAAAATTGATTTCCGTCATCTTCTTCAAAGTTTCGGCTAACAATTTTCCGGAGAAGAGTATTATTGAGTTTATAGGACCATCTCAATGGATTCTTACAGTTTGCTGGAAGGAAAAACGATTTTGGTAATGTCTTATTCCTTGATTGGGTACTAATTCTGCAATAAATTATATCAAAATTAGTAATTAGTATCGAGATAATTGAATTTCTTGAAGATTAGTTATCTCCTAATAAAATATAAAGAAAAAAATAAAAACACTCCCCGAGGTAGGTCCCTCAAAACACTTTTTCAACTTAATAAAGTGGAGAGTTTTTGTAAACAAATAATTTGCGATGCATGTTATTTTTAATACAACAAGCAAATCAATTAATTAGAAATTTATTGAATAAAAATAGTATCGAATGAGGTTTATTAATAATGCTGAAATTTGTTTCGCTAACATTATTTTTTCATTGACTATTTGATTTTTTGTATTGTCACTGCTCGTGATACCTATCATATGTTGTTGTTTATGTATTTCAATTATTGCATTATTTGCTTGCTAGTTGCTTTATTTTCTTTATTGTTTTTCTTTACTTTGTACCTCAATTTTCTATACTTAAAGCCGAGATTCTTTCGGAAACAACCTCTTTCCCTCTCCGAGGTAGTGATTTCTACACTTAAAACTATGGCTATGTTGAGAAAAACACTAATCTTCTCAAAATTCTTAACCATTTTGTGGCTTCTTGTTTAGCTCAAGATGTTTCAGAAGCATAAGCATAATTTTCGGCTCTTAAAAACAACAAATAAATTGAGAGTTTATTGAGTAAGCAAATTGAAAATTGCTGATAAGCACTTTTAATTTCTAAAATTAATTTATCCCTTGTAAGTAGTAACGTGTGTTTAACCCTTTATGTGTTTGGCCAAACTAACTTAAAAATTATAAGGTAAATGTGATAGTAGTAAGGAAAAAGACTCAAATATGCCCTCGAACTTTAAGAAAAGGCTAATTTGTGCCAGCAGTTTAAAGTTTGGCTCATTCATGCCATTGTCGTTATAAAAAAGGCTCGTCCATTCCTTTTTTAACAGTCTATTGGTAGTTTTTGACAAAGTCATTTTGTACACGTGGTCAACAATGATTCTTCCACGTCATTAGTTAAATGAGGCAAAAATGTTTTAAGGAAAAAGGCTCAAATATGTCATTGAACTATCAGAAAAGACTCATTTATGCCATTAGTTAAAAGTTCGGCTCATTTGTGTCATCGCTGTTATAAAATCAGCCCATCCATGTGATTACTTTCTAATGGTGGATTTTCAAAAATAGTTTTGTCATGTGGCCTTTTATTAGACGTACACATCATTAATTAAAATAAATCAGTATTAATTTCAAAACATCTTAGACCCATTAAAAAGAACTGATCCATTTAACATAACCCGACCCCCACCCATTAAAATTTTTTATTTCTACAACAATAATTATTTTCGAATCAGAAAAAATATTGATTAGTGTATATCATTTGGCTATTTTTTGTTGATTCTAAATCATTATAAATGTTATGCTTAACAAAAGCCTCAAAAGTTCTATCATACAGTAACTCTTTTATAATCCTACAGTAACTGATTAGTTGTAGTTCCAGTGACTCCAATATATACTTCAAAGTTGGAAGAAAAGAAGCCAATGAACGATTAGGGCAAGCAAGACTCCAAAGTTGTAAGAAAAGAAGCCAATGAATGATTAGGGCAAGCAGGAAAAAAACAGAAAGCGTACCAATAGACATTCTCCCATCACGAATTAGGGGAGCATACATTGTTGAAAAGTCATTTTCAAGGCTTAAAAGAAGTCTGCTATCCCAATTATTCCGTCTTTTATATAAGATAACTTATTCCATCACTATGGTATAAATGTTCGGACAAATAATCTTGATACTAACTAATTTCAATATTTTGAAATCAATATAAATTTATTTTAATTTAATGACGTGGACCTCTAATAAAAGGCCACTAATAAAACTGTTTTTGAAAATCCACGGTTAAAAAGTAGTTGCATGGATGAGCTGGTTTTATAACGGCAATGTCATAAATAAGTCAAACTTTTAACTGATGACATAAATGAGCCATTTCTAATAGTTCAATGATATATTTGAGCCTCTTCTCTTATTTTAATTAAGGAAAAATTATGTAAACAAGCATCCTTAAGACTATAATTATAATAAATAGCAACATTTTTTCAAAATTACAACATATTTTACCCACTATTTAGAGAGGCGCATGTGTTTCTCCCATTAGTTTACCTTCTTTTTTTTTCACGCAATATTCACTTCTCTCCAATTAATTGTATCTTTTTTTTTTTTTTTTTTTTTTTTCAATTTTTTCTTTTTTTTCTTAATTTTTTTTTTTAATTTATTTTTTTTTCTTTTTTTTTGTTTTTTTTTTTTTTTTTTTTTTTTGGGTTGTTGGGGGTGGGGGGGGGGTTGTTTTGTGATTTTTTTTTGTTGAAAAATTGTGGAGGTTTGCTATAATGACAAAACACACATATCGTAGAAGTTTAATTTGAGGCATACCACTGGTGAATTTAGTTTCTGATGAACTACCATCTTTTAGTCTTGGTTTAACACAAGATAAAGATATTAAGTTGATTTCTACTCCTATTCAGTTGAATAGAGAAGTTGGCATAGAAGAGGTGAGATTGAAGCATTCTGACAACTCGAAAAATATTGAAAAAATCATGAAACGGAAAACATTGAGAAAACCTTCATATCCAAAACCCCAAAAGTACAAGAATATGTGAAAAAGATGAAGTCAAACGAAAAGGAAGAATATGTATTTTTTTCAGTTATGCATATGTATTTATGAATAATGCTATAATACCCCAAAAATCTAGACCAATGCTAGAGTTATGTTTCAAGCTCACGCATAGTACATTATGATTCTTTGGTAGTTTTATGAGTTAGTTTGCTTTATATTAAGGTCCCAAATAACTCCCAGCTATTTGATCAATCAAAATATCCTATACCGATTGAGCTTTCGATAAGAATGTTGCTTTAGTCAATTTCAAACGAGCATAACTTTTGCTCTACTCAGAATTTTCCGGCTCAACACCCAACAATTATAAGAAATTGAATTAGCTTTTCAACGATACCAATTTCACCCAAATCCCATACTCGGGTGAGAAGTTATGACACATTTAGTGAAAACAGTAGCTTAATACGAGCAGCATCGCGTCGCGGTGCGAGGCCAAATGACACTCGTTAGTTTTCAATGAATCACCGCAATAGTACTGCATCACGGTGAAGTCCTAGTTTCCAATTGACATTTTCCAGTGAGACACCGCGATGGCGCCGCGTCGCGGTAAAGTTTCAGTTCGGGATTGTCATTTTTCAATGGCGCAATGTGATGGCACCGCATCGTACCGTTGGACAAAATGGGGATTCTCAGTTTCCAGTGGCCCGACGCGATTTCACCGCATCGCGCCGAAGGTAAAAATCAAGATTCCAGCGACAAAAATTTTAATTCTTTTCAGGGGTAATTTGGACCTTTTCAGCGGCCTTAATTAATCTTAAATACGTTAATTAATCCCTAAAATCTAATTTAGTCATTCTTTATTCAAATTTTCTCCAAATTAAGAACATTTTCTCTGAAATAGAAAACCTTAGCCCTCAAGAATCAAGAACAAATCTCAAGAACACTACCAAGAAACTTCAAGAATCCAATTACCCAGGTATGTTAGGTGTTCATCCTTGGGTTCCTTTCACCCTCTGAGGTCAAGATCCCGTTTCAAACTACAAATTTCATATTCATGATTTACATGCTTGAATTAGTTTGCGTTCATGTATGTATTATTGTATGGGTTTCAATTCAGGATTTACCACATAGTTCCTGTAAACCAATTAGCATGTATGTTAAGTTAAGTGAATTCTCATGTTAAAACTCTTGTGATTTGCAAGTTGAATATTGTAGCCATGATGTTTACATGTGTTTATTATTATGTGAAATAGTCATGCTCCCCAAGTGTTTGATAAAATGTCTTAATGAATGAATTGTGACTAAGTGACTATCTATTATGCTTTCAAGATTGTGCTATGTTTAACTATTTACGATATCGAGTCCTAGGGGTATTTAATACCCGAAATCTAGTTGTTTAATTAGATCATAATAGTTACATAATAGTTTCAGTAAGGTCAAGAAAGTGGTATTCAGTCAGTCTTCACGATCATCGTAAGGTCAGTCAAGTCAGTCCAGTAATGATCAGTTCCAGTGTCATTTCAGTTGGGAGTATGATTCAACACTGAGCAAACCCAGGGATGAGACCATTCCTGTCAGCCTAGGGTTTGACCTTTAGTAGCAATCCCTGATTTACAGAACTACGTAGCCAGCGTAGGATAAGCCATCCTCCTGCCAGACTAAGATTGACGCAATCATATATATATATATATATTTCATAAGTCTTCCTGCTAGACTAGGGTTGACACATAATTTGTTAGTATTTCGTGGCAAGGTGCTAATACCCTTCCAACTGCGGTAACGGGTTGGACCCTATATAAGTTTACATCGGGGTATGTCGGTTAAATGAATACTCCCACAGTCTCAGTTTCAGTTTTTAGTATAGAACTCAGTCCAGTTCTATAGAACCATGTCTGTCAGATATCAGTTACTCAGTTATCAATTATTCAACCAACCGAACTTAATACTCAGTTACAGTATAATCTCAGATACATGACATGTATATATGTATATGCACAGTATTGCATACTCAGTGTTTGCCGCAGTTTTAGTTCCCCATGTACTCTTATTCAGTTATTGTTCATGCAGATGAGCCCATGCATATTAGCCTCACCTCATCTAGCATACCAATACATTCCACGTACTGACGCAAACTCTCTTTTTGCGCTATGATATCTTATATCATAGGTTCGGATACTTAGGTTCCTAACCATAATTAGCAGCTCAATCTATCAGCAACAGTTATAGTAGTGAGTCCTCATATTTTGAGGACAGAGCTTATTTATTTAAGTATCGGTAGTTATTTCAATCGGAGTTAGTTGGGAGTTTGTCCCATCAATTCCATATTCAGACAATTAGAGGTTTTCAGACTGGCTTAGTCAGTTATTTAGTTTTCAGATGTTATCATCAGTATACTTAGTTATTATTACAGTATTTTGAGAACCTAATGGCATTTTTCAAATTTCTTCCGCATATGTTTTCATGATTATTATTCAATGCTCACAACAGGTACCAGTCATGGGTTAGCCTGTGACCCTTCGGGGTCATAAGCACCGTGTGACGTCCAAGGTATAGACTCGCGGAGTTACAAATATGTATTTTTTCAGTTATGCATATATTTTATGAATAATACATATGTATTTTACTAGGTTGCATATGTATTTATGACTAATGCATATGTAATTTTTCCAAATATGCATATGTATTTTTGAATAATACATATGAATTTTCTAGTTATTCATACGTTCTTATGAGGCTGCATGCTATATTTATTGATTTAGAAATATATTTTTAGTTCTGCTTAGGTTTTTATAGATGCATATGTATTTATGAATATACATATGTACTTTTTAGTGTGCATATGTATTTATGACTAATGCATAAGTATTTTTCCAGAAATGCATATATATATTTTTTCATTATGAATATCTATTTATGAAAGAGAAAACCATTTACTACTTGAGTAAAAAGTTCACACCAAATGAAGCCCGTTACACTCTTATAGAAAGGACATGTTGTGCTTTGACTTGGACGACACAAAATTTGAGGCATTATCTGTCGTCCTACACAACTTACCTCATCTCGAGAATGGATCCATTGAAGTATATATTCCAGAAGGCCATGTCTACAGGAAAGCTTGACAAGTGGAAAATGTTGCTGAGTGAGTTTGACATTGTGTATGTAACCCAAAAAGCAATCAAGGGGCAAGCCTTAGCAGATCATTTAGCTGAAAACCTAGTTGATGAGGAATATGAGCCACTTCGGACATACTTTCTAGACGAGGAAGTTTTGTTCGTAGGAGAAGATATCACGGAAATCTACCTCAGATGGAGGCTATTTTTTGATGGGGCGGTCAACTTCAAAGGTTCAGGAATTGGAGCAGTTTTGGTGTCAGAAACGGGCCAGCATTATCCGGTAAATGCTAAGTTACATTTTCCATGCACCAACAACATGGCTGAATATGAAGCTTGCATCCTGGGGCTTAAATTGGCACTTGATATGGGTGTTCGTGAATAGCTAGCCATTGGAGATTCAGATTTACTGATTTACCAGGTACGGGGAGAATGGGTGATAAAAAACTCCAAGATTACTCCTTATGTGGAGCTAGTGCAAGAATTATGCGGAAGATTCAAGGATGTTGATTTCAGACATATCCCACGGACACAAAACGAGTTTGCTGATGTTTTCGCCACAATATCTTCCATGATTCAGCACCCAGATCAGAGTTATATCGATCCTTTGGAAATAAGCCTGAAGGAGTAACTTGCGCATTGCATATACGTGGAAGAGGAGCCTGATGGAAGGCCTTGGTACTATGACATTAAGAGGTATTTGGAATCAAGACATGGAAAAGGCCTTCCGAAATAAGGGAGGCTCACCAACTCCAAATGTCTCACAACGAGCTACTGATTAGTGGGACCATGGGACTAGGCCTCAGAATCTGAAATATAGGGGGTCAATCCACAAAGGCACTGGTATAACGAACAATCCAAAATAACATATTATTATATAACACAAGTGAGAGAATTTCATAAAACATTTAACATAAGATAATTGAAAACACATGGGCATAGTTTGATGAGTTTAAAAATATTTTCTTGAAATCATGACTCACTTTTTATTTTACTCCCGAGCTAGATGGTACACCCTATATTTCCACAATTCCATGGGTTATATGGAATCCGCCCTTGACTAGGCGGCTAAGGCCCCATCCAAGTTTTTCACAAGGATTGGAGTTCACTAAATTGGTAATACCCCACTGTCATGACCCAAATGGCCATGAGTGGTACCCACACTAACTTTTCTGTGGGAGAACCATCTAAATCAAAACATTACCCAATCACTTAGTCAATATTAAAATGATAGTTTCATAAAACCATCTTAACAATAATAATCTGGAGTTAATCATCAGTAGCGCGAAAACCAAACAATCTACTAACTGAAATTCCCAAGACCTGAAAGTCATCGTACAAGAACTACTAATAAAGATCATGTCTATAGAGATATCCCAAAATAAAGTAAATAAAGAATGTTCCATTGCCCGAAAGATGGACAAGAACAAATAAGATGACCCATGGAAGCCTGAAGACGGAGTGCTCACCCTTGGATCGAGATCTGCTATCAAACTTTAGAGGTGAGATCATGTATGAGCCTCTAGAACAATTTCTGCACTTAACAAAAGAAGAGTACAGGGTAGTATCAGTACAAACCACTATGTACTGGTAGATATCATAGGCCAACTCAACTTAATAACATGTACACAACATAAATCAAATAACAAGTAGACATGCATCATCACATAATAAATTCTCAATGAATCAACAATACAGCAATAGCAGGTCAACAGTGCTCACAAACAAGACACATAACTATTAAGAGAATCAACTATACTGTAAACATCCACCAAATCAACACAAGTATGTCATCCACCAAATCAACATAAGTATGTACACACATGCTATGAGACTTATTTTTTTCCAAATAGTCATGACCTGCAGGGAACAATTTGTGTTCATGTACCGTACTGGTGTGGTACCCGATCCATAATAAATATAAATGTACCGGCATGGTACCCGATCCAACATAAATATAAACATACCGGCGTGGTACCCGATCCAACATAAATATAAACGTACCGGCGTGGTACCCGATCCAACATAAATATAAACATGTATTCTCAATGTCAATTTACACAACCTCAAAACATACAACACAATGTACCAAGTTTACAAGTACACTTAAAGTCATAGGACAAAACCATTAATTAAATTTTCAATAACCATTTATACATGCATTAACAATCCAAACATCAACAATTTCAAGCATGTACTAATACCAATCAACAAGTATCCAATTTAGGAGCATACACACAATTAAGCCGAGTATAAACTCCAATTAAACCATAACCTACCTCAACCAATGAATCCGAATATAATTAGTACGCAAGCGCCTTGCCCTTTCTCAAAGTTTCGGAACGTTCAAAATCTATTTCAATATATAATCCCCGTAAAAATATGAATCTAATGACATCCGTTTTATAAATTTTTGCTCTAAAAACCCCAAACTTACAATCAAACTAATAAAAGAAAAGTAACCATCTGATCTGCTTTACTGTTTCTTGACCAGTAACAAACAAAAACCACTCTTCATCGTTATCAACCCATGATTTGGCCAACCATTGCCTTATTTCTTTCTTTTTATTAAAATACTTCACAAATAATATTATAATCACTATAATTAAGCAATCTTTATTCAAGAATGCAACACTGCTCATCTATGTCTATGCAAATTCCAACATTGACCAACTATTGACCAATCATAGCATTAACCTTACTCTACACGACTTCCAATGATTAGAACAACTATTATAGAACAATTGATCAATTTTAAGTTAATCCATAATTAACATATTTTACTTCCACCGTATGACTATCTTGAAAATTCAATTGATGCCCGTTTTGTGGAGAAATTTTTACTTTTTGATAGAGTCACAACTTAATTTTGAAAAGAAATTAAGAAACCTTTATAAAACACTTTAAACGATCTAAAACAGAAAAACTGTTTAAGTTAAGAGATTCTGAGTAAGCGGTTTCTATTAACATTTTAGGAAGGTGTTAGACACCTAAAACGTCTGCTAACTTGCGGTTATCCAGACTGTTTGAAAATCGTCTTTGACTAACCTTGGAAAAAAGTTGATTTCCGCAAAAAAAAGCAATTTTAGTGTTTATGCAAAACCAGTTTTTAGGCGACTTAGTTAGGGATTTTAACTAAGTTCTCAAAGAAACATGTAAATAAGTAAACGAAAGGAAAAGGGGAGAAAAGTGGGGAAGTGGTGATTTAGGCTTTCAATCCCAAACCATCGGCCCTGTCCTAATATAGTTAGGTTTTCAACCCATTTCACTTGTCTTAGTCTAGTTTTTGAGCCTTTGGCTCGAGTCTCGCTCTACCTGTATTAAATTTACGACTTTGGCTTCGAGGCCCAAATGAATAAATAAATAAATGAATAAAAATAAACAAGGACAACAATGATTAACTAAAATAAAATAAAATAACAAATGAGACTTTTGTCTCTTAGCCGCTTCGAATGTGGGATTTCGACCCCTCCTTCTTCTTTCGACTCCTCTTACTTGTTCTTTATAATCAGCATTCAAAGTCTTCTAAAGGGGGTGGGCCTCAATGACTCAATTCATAATGTGAGAGTCCAATGGGACTCCCAAGAGGGTTCATGCAAAGAAAAAGGTGAATGAATTAATGTATATTCTCAAGAGTCCTTACATTTATAGACAAATTATTCAACAAAAAATACAACATTTTAGACAAAGGAAAACAGTGATTCACTTGCTACCTATAAACATGTGGACTGTAAAAAATGTCTAAATACATCGATCTCAAGATTAAGAAAAGTATGGCTTGCAATCGAGTCAATTAGTTAAAGAATGTGTCAATCATAACACTCACACAAATAGATCCACACACTACAATCTCCACATTATTTCAAAGCAATGTTAAGGAGCTTAATTGACCAAGTCTCCGCTACTTTTGATCACGTATGGTACCAATATAATCATAAAATTTTTAGAAAAGAGTTAAACCAGATTATTCAACGAATATATGAGGCAAATCAATTCACTGCCTTAAGTTGGGACCCAAAAAAAAAGAAAGGTAATCAACGATGGGAACAGTCAGCTTTATGGAAACTAAGATCCTGTATTATTTGTATCAAAAGAAAGATAAGAGCATTTTCATAACATGATACTTGCAGACACTAAAGAAAAAAAGTAAGGATTTGACACTTGAAAGGTAAATCCCACTGTTTTCTTCTTTACATTGTAAGTCAGGGAAAACAGAGTGAAGAGTCCTCTTTTAACCAAGAAACGACGAGACGAACGATGCTAAAATGTGCGTAGAACTCAAAACATCTTTTGCAAAATATCACTCAAAAAAGACATAAAATTTACATCATTCTGTAATAACCAAGAGATATAAGATTTATATCATTCTATAATAACCATTCTAAGCAATTAAGTATCAACAGAGTATGGATAATAACATCTCCAGAGAGGATCAAATAACTTTGAATAGAGCAAATTCTGGGCAAATTTGCCCAACGTTCATCAAAGCACAAACTTAACGTCCATAATCAAACCAATCATGACACAGGTAAGATGACGGAAAAAAAATTTAATGCCTCATACTCTAACTATACTTACACTAGGGGGGGGGGGGAAGTAACTTGAACATGCAAAGGGAATGCATTTTCTTTTAGTTATAGCAACTTACAACCAACAAGAAATGAATGTGTTTAGAAAATTGCAAAGAAAACAGTGAACATCTCAGCATACCAACACGTGAATTGTCATCATATAATAGCGAGATAAAGTTGAAACATTTAAGAACTGAATGGAAAGAACGTTACCTGTTCGAGGAGCAGTAAAATGGGAACAAACGAGCTATCAGCAACGTCTCAACCACCAGAGATCAGCCCTCAATATTTTGGACACCAAGACGAAAGAAGTGAGAACAAAACTCCCTCAAAATCCTCTTTGAAGAAAAGAAAGAGACCCCCCAGATTTTCAACTACGATTTTCGACCTAAATTTCGAAACAGAATTTGAGTTCCGAAATTTTTTTCTAAACACAATTTCTAGACCCTCCAATTCTACCCCTATTAGAACCCTAGAGTCAAGACAAGAAACAACTCCCCCTCATAGTGACCTGATCGGTCTTTATATAGGGCTCCAAATTCGGGGGGAATCTAGGTGTTTCGAAAGGGGAGTAATTTAAAATTTCACCATTGAAAAAAATGAATCCCCCTTTACAACCACTAAAAAACACCCAAATATGCCCTATCTCGAAATTCATGGAATTGAACGTTGGAGGACACCTCAATACTATTCTAGAAGGTTCAAAATTCCTCGATGTACGTATTCACGTGGGGTCACTCAATCAGTACGAACTGATGGTGAAAGGATGTATTTGTTTTTTTTTTAGTTAAAAATGGGTTGAACTTGGGTCGTTTGAGCGTATTTTGAAGACAAGGGTTGAAGGATAATCGAGTATTTAGAGCTGAAGGGATCAGGTTTCATCGTTGTTGGGGAATGGGTCATTTGGTTGAGATCATTTGTGGCTAAGGGTTTGAGAGTGGGTGTTGTTGAGAAGATAAGGGGGGTTTGGGCTGGGTTCTTAAGAGTATTGGGCCAACTTGGGGGCTGGTATTGCTGATTGGAAAAAATGAAGGGGAATGAGCCACTGGAGTTGGTAGTTGCTTGGGCCCGAAATTGTTAGTGTTGGGCCTGTTTAATTGAAAAGGGAGAAATGGGCTACTGTCTGAAGAAAATATGAAATGGGCCCAGGTGTTTGGCAAAATTGGGTTTAAAATTGGGATGGATAGTTTAGAAAAATAGTTTCAATTAACATTTAACCCATTCTAATTAAATTTTGATCAAATTAAAGGCTAATTGGCCAAATGTATTGCGATTGTGGCCAATTTTATTTTCAATTTATGATCAAATTTAATAGATTGATTAAATTGAATTGAAATTAAATACGAATTAATACTTCTTTTAATCCCGAGTTTCTTGATTTAATAAAACCAAACAAGTAATTCTCCAAATAGATTATTTGTGATAGTAAATAATATTTAAATTAAGATTTAATTATTTAAATTTATTTTCCAAATAATCCTTAATTTAAAGTCCAATTTTGATGAAAATGTTCATTTAAATGATATCATTTGTACAACGCAAATACGAAAATAAATAATTATCACCTGAATGACAAAATTAGCCCAAGTACCTATTTTAAAATGCATTTATTTGGAAAAAATAATTGTTGTAGTTTTATTTGAAAATCAAAGAAACTCGAGATTAAACGTAGTTGTGGAGGGCAAACATTAGGTGTCAACAACTGCCCCCTCCCTTTGGGTAGGGTGGGTGTAAGTAACCATGGGCAAAGGGAGGTTGACGTTCCTAATTTTTGTCTGACCACAAATTCGTTTCTAAAAGAGGTCGGTTTTCCGCATGAGTTTCAGGAATTATGGCCGAACCTCGGTATCAAGTTTCCTACATATCTTGGGCTTCATGAGAATTCAGGCCACTTGTAGTTCATAAAGTTTGATTTTGAGCACGATCTTCAAGAAAATTCACCAACTATCACGATTTTAGAGTGTTTTGGTTAAATCGAGATGCTGGGGAATACAGGGATTTGGGGGGAAATTGGAATGCAGTCGAGTTTTCTACATAGAGCCCAGCCCACATATCCCCAAGACTCAGGGAATCAGACTGCTTGTAGTTCGACTCAATTGGTAGAAAAGATAGTCTTTTATTTTTGACGATCTTTAGCTTGGGATGAGTGACAAGTTAATCGAGTTGCGGAAAAGAGGCTTGTAACCTCTTAACCATGAACGTGGAGCTCTTCACATCCATAGGTAAGAACTTACGTAAGAATAATTTCCAAAACTCTAAGTGTGTTGCCACCCGAATTTGAAAGGAAAAGAAAGTTCCCCTCAGTATGAGTTAACAAACATCCGGAGGTAAAGGTGAGACCAGAATATCCGAAAAATACCCACATGCCTTCTAATATAGGCGTGTATAAATGGTGGTGGTGATCATCATTTAGCTCGCGTCCAGAGAGTTTGACATCCCTCTCCAGACTATGTCCCATTTTGCTGCTGAAAGAGTTCCACGTTGTGCTGTGTCCTTTTTGGAGTCGTCCGCACCTGTGGTTTTGATTTGAGATTTTCATCCTCTCGGATGCTCTCGACAATGCTTCAGGCAAAAAGTGTTAGTGTTAAACATAATTCACGAAAGAGGTAAGTAATCTTTTACCATATCTCCACGTGAGTTGTGTCCTATATCACTTGTTGTATGTGGCATGATAACCTCTCCGGTTGTAGCCGATGATCGATTTATAAATTTTCCCTAAATTGTCAATCTTTAGATGATCTTTCGCATTATTTTATGCTGGATATGAGGCGACTTACATATATCCTTTGAATTTCTAGCTTTTAGGTAATCCTGCACATCATCCGACTTTGGATAAGAGATGACTTACAAATATCCCTCCAATCGCTAGCTTTCAGGTGTTCCTTCACGTCATCCGACCTTGGATACAGTATGACTTATAGATAATCCCTCAAATTCATCGTCTTTGGGTAATCCTGCACATAATCAATCTTGGATATGACACGACTTATAGAGAACCCTTGGACATATCAATTTCACAATCTTGCATATCCTCCGGTAAGGATTTAGTTGCGACTTATGGATAACCTTTGAACTATCAACTTTTGGGCGATCTTGCACACTATCCGGTTAGGATGTTACTGTGGCTTACGGATGACCTACAGGCTGTCAACTTATAGGTGATCTTGTACACTATCCTATTTCAAATAATATGACTTATAGATGACCTTCAAATTGTCAATTGCTAGGAAATCTTATATATCATTCATCATAAGATAGTGACCTGAAGGCGTCCCTCCAAATCGTGTGCTCTTAATGTATTCAGATGCTGATTCATGAAAAGATGATGATATCCTCGGCGCCAGTATTGTGTCTTGCGTGTCAACAGATATATTAAATGCTAAAAATATCCTCAACGCCAGCGTTATGTCTAGCGTGTCGACTGATATATTGAATACTAATGATATCCTCGATGCCAGTGTTATGTCTAGCGTGTCGATAGATATATTGGATACTGATGATATCCTCTACGCCAGCGTTGTGTCTAGCATGTCGACAGATATATTGGATACTGATTATATCCTCGACGCTAGTGTTGTGTCTAGTGTGTCGACAGATATATTAGATACTGATGATATCCTCTATGCCAGCGTTGTGTCTAGCGTGTTGACAGATATTGAATGATGATGATATCCTCGATGCCAGCGTTGTGTCTAGCGCGTCAACAGATATTAAATACTGATGATATCCTCGACGCCAGCGTTGTGTCTAGCGCGTCAACAAATATTAAATATTGATGATATCCTCTACGCCAGCGTTGTGTCTAGCGCATCAACAGATAAATAATGGCCTCTACGGCAATGATATGTGACGGCCTTTGCGGCAATGATATGCAATGGCCATTGTGGCAGTGATAAAATAATTTTACCTGGCTTCATTTGTCAGTGTCCTGCTTTCTACATGTACCTGTACTCAAGGTAGATGATTAGCAGATAAAAAGTCGCTTTTACTAGCGACTATTTTTAGGAAACTTCTAAATACGATACATGTAAAGAAGACAAAGTGCTTTTGTTTGTCGCCTACGATCTCAAGAAATGAGATGGATAAATCAAAAGGTCCTCAATAAATGGGCATTAAACCTATTTTTAGGGCTGCCCTAAAATACCGTTCTTGGGCATTCATGATCTATTGTGGCTCCCAATTTGCTCGGGGATTTTTGAAAGAGACTCTCATTTTGCGTATTGATCCCTGCATCCACAGAACAATGATTAGTTGAATGAAATTACTCCATGTTGACCTTCTTCAATCCTTGATTTGCTCCTTGCCATCTCTTGGGCATTCCACCATAGTGAGACTTCCACCCTGACACTCTATCCCAAATGATGTCTAGGAAAGTACTAAGTAAGTGAGTCGTAAGATTTTTGAAAATAGTCTTAAAATTTTGAAAATAATTTTCAAAACTTCTGTAAAATTTTAGAAAATTTCTTCCAGTCGTGTCATGTACTAACTCAATGAACGTCTTCCTCGCAGTTCTGACTATATCCGACGGATGGTTTCCAAAACTCATGATTATTGTTGGAGGGTTTCTTCAAGTAGTTCTTTCATAGCCAAAAATTGAGTCTACCCAGACTTTGTTACAGTTGGTGGTTTCCAAAGCTTTAACCTCTAATGCTGGGGAATTTGGAATATGTTGCAGCATTTGGTGGAAATTTTGAGGTCTTCCTCAAAATTTTTGCCCTAGTTTAAACTTGTTTGAGCTAATACCAATCTGAGTGGATCTGAAGTCAATGCTGATCTTCATTCTCTTTGTTGGATGTCGATCTTCTCTTATAAATTTTCGAGATTCCTTCTCGAAAATTCTGCCCCAGTTTTTATTTCCTAAGGTTATATGACCGAGCCGTTGGGGTGCCTACATATCTCTTTAAAGTAAGAATCAGGTCAAACGTAGTTCCGGCCTACACTAGGGATATATATAGAAAAATCTAATGGGTTGACCGAAGCCGACATAGTCCGCCTATGTATCCTTTTTGTTGGGAATTCAGGTCATCACGTAGTTCATACATAATGAGAAATGATAAATTATCCTAAGGGGTTCACTGAAGCCGACATAGGCTGCCTACGTATCCCTTTCTTGGGAATTCAGGTCAAACGTAGTTCGTACATAAAGAGAAAGGATTCTAGGCATTTACACACTAGCAAACAACATTATTACAGAGGTGATTACAAACAAACTAAGAAAACACATAAACTAGAACGTCATTCAAAAATAATATCTCTTTATCGTATCAGAATTGATTGGTTTAGTCTACTCTGTGCCATCCATCTCAGACAAAATCAGAGCTCCTCCTGATAGCACCTTGCGAACTATGTATGACCCTTTCCAGTTTGGAGCGAACTTTCCCTTGTACTCCTCTTGGTGAGGGAATATTCATTTGAGAACCAGTTGCCCCACTTCAAATGCTTGAGTTCTTACCTTCTTGTTAAAGGCACGAACCATCCTGTGTTGATACAGCTGACCATGGCATACAACGGCCATTCTCTTTTCATCAATTAACATGAATTGTTAATAGTGAGCACGGACCCATTCTTCGTTACTTAGTCCAGCTTCCTGAATAATCCTTAGGGAAGGTATTTTGACCTCAGCGGGTATCACAGCTTCATTCCCGTAAACTAGTAAATAGGGAGTTGCTCCTGTGGAGGTTCGAACTATTATTCGATACCCTAGAAAGGCGTAAGGTAACATCTCATGCCATGATCTATCATTTTCGACCATCTTTCTCAAGATCTTCTTGATATTCTTATTAGCAGCTTCTACGACTCCATTCATTTAGGGACGGTACGCTGTCGAGTTGCGATGCACAATCTTGAACTGATCACAAATTTCTTTCATCAAGTGACTGTTTAGGTTTGCCCCATTATCAGTAATAATTGATTTCGGCACTCCAAATCGGCAAATCAAGTTATTCCTGATGAAATCTGCAACCACTTTCTTAGTGATGGCTCTGTACGAAGCAGCTTTGACCCACTTAGTGAAATAATCAATGGCAACCAAAATAAATCTATGCCCATTCGATGCTAGTGGCTCTATTGGTCCGATGACATCCATGCCTCAAGCTACGAAAGGCCAACGAGAATTCATTGCGTGAAGCTCGTGTGGAGGCATTCGAATCAGATCTCCGTGTATTTGACATTTTGGACATCTCTGCACAAACTTACTACAATCATTTTCCATAGTCATCCATAAGTAATCGGTTCTCAGGATCTTTCTATCAAGGAGAAACCCATTCATGTGGGGCCCACAAACTCCAGCGTGTACCTCGTTTATCAACTTACTGGCTTCCACCGCATCGGCGCATCTTAGGAACTCCAAATCAGGAGTCCTCCTAAAAAGAATTTCTCCACTTGGAAAGTAATTCTTTGCCAAACACTGGATTGTCTTCTTTTGGTTGTTACTAGCCTCTTCAGGATATATTTCAGATTCCAAATACCTCTTAATGTCATAGTACCAAGGCCTTCCATCAGGCTCCTCTTCCACGTATATGCAATGCGCAAGTTACTCCTTCAGGCTTATTTCCAAAGGATCGATATAACTCTGATCCGGGTGCTGAATCATGGAAGATATCATGGACAAAGCGTCAGCAAACTTGTTTTGTGTCTGTGGGATATGTCTGAAATCAACATCCTTGAATCTTCCGCATAATTCTTGGAATAGCTCCACATAATGAGTAATCTTGGAGTTTTTTATCGCCCATTCTCCCCGTACCTGGTAAATCAGCAAATCTGAATCTCCGATGGCTAGCTATTCACAAACACCCATATCAAGTGCCAATTTAAGCCCCAGGATGCAAGCTTCTTATTCAGCCATGTTGTTGGTGCATGGAAAACGTAACTTAGCAGTTATCGGATAATGCTGGCCCATTTCTAACACCAAAATTGCTCCAATTCTTGAACCTTTGAAGTTGACCGCCCCATAAAAAAATAGCCTCCATCCGGGGTAGATTTCCGTGATATATTCTCCTACGAACAAAACTTCCTCGTCTGGAAAGTATGTCCGAAGTGGCTCATATTCCTCATCAACTGGGTTTTCAGCCAAATGATCTGCTAAGGCTTGCCCATTGATTGCTTTTTGGGTTACATACACAATGTCAAACTCACTCAGCAACATTTTCCACTTGGCTAGCTTTCCTGTAGGCATGGCCTTCTGGAATATATACTTCAATGGATCCATTCTCGAGATAAGGTAAGTTGTGTAGGACGACAGATAATGCCTCAAATTTTGTGCCGTCCAAGTCAAAGCACAACATGTCCTTTCTATAAGAGTGTAATGGGCTTCATTTGGTGTGAACTTTTTACTCAAGTAGTAAATGGTTTTCTCTTTCGAGGACGCATCAGAAAGCATTTTCTGAGACTGACAGGTAAAGCAATAATGGAATTCCTTCTCTCGGTGGGACCAAAACCGGTAGTGCAGACAAGTATTCCTTAATGCGATCAAAATCTCTCTAACATTCTTCTGTCCACTCATTCAGTACATGTTCTTCAACATCTTGAGAATTGGTTCGCATATGACTGTTGATTGAGAGATGAATTTGCTAATGTAATTCAGACGACCCAGAAAACTCATAACTTCTTTCTTGGTCCTCGACAGTGGCAAGTCTTAAATTGTCTTGATTTTGGATGGGTCTAGCTCGATCCCCCTTTTGCTGACTATGAACCCCAACAACTTCCTTGATGGCACACCAAAAGCACACTTAGCAGGATTTAACTTCAAACTGTACCTTCTTAATCTATTGAAGAATTTCTCCAGATAAGTTAGATAATCCGAACTCTCATGGGATTTGATAATTACATCATCCACGCACACCTCAATCTCCTTATGGATCATATCATGAAAAATCATCGTCATGGACCTCATATATGTCGCACCTGCGTTCTTGAGACCAAACGGCATTACCCTGTAATGAAAAACACCCCAGGGCATAATAAAAGCCATTTTTTTGCATCTTCCTCATCCATCAGTATCTGATGATAGCCGGCAAAACAATCAACAAATGACTGTATTTCATGTTTCGCACAGTTATCGATGAGAATATGGATGTTGGGCAACGAAAAATTATCTTTAGGACTGGCTCTGTTCAAGTCTCTATAGTCAACACAAATTCAAATCTTACCATTCTTCTTTGGCACAGGGACGATGTTGGCCAACTATGTTGGATATTTTTTGACCTCGACAACCTTAGACTGGATTTGTTTTGTCACTTCTTCCTTGATCTTTAGACTTAAATCTTGCTTGAATTTTCTCATTTTTTGCTTGACTGGATCAAACTCAGAATTTATCGGCAGTTTATGTGAGACAATTCTGGTGCTCAACCCTGGCATATAATCATAGGACCAAGCAAACACGTCGATATACTCCTACAACAGGTGGATGAGCTCTTCCCTTTGTGGCACCGCGAGGTGGACACTAATACTGGTCTCTTTGATTTCATCGTGATCTCCCAAGTTGACTGTTTCAGTATCTTCCAGATTGGATTTTTTGCGATTCTTAAATTCCTCCATATCTTCAACTAACCGTTCCTCGTCATCGTCCTTCCAACCATCATCGTCCCCTTCATTTTGTTCGTTCAGGCTTTGACAAGACACAACATTGGCAGGTTTTAAGCTACTGTTACTGTAATGGACAAACAAACTAAGTTAGATGATAAGAAAATAACAAAATATATGACTAGGAGCATTTTAGAACTAATATAGTTTTCCAAATAAATGAAGGCCTTTTCATTGAAATTTGAGAAATAATTACAACACCATGGCTTGTGACTTACACAAATGCAAGCCCCCGCCTTTTTTGAAAGTAGTAAGATACGAAAATAAAGTTTTGAGATATAAAAGGCGGATCGTGGGGCGTCCTCCGAATCATCACCGATTTCAAAACTATTAGTAATTGCCTTTTCATCTACCATGACGAGCGATGGGTTATGAGTAGAGTGGAGGTTCAATTTTGCAAAGCCTTTCCTGGCGCAATCTGCTTCACCCCACTGGACTCTGGGAGATCTTCTAGTACAGTATTGCATCTTTTAAATAAATGTCCTATCCCATCCCTAAGACCATCATCATCTGGAATCTCTCGTACGAAAAATGACTGGAACAGGAGTGGCAAGGGCCTAAACAGACTCTTTTCTGGCTCATCCTCAACCTTATATTTTCTGGTAGGCTGATACCCTAACCCGTGCTTAGAGCTTCTCTCTGGGATCACAATAGGCTCTGTTATTCCTTGTAAATTTTTGCCCAAGCCTCGACCAGGTTTGAACTTATTTCTTAACATCACAGTTGCAATTATTTTGTAGACATAAGGCATTGATATTTTGGGTGTCGAATCTCTTTTCGCAGCATTTACAATTTCCACTGTATAGAAACTGCTACCTTTTGGAACATCTTCAATCACCGGCAAATAAACATTGGGATGGTCCGCTCGACTTCCTTCTCCTTGGATGACTAGTTCATGATCTTTCCAAATGACCTTCAATAATTGATGAAGGGGTGATGAAATTGCCTTTGCCTCGTGTATCCATGGTCTTCCCAAAAGTAGGTTGTAGCTAGGATGGATATCCATAACATGAAACATAGTCTTACACTCAGCAGGCCCCATTTGGATGTGCAAATCAATCTCTCCTATGATATCTCTCTGCCCTCCATCGAATGCTCTCACATTTACGTGGCTTTGATGAATTTTCCCCAGATCATAGCCCATTGGAATAGTGTGGAGAGGGGACAAATATTCACACCAGACCCGTCGTCTATTAATACCTGATTAATTGCATAATCTCGACAAATGACGGTGACATGCATGGATTTGTTGTGCATTTCTCCTTCAAACGGCAACTCTTCATCACTGAATGATATGCGATAGTTCCCCACAACGTTCCCTATTATCGCAGCTAAATTCTCAATACTCGTTCCTGCGGGAACATACGCTTCCTCCAAGACCTTCGACAGAGCTTGTCAGTGGTGTTGCGAGCTTAATAATAGTGCCAAGACAGAGATTTGGGTTGGTGTTTTCTCCAAGTGTTTGAAAATTGAGTAATCCTTTGGTTGGATACGCCTCCAAAATTCCTCAGCCTCTCTTTCAGTGATTGGCCTTTTCTGTGAATCTTTTTTGTTGGTCAATTCCTTAGGGATGTAAGATCGTCCTGATCGCGTCATCCCCTGGGCAGCGGCAGTTTGTACAATAAATTCCTTCTTTGGAGGGGGAGCGTACACTTGAGTCGGTGCAGTCATCACTATAAATAAGGCTTTCTCGCTGATACTTAAGGCAGCCACAACTTTCTCTATCTTTCTTACCTCTTCCGCCCTTTTGCGCTTTTCAGAGTTCACCTGAGTAATGGTATTTCCAGATGCCCATTCGCCTTCTATTTCAATCATGTTAACTGTAGATCCCCCATGGTTGGGCAGTGGATTACTGCTAATATTTGGAGTAGGTGCCTGGAGCGTAATGACCTTTTGATCAATCAGATCTTGGATTCTGCGTTTCAAGATAAGACAGTCCTCGGTACTGTTCCCTGCTACCCCTGAATGATAGGCACAATTTTGATCAGGGTAATAAAACGGGAGCTAGGATTGATAGGCTTTGGCTGTACTGGTTACAAATGACCAACATTCTTCAATCTTTCAAATAATTGGGTGCGACTTTTAGCTAGTGGGGTGAAGTTTTGGGGAGGTTTCCTTTCATGGTTTGGACGTTGGGGGTTATACGGGCTTAGGTTTGTAGGAGGGGGTACTTGGTGGTAATTTGGAGGTATTTGGAAATTTGTTCGGCTATTTGGGGGAGTAGTTTGGAAATAAGACTGATAATTTGGAGATGGAACTGGGTATTGGGAAAAGATATTTGGCTGTGGATCTTGGTATGATGGTGGGATGTTTGGGAGTGGAGTTTTGTATTGGGGGTGGACGTAGAATGCTTGCGGAAGGTTAGGTGATGGCGGGGAAGATAAAACGTTTCTAGAGTTGAACCGCTGTTTCAATTTTATAACAGAATTGGCAGAAACCCCCACCTACCTCTTCCTTCTTCTTCTTAGAAAACATGGCAGTTCCAGATGATGTCGGGGTTTTGGCAATTTTTTCTGTCCGAATACCTTCCTATAATGATTCTCTTATTTTTACCAAATCTGCAAAGGTCGCTCTGACAGCGGACACCATCCTGGTATAATATTCTCCTTCTTGAGCGCGAGAGAACACGAATACCATTTCCTCCCCGGACATGGAGGGCTGCACTTTGGCAGTTTCTTTCCTCCAACAAAAAGCATAATCTCAAAAACTCTCAACGCTCTTTTGTTTAATCCGATCTAGTGAATACCGATCAGGGACTATTTCAATGTTGAATGTGAATCGATCAAGGAAACTCTTGGCTAATGTCTTCCAACCAGTCCACATTTTTGGCTCCTGAGACATGAACCACTCCAAGTCTTCACCATTCAAACTTCGACTGAATAGGCGCATTAATAACGCCTCGTTTTTCCCTATCCCTACTAGTTGCTCGTAGTACCTTCTTAGATGGGCTATTGGATTTTCAGTACTGTCAAACATCTCAAACTTAGGGACCTTGTATCCTTCTGGTAGGTCTATTCCTGGGTGAACACACAAATCGTCATACCCCAAACCGTCGTGGTCCTTGGCCCCGTGAGACTCTTTGATCCTCATGATCTCTTCTTGCATGGCTAGTAAATTCCTTTTATGCTGGGCCCTTCATTCCTTCTCCTTCTCCTCATAATGGTCCATCTCGGGGTTAGGAAGGGGTTCATAAATATCAGGGGATATGATGTCTTGGGGGGGATTTAGAAGAAAGGCTTGATTTTGTAGATGGAGGAAATTTGGTTGGTAAGTGGGGAGAACGTTTTGGAAATTGGGAAGGTCATGTGGGCTTTGTAAGTAGTGCGGCAGAATATGAGAGGGATTTTGCAGATTTGGAAATGAATTTGGTGGATTCGAAGGAAGGTTTGCCGTATTTTGTGGATTTGGGAGCAAATCTTGTGGATTTGGGAATGCGTTTTGTTGATTTGAGAATATGTTTTGAGGATTTGGGAATGGATTCGAAGACGGGTTATGTGGGGTTGCGGATGGATTTTGTGGATGGTAGGCGTCTGGATTATTTTCACGATTAGTGTTTTGGACAAATGGAGGAGCGAAGCCAGATGATACGTTAGTTGGTTGGTCCCCGAGAATAGGGGTACTGAGGGGAGGGATTTGGAGTGAGTCCCATGTCCTCCCGAAGCAGGGGCATTGACGGTGATGGCCAGGTTAGCCAATTCTCGAGTGCAATTTATTTCCTCCTAAAGCAATTCTAATTTTCTTGCAAGTTCCGCAATCATGTCATTCTATTCCGCTATCACATTATCCCGGATAGCCAGTGCGCTTTCTTCATCATTTCCTGTCATTTTTGAATGATGGGCTGAGGATGGGATTTTCTGTGCTTTCGATCGGGTGAAGTAGGGATGTTCTGCCAGTTTATCAATATGGAGTAATTTCTGTTATCTACAAAGTAAAACAACTCAAAGGCAAATGTGTTAGTTTCCGTATGTGATAAGTAATGCAAAATATTTGATAGGAAATAATCACACAGAGCTGTTCGAGTCATATCGTAATTCATCCGTAGGTCATAGTGGATAAACTTGCCTTTGATCTCAACCAACGCATATAAGCACATAAAATAGTCATATCACACAAGACATTAAAATAACAAGCATCCTAATTGGGGTGACCCTTTTTTGAGCCAAGGGTTCAGGCCTAACGATTTTTTGAAGAAAATATATGCTTCCTCAAAGTCAATCTATTAACCCCCAACTCATATAGACACAAAAAGGGTATAAATGTCTACAAAAGATAACGAAATAGGGATACAATTTTTAGGGAAAAGGGGAAATAACATGAAAGAAGAAAAGTTCCAGCGCAGGGGAGAATAGAAAAGCTAGCTACTTGAGGCTTCTTCGCCTGTTTTCGCCTTCTTTGCCTTGTTTACCTCATGTGCTATTTGATACCTATTGATTATAAGGTGACTCTCACATAATTCTTCCTTGCAGTCATACGTCATTTCTCCTATGCTGTCGAGTTGGGAGGCCATGCTATCATCCAAATCAATTAGGAATTGCCTGGAATCATCAACGTCTTTCCTAGCTCTTTTTAACTCTTCCCTCAATGTATGTATGGTCAAAGCGTCTTCCATGTGCATCTGTCGGTGCACAATTTCACTTTTCTGGAACTCATCTTGCAGCCTGTGAAGTCGAATTTGATGCTTGGATTCTACATCCACAACCCGAGTGGGCATATTTGGTCCCGGATTCAATGCTCCGGCGAGGCTCTTTTTCAACCACTCCTTGTAAGTGTCGCTAACTTCAGGTTCATACCCTATACGGAAAGAGACTTCTACCCACTTTTTCCTTCTCCATCCATTTATTATGTAGTCTTTGAGCGAGGGCTTACTTTCATTATATTCGGTGAAGAATCTGAGCATAGGATCGATTTGAGGCATCTCCTGCTTGATCTTGAATTGCCTAAGAACTCTGCCAGGATTGTAGGGGCGGGCTCCCCTGAGACCCGGGAGCACTAAAAAAGGCCATTCGCCCCCTCGAATGATGTATTTCCCTGAACGAAGATAGTTACACATCGCCATCTCTTAATTTTCCAAGAGTTTTAAACCAAAATTTGTGGGATGCTTACCTTTTGAACTCTTGTAAAAATAACCACATGTCGTGCGATTCTAGCAAATTTCTCCTTGTTTTATGATTAGGTTGTGCCGTTCTAGGATTTTTCACCAAATGCATCATCATCCACCATTGTAATATAAGGTTGTATCCTTGAAAGAAACGATTCTCGACTTGACATCTTCCCAAAGCGCGATATACGTCGGCGACAATCATGGGGGCTAAGTTGTGGAATACTTTTTTAGAATTGTATTCCATTCCAAAGAAGAGTGCATGGGTCACTGTGACAACCCTCGGATGAATTATGCCATTTTTCCCCTGCGGGAACACCATGGTTTCAAGTAGGCCTACCGCGAATGCAAAAGCTCTCGCTTCCTTCCATTTTACTTCCGAATCCAATTTGTGCCCAAATTTGTGAAAAGAGTTGAATCTTCCAAACCGACGGTACAACTCACAAAAAGTGATATTTGCTCCATCCCGGGCCAAGCGTCCATCTCGATCAAAGAAAGAAGATGCCCAATGTGTGTTCTAACAATCTTTCTCTCTTCAGTACCCATGTAATCCCACCACAGTTTCAGGTAATCGTCGGGTTTGGTGACCATCTTGAACTTTTCACGAGAATGCAATTGAGCCATATCTATATAAAAAAAGACAAAATAAGCCTTTCCCCGACCCCAAATGATAATGGATTGAATTTAGACAAGCATATATTTCTTCAACACATAAGCATGGTTCGTCTGTGATTGACTCGGGGTCAAATAGACATAGGGCAGGTTTTCTAATGGGCCCAATACCCCGCTTGGATATTGGGTCGTCCTAGGCACATGCCTAAAATAGGGTTTTGGTTTCGTTCTATCCTCGGTGTCTAGAGTGGGCTTGGACACTGGTTCTCAAGCGGACAACTTGAGTTTGAAAATATGAACAACGTCAGACGACTCACGTGCTGATAAGCTGTTCGTATTTCCAACACATTTTGGAATTGAACAACAAGGGCCGAGACATCCACGAAACCCCAAAGCAGTTTATAAGATGCAGGAAATGCCATGAGATGCGATAATTAAACTTTACATAATCGAAACACATAAACACATAAACAGTTAATCAATGACGAAATAAAACATTTGGTTAGAACCTAGTTAGATCCTCAGCAGAGTCGCCATTTCTGTTTTGCGGAGAAATTTTGACTTTTTGAGAGAGTCGCCACTTGATTTTGAAAAGGAATTAAGAAACCTTTATAAAACACTTTAAACGATCTAAAATAGAAAAATTGTTTAATTTAAGAGATTCTGAGTAAGTGGTTTCTATTAACGTTTTAGGAAGGTGTTAGGCACCTAAAACGTCTGCTAACTTGCGGTTATCCGGACTGTTTGAAAATCGTCTTTGACTAACCTTGGAAAAAAGTTGATTTCTGCAAAGAAAAGCAATTTTAGTGTTTATACAAAACCAGTTTTTAGGCGACTTAGTTAGGGATTTTAACTAAGTTCGCAAAGAAACATGTAAATAAGTAAAAGAAAGGAAAAGGGGAGAAAAGTGGGGAAGTAGTGATTTAGGCTTTCAAGCCCAAACCATCGGCCCTGTCCTAATCTAGTTAGGTTTTCAACCCATTTCACGTATCTTAGTCTAGTTTTCGAGCCTTTGGCTCGAGTCTCGCTCTACCTGCATTAAATTTACAACTTTGGCTTCAAGGTCCAAATGAATAAAGGAATAAATATACGAATAAAAATAAACAAGGACAACAATGATTAACTAAAATAAAATAAAATAACAAATGAGCCTTTTGTATCTTAGCCGCTTCGAATGTGGGATTTCGACTCCTTCTTTTTCTTTCGACTCCTCTTACTTGTTCTTTATAATCAGCGTTCAAAGTCTTCTAAAGGGGGTGGGCCTCAATGGCCCAATTCATAATGTCAGTCCAATGGGACTCCCAAACGGATTAATGCAAAGAAAAAGGTGAATGAATTAATGTATGTTCTCAAGAGTCCTTACATTTATAGACAAATTATTCAACAAAAAATACAACATTTTAGGCAAAGGAAAACAGTGATTCACTTGCTACCTATAAACATGTGGACTGTAAAAAATGTCTAAATACATCAATCTCGAGATTATGAAAAGTATGGCTTGCAATCGAGTCAATTAGTTAAAGAATGTGTCAATCATAACACTCACACAAATAGATCCACACACTACAATCTCCACATTATTTCAAAGCAATGTTAAGGAGCTTAATTGACCAAGTCTCCGCTATTTTGATCACTTATGGTACCAATATAATCATAAAATTTTCAGAAAAGAGTTAAACCAGATTATTCAACAAATATATGAGGCAAATCAATTCACTGCCTTAAGTTGGGACCCAAAGAAAAAGAAAGCTAATCAACGGTGGGAACAGTCAGCTTTATGGAAACCAAGATCCTATATTATTTGTATCAAAATAAAGATAAGAGCATTTTCATAACATGATACTTGTAGACATTAAAGACAAAAAGTAAAAATTTGACACCTAAAAGGTAAATCCCAGTGTTTTCTTGTTGACATTGTAAGTCAGGGAAAACAAAGTGAATAGTCCTCTTTTAACCAAGAAACGACGAGATGAACGATGCTAAAATGTGCGTAGAACTCAAAAAATCTTTTGCAAAATATCACTTGAAAAAGACAAAAAATTTACATCATTCCGTAATAACGAATAGATATAAGATTTACATCATTCTATAATAACCATTCTAAGCAATTAAGTATCAACAGAGTATGAATAATAGCATCTCTAGAGAGGGTCAAATAACTTTGAATAGAGCAAATATCAAATCACAAACTTAACGTCCATCATCAAACCAATCATGACACAGGTAAGATGACGGAAAAATAATTTAATGCCTCATACTCTAACAGTACGTACATAAGGGGGGAAAATTAACTTGAACATGCAAAGGGAATGCATTTTCTTTTAGCTATAGCAACTTACAACTAACAAGAAGTGAATGTGTTTAGAAAATTGAAAAGAAAACAGTGAACATCTCAGCATACCAAAAGGTCAATTGTCACCATATAATAGCGAGATAAAGCTGAAATATTTAAGAACTGAATGGAAAGAACGTTACCTATTCGGGGAGCAGCAAAATGGGAACAAACGAGCTATCAGCAGTTTCTCAACCACCAGAGATCATCCCTCAATATTTTGCACACCAAGACAAAAGAAGTGAGAACAAAACTCCCTCAAAATCCTCTTTGAAGAAAAGAAAGAGACCCCCCAGATTTTCAACTACGATTTTCGACGTAAATTTCAAAACAGAATTCGAGTTCCCAAAGCTTTTTCTAAACACAATTTCTAGACCATCCAATTCTTACCCTCTTAGAACTCTAGAGTCAAGACCAAAAAAAAACTCTCCCTCACAGTGACCTGATCGGTCTTTATATAGGGCTCCAAATTTAGGGGGAATCTAGGTGTTTCGAAAGGGGAGTAATTCAAAATTTCACTCAGATTAGGCTACCCCTAACAAATTGTACCCCTTTGTACCAAATTCTTGGATGATTCCCAAATAGGTGGACCAATCACCGTTGGAAAAAATGAATTCCCCCTTCCAACCACTAAAAAACACCCAAATATATACCAGATTCGTACCTCTATCCCAAAATTTATGGAATTGAAAATTAGAGGACACCTTAACACTGTTCTAGAAGGTTTGAAATTCCTCGATGTACGCATTCAGGTGAGGGTCACGCAATCCGTATGAACTGATGGTGAAAGAATGTATTTGGTTTTTTTTCGGGTTGAAAATGGATCGAACTTGGGTCGATGGATTTGGGGTCGATTTTACGATTGTTGCTGTTGTTCTCTGATATTCAATGTTGCTCGCCGTTGTTTGAGCGTATTGTGAAGAGAAGGGCTGAAGGATAATCGGGTATTTAGAGCTGAAGGGATCGGGTTTCACCATTGTTGGGGAATGGGTCGTTTGGTTGAGATCGTTTGTGGCTAAGGGTTTAAGAGTAGGTGTTGTTGAGAATATAAGGGGGGTTTGGGCCGGGTTCTTGAGAGTATTGGGCCAATTTGGGGGCTGGTATTGCTGATTGGAAATAATGAAGGGGAATGGGTCATTGGAGTTGGTAGTTTCTTGGGCCCGGAATTGTTAGTGTTGGGCCTATTTAATTGAAAAGGGAGAAATGGGCTACTGTTTGAAGAAAATATGAAATGGGCCCAGGTGTTTGGCAAAATTGGGTTTAAAATTGGGATGGATAGTTTAGAAAAATAGTTTCAATTAACATTTAACCCATTCTAATTAAATTTTGATCAAATTAAAGGCTAATTGGCCAAATGTATTGCGATTGTGACCAATTTTATTTTCAATTTATGATCAAATTTAATAGATTGATTAAATTGAATTGAAATTAAATACGAATTAATACTTCTTTTAATCCCGAGTTACTTGATTTAATAAAACAAAACAAGTAATTCTCCAAATAGATTATTTGTGAGAATAAATTATATTTAATCAAGATTTAATTATTTAAATTTATTTTCCAAATAATCCTTAATTTAAAGTCCAATTTTGATGAAAGTGTTCATTTAAATGACATCATTTGTACAATGCAAATACGAAAATAAATAATTATCACCTGAATGACAAAATTAGCCCAACTACCTATTTTAAAATGCATTTATTTGGAAAAAATAATTGTTGTAGTTTTATTTGAAAATCAAAGAAACTCAAGATTAAACGTAGTTGTGGAGGGAAAAAAATTAGGTGTCAACAACTGCCCCCTCCCTTTGGGTAGGGTGGATGTCAGTAACCCTGGGCAAAGGGAGGTTGACGTTCCTAAATTTTGTCTGACCATAAATTCGTTTCTAAAAGAGGTTGGTTTTCCGCACGAGTTTCAGGAATTATGGCCAAACCTCGGTATCAAGTTTCCTACATATCTCGGGATTCATAAGAATTCAGGCCACTTGTAGTTCATAAAGTTTGATTTTGACCACGATCTTTAAGAAAATTCACCAACTATCACGATTTTAGAGTGTTTTGGTTAAACTGAGATGCTGGGGAATACAGGGATTTGGGGGGAAATTGGAATGCAGTCGAGTTTTCTACATAGAGCCCAGCCCACATATCCCCAAGACTAAGGGAATCAGACTGCTTGTAGTTCGACTCAATTGGTAGAAAAGATAGTCTTTTATTTTTGACGATCTTTAGCTTGGGAAGAGTGACAAGTTAATCCAGTTGCGGAAAAGAGGCTTGTAACCTCTTAACCATGAATGTGGAGCTCTTCACATCCATAGGTAAGAACTTACGTAAGCATAATTTCCAAAACTCTAAGTGTGTTGCCACCCGAATTTGAAAGAAAAAGAAAGTTCCCCTCAGTATGAGTTAACAAACATCCCAGAGGTAAAGGTGAGACCAGAATATCCGAAAAATACCCACATGCCTTCTAATAGAGGCGTGGCTAAATGGTGGTGGTGATCATCATTTAGCTCGTGTCTAGAGAGTTTGACATCCCTCTCCAGACTATGTCCTGTTTTGCTGCTGAGAAAGAGTTCCACATTGTGCTGTGTCCTTTTTGGAGTCGTCCGCACCTGTGGTTTTGATTTGAGATTTTCATCCTCTCGGATGCTCTCGACAACGATTTAGGCAAAAAGTGTTAGTGTTAAACATAATTCACGAAAGAGGTAATTAATCTTTTACCATATCTCCACGTGAGTTGTGGCCTATATGACTTGTTGTATGTGGCATGATAACCTCTTCGGTTGTAGCTGATGATCGATTTGTAAATTTTCCCTAAATTGTCAATCTTTAGATGATCTTGCGCATTATTTGATGTTGGATACGAGGCGACTTACATATATCCTTTGAATTTCTAGCTTTTAGGTAATCCTGCACATCATCCGACTTTGGATAAGAGATGACTTACAGATATCCCTCCAATCGCTAGCTTTTAGGTGTTCCTACACATCATCCGACCTTGGATACAATATGACTTATAGATAATCCCTAAAATTGATCGTCTTTGGGTAATCCTGCACATAATCAATCTTAGATATGGCACATCTTATAGAGAACCCTTGAACGTATCAATTTGACAATCTTGCATATCCTCCGGTAAGGATTTAATTGCGACTTACGGATAACCTTTGAACTATCAACTTTTGGGCGATCTTGCACACTATCCATTTAAGATGTTATTGTGTCTTACGGATTACCTATAGGCTATCAACTCATAGGTGATATTGCACACTATTCTATTTTAAATAATATGACTTATAGATGACCTTCAAATTGTCAATTGCTAGGAAATCTTATATATATTCATCCTTAGATAGCGACCTGAAGGCGTCCCTCCAAATCATGTGCTCTTAATGTATTCAGATGCTGATTCATGAAAAGATGAGGATATCCTCGACGCCAGCGTTGCGTCTTGCGTGTCAACAGATATATTGAATGCTGATGATATCCTCGATGCCAGCGTTGTGTCTAGCGTGTCGACAGATATATTGAATGCTGATGATATCCTCGACGCCAGCATTGTGTCTAGCATGTCGAAAGATATATTGGATGCTGATGATATCCTTTACACCAGGATTGTGTTTAGCATGTCGACAGATATATTGGATGCTGATGATATCCTCGACGCCAGCGTTGTGTCTAGCGTGTCGACAGATATATTGGATGCTGATGATATCCTCTACGCCAACATTGTGTCTAGCGTGTTGACAGATATTTAATGATGATGATATCCTCGACGCCAACGTTGTGTCTAGCGCGTCAACAAATATTGAATGCTGATGATATCCACGACGCTAACGTTGTGTCTAGTGCGTCAATAGATATTGAATGCTGATGATATCCTCGACGCCAGCGTTGTGTCTAGCGCGTCAACAGATATGTAATGGCCTCTGCGGCAATGATATGTGATGGCCTTTGCAGCAATGATATGCAATGGCCAATGTGGCAGTGATAAAATGTTTTTACCTGTCTTCATTTGTCAGTGTCCTACTTTCTACATGTACCTGTACTCAAGGTAGATGATTAGTAGACACAAAGTCGCTTTTACTAGCGACTATTTTTAGGAAATTTCTAAATACGATACGTGTAAAGAAGACAAAGTGCTTTTGTTTGTCGCCTACGATCTCAAGAAATGAGATGGACAAATCAAAAGGTCCTCAATAAATGGGCATTAAAACTATTTTTAGGGCTGCCCTAAAATACCATTCTTGGGCATTAATGATATGTTGTGGCTCCCAATTTGCTTGGGGATTTTTGAAAGAGACTCTCATTTTGCGTATTGATCCCTGCATCTACAAAAAAATGATTAGTTGAATGAAATTACTCCATGTTGACCTTCTTCAATCCTTGATTTGCTCCTTGCCATCTCTTGGGCATTCCACCATATTGAGACTTCCACCCTGACACTCTATCCCAAATGATGTCTAGGCAAGTACTAAGTACTAACCCGAGGTCGTCTCGCTCAAAAATTGACTATGATTGCGTTTAACTTTATTAAAACTTAATAATTCAACTAATGACTCAATAACTTCCAAACACCTCCCGAATTGGTACTACTCATCCCGTGAGTCATAATCCATGTATACAAACTACGTAGAGCGCTAAAATATAGTAGATGAGAAAATTTCACAAACGACCGGGAGGTTCGTCACATTAGATACCAATTAAACAACTGTTCGTCCCCGAACGGGAAAACTCAAGACAAGAAGGGAAAATAAGAAATTACCTAAATTCGTAAAAAAAGATGTGGATACTTGCTACGCATGTCTGCTTCGGTCTCCCAAGTGGCCTTTTCAATAGGACGATTATTCCACAAGACCTTTACAGACGCAATCTCCTTAGTTCTCAACTTACAGACAACCAAATACCTTGTCGAGCCTATGCATACCCCTACCACCCCATACTCGGAAGTTTCAATTAGCATACAACAACACAAGGCATATTCTTCACCCATATATATGCAATCGTCCTATACCGAATGATAAGTATAGATGCATACTAGTGATAGGTGATGCACATGCAGGAATGAATGCAAAGTACACAATTAATATCTCAACTTATTATGACTGTCCTCATCAGGACCATTATGATTGTAATCAACCTCGGAACTTGCCGGATATCAACACATCATAAATAGACTTCTCTGACCTCTCCGAGTATCAACATATCATAAATATATCCTTCGTCCTTATCGTGTATCAACATCATCACAACAGTATCCTCCAGTTTTGCCGGATATCAATATCATCACAATAGTGATTACTGAATAACATACACTACAATACAAAAAAAATAGTTATATCACCATAGAATATCTATCTAGTCAATACTTCCCAACTACTCGTTATTAGTTAACCAACACTTATTATAATAAAATCACTAGTTCGCTAGTCATCACATAACCTCTAGTTGTTACCCTAAACATTATCCTTCACATAATCCTTATTCACGGGATAGCAACTAACTACTATTTATAATAGCCAACACCTAACATCTAGTCAAGGTTCATCACTAGACCAAAATTGCCATTTATCCAATTCATTATTATCAACTAATCATCCTATATTCATTAATCATTACTAGACAACACATTACTACTTGTCACCCAGCCATCTTTTATTAACTAACATCATTCATTATCTAACGGTTCGCCCACCCGCCACCAGTGGAAGCAAGCAAGCCCCCTACACCTCGCGATCATGATATCTACATTCAACTGTGCCCCGGAGACACGATCGAAGCACGCCTGTCCAGTGTGCTTCTTTCACGACATGCTATAGTCCAGCTCCCTTTGAAGATAGGGCATTTACATAAACTCCGAAACCGTACCTAGGGAGCTTACATTAGGAAACTCCCAAGCTTGCCGAGGAAGGAACAAAACAGAGAAAGACACCGTCCAACCGCTTTATATGTGCGCGTACCACTTTTGAGTATCTTTGCACTGCTAGCTCCCTTAGATCAGGTATCTAGTTCATCTTCTAAATGTCAGGTAAGACATATTCAAGCCCAAGATAGAAACTTCACTAGAAACAAGGGTACTCAAGTCAACTCTACCCAATTTACGGTTTCAAGACTACTACACTAGCCCAATAAGGCTAAATATACAAATCATGCTTCAAATGCTAAAACCACATTCCAAACATCGGTTTACATCATAACCATGCTACAACTAATCTAAACATGAGAGGAAAAACAATAGGTTTCAAAAGGAGTATAAACATATCATTTTACGGGTCCCACAGAATTAGAGCCTACAACACATTATCCTCCATAACATTGTTAATATCCATCTAATAATCATACCTTAACCACTCAACAAGAAATATCCACCAAGTCTCACTTAAGGAAAGATCAATCATGCCATTTAATAATTCATTTATTCTTCCATTCAGGATCATCCTTAATTATTTTATGAATGTAACTAAGCCATTTGATTTTGCTTTGCCACTATAATGGAAATTACTATCCTCTAAATGTGTCATACGTCAATCAACTTTGTGGGACATGCAAATACATAATTCAGCTACAAGGTTAGGTCAATAATAATTCATCTTCTCAAAATTATTCCTAATGCATAAATCCACAACTACAACTTATGTCCTGACAGTCACTAACTCAATATTTTTGAACGACAAACACTTCATGGTCAAGCCAAACCTCTCTTATATCACTAAGATCAATTTAAGCTATACATTCTTATTTCTACCTAACAATACTTTTATTACGGGCTTTACTTAACTCTTAATCACCTCAAGAGTGGTCCCCACACCACTAGCACATAAGCAAGGCCAAACAAAATAAATCTTTTATAGGTCATTGACAGTCTAATCACCAATATCACATTCCGGACAAGTCATTGATCACATTCTGTAGGTATCAACAACCTCTACTAACTTTTGTCACTTTTCTTTAAAACTCATTATTTTGCCAAGCATTAAGAATTCGTTCACATAAGGAACTCAATGATAATGTCACTTATCTATCCTCACAAGGAACCCATTATAGTTTCAATAATAGAACTGCACAAAAATTCTAAATACAGTCTCAATGGCCGGACCACAGAAGGATCCCCAAATAATATCAAATAATCAAACTACACAAGGGTCCACCCACAACATCATTAACAAGAACCTCTCATTACCGAAAATACATATCACCTCAATCTTTTATTCGTGCAACTTTTTCACTATCTTTCCTCAACATCATATTCTCATATCATCCTCTCAGTTTCGATACCATCAATCTCATCAATATATTAGTACTAAAAATAAGTAAGCACCATAGAATTTCCAGTTTCACAATAACAAGAAATCAAATAATTCCATCACATTTATCAACAAAAACAACTTAGTCAATTTTTATCCCTTAACAAAAATAATTCACAATAATGACAAAAATCTAGCAACACAAGTTCAGCCAACTATCAAATACAAGCAATTAATAAGTTCACAATCTTTACAAGTCTTTACCTATTAACAATAACTTTTAGACCTTATTCACAGATACCAATTGAAATTGTCTAGATAACAATTGGATTCAATCTAGTAGTCCAAAATTAGGACGACACGATGGAGAGAAAGAAAGGAAAATGACTTATACATGACTCATAGCCTTACGAATATTCGATGTGGGGCCCTACACACCAATCTACGTAACTCTATTAGACATTGCTCTTATTAATAGATACCAATAGGAATCGCCAGATACCAATTGAATTCAAGTAATAATATGTGGGAAAGAAGAATTTGAATTTTCCTAGTGTCCTATAGCCTATCGAGGAAAAATATAGACATCTCCGTACCATTCTGCAAGACTCTACTAAACATATTCTTGTACGACGAGATCGACGAACCTAGGGTTTTGATACCAACTTTTTCATGACCCAAATGGCCATGAGTGGCACCCACACTAACCTTCCTGTGGGAGAACCATCTAAATCAAACCATTACCCAATCACTTAGTCAATATTAAAACAATAGTTTCATAAAACAATCTTAATAATAATAATCTGGAGTTAATCATCAGTAGTGCGAAAACCAAATAATCTACTAACTGAAATTCCCAAGACCTGAAAGTCATCGTACAAGTACTAACAAAGATCATGTCTAAAGAGATATCCCAAAATAAAGTAAATAAAGAATATTCCATTGCCCAAAAGATGGACAAGAACAAATAAGATGACCCATGGAAGCCTGAAGACAGAGTGCTCACCTTTGGATCAAGATCTACTATCAAACTTTAGAGGTGAGATCATGTATGAGCCTCTAGAACAATTTCTGCACTCAACAAAAGAAGAGTACAGGGTAGTATCAGTACAAACTACTATGTACTGGTAGATATCATAGGCCAACTCAACTTAATAACATGTACACAACATAAATCAAATAACAAGTAGACATGCATCATCACATAACCAATTCTCAATTAATCAACAATACAGCAATAGCAGGTCAACAATGCTCATAAACAAGCCACATAACTATCAAGAGGATCAACTATACTGTAAACATACACCATATCAACACAAGTATGTCATCCACCAAATCAACACAAGTATGTACACACATGCTATGGGACTTATTTTTTCCCAAATAGTCATGACCTGCAGGGAACAATCTGTGTTCATGTACCGTACCAGTGTTGTACCCGATCCAACATAAATATAAACGTACTGGCGTGGTACTCGATCCAACATAAATATAAATGTACCAGCATAGTACTCGATCCAACATAAATATAAACATACCGGCGTGGCACCCGATCCAACATAAATATAAACGTACTGGCGTGGTACCCGATCCAACATAAATATAAACATGTATTCTCAATATCAATTTACAAAACCTCACAACATACAACACAATGTTCCAAGTTTACAAGTACACTTAAAGTCATAAGACAATCCCATCAATTAAATTTTCAATAACCATTATACATGCATTAACAATCCAAACATCAACAATTTCAAGCATGTACAAATACCAATCAACAAGTATTCAATTAGGAGCATACACACAACTAAGCCGAGTATAAACTCCAATTAAATCATAACCTACCTCAACCAATGAATTCGAATATAATTAGTACGCAAGCGTCTTTCCCTTTCTCAAAGTTTCGGAACGTTCAAAATCTGTTTCAATATATAATCCTCGTAAAATATGAATCTAATGACATCCGTTTTATAAATTTTTGCTCTAAAAACCCCAAACTTACAATCAAATTAATAAAAGAAAAGTAACCATCCAATCTGCTTTACTGTTTGTTTTCCAGTAACAAACAAAAACCACTCTTCATCGTTATCAGCCCATGATTTGGCCAACCATTGCCTTATTTCTTTCTTTTTATTAAAATACTTCACAAATAATATTATAATCACTACAATTAAGCAATCTTTATTCAAGAATGCAACAATGGTCATCTAAGTCTATGCAAATTCCAACATTGACCAACTATTGACCAATCATAGCATTAACCTTACTCTACACGACTTTCAATGATTAGAACAACTATTACAGAACAGTTGATCAATTTTAAGTTAATCCATAATTAACATATTTTACTTCCACCGTATGACTATCTTGAAAATTCAATTGATGTCTAACATCATTAATAAGACGTACCAGTACATAGACACTAGGAATTGACTCACCTATCGATGCTCCTTCTGCAAACTGTGGTGAAAACTGCAACTTTCATGCGCCTCCCTCTTTACCCCAGATGTCAGATGTTGTTATTATTATTATAATTATAATTATAAATATAATAAACCCTTTTCACTTAATCCAATTCTTATACATAGGTCTCAATAAATAAGAAAATTATAGTTTGACCCACTAAGTCACTAATTAACTTAATTATCTAAAATACCCAATAGGTCCTCGAACATTATTCAGAATTTTGAGAAAATAAGTCAAATAGTTACATTGACTAAAAAATATATTCCAAACCTATTAAAATACTACTATACTAACCCGAGGTCGTCTCGCTCAAAAATTGACCATGATTGGGTTTAACTTTATTAAAAATTAATAATTCAACTAATGACTCAATAACTTCCGAACACCTCCCGAATTGGTACTACTCATCTCGTGAGTCATAATCCATGTATACAAACTACGTAGAGCGCTAAAATAGAGTAAATGAGAAAATTTCACAAACGACCGGGAGGATCGTCATACCCACATGTGAGCATACCGTAGGAATCCCCCCATGTGAGATGTCCTAATTATCCTCCCATGTGGGATAACATATCATAAGTTCCACATCGATAAAACACAGTTTCAGGCTACGAGTTATCTAAACTCAAGCCTTCTTCGGGTAACCATCTAACTCTCCTTAAGCCCAATTTTAGTTCTTTGGAATCATACTTCATGCTCAAAAACATTTAGTGCTTTATCTGAAAAAGGGCATGTCATCACAGGAAATCGTCATACCCAGACTTGCAAGTCATTCATGTCATATCAATTCCACCGCCCTTCTCATTCAAAATATGCAAATGACCACCAAAAGATTTATAATATCACAAGAGAGTTCTCAGTTTCAAAAGCACATGAAATCTTATGCAAACACACTCTCTTCTCGAGACTTAACCATGTGGTGGCCATTTTAATCATTTAATCACATGCAATTATTTTATTTAATGCAAAGAGTACAGTTATAGCAAGAAAACACCCTCTCATCAATTCATAACCAATGTCAAATCCATGATTGATAGTAAAACATTTGACTCATATTTTAAGACATGCAATTGAATAATCCATCATGTGTAAATCAAGAAAATTCTACATTGAGAGGGAGGTTTTGTAAATCATGTTGTCATGTTAATATTCAAAATTTACACAACGTTCAAACACTTGAATATAATTCAAATCTATGGAAGACTTTAATGAAAATCTCATCAAAATGGTTTCATAATACACATACTTCAAAGTGTTCTCAAAACCTTTCCTGTATACATAATTCCATACCTTTAAAAACTTATAAAGACAATACAATAAGCCCATGAGGTTTACGATAATCCTACATACCTTAGATTGACGAAAACGTTGAGAAACTTAACTCTTGAGGCTTAATCTCTCAAACCCTAGGTTGTTTTCTCTTCTTGTGCTTAAGGAAAGATGAACTAGGGATTTGTGGGTGTTAATACGTGATTAGGGACCTTAATTTCATCTATACTGATTTAGAAAGGAATGAGGGATGTGAAAGGACATTATTGCCCTTTAAAATAACACAAAAACGGAGCGGGCCTCGGTTCGGGTCATGACAATAACCAACAAAGAGTCATCTCTTCTGAATTCTTCTAGTTTAGGTGGACGCATATAAGATGATGCAGTCTTACTTAACGCGTATATTAAAATTTAATGTTTTGATAGCTTGACAGTTAATTTTGAGGATTTCTTTTTTATTTGTCTACTTTGTCTTCCTTAAGATGATGCATGCCTTGTTGGACATGAAGCATAGAGCTCTAATGGAACACAAAGGTACATGAGAAAAAAATGGTTTAATATAACACACAAATGAGGAAATTATACATAAGGTCTCTTTGCTCAAGTTGGAAAGGAAACGTTGTTGAAGCTTTATGTTGTATTTATTCAGGACGGTGGCTTGTATTCTGTATTATTGATATACACTAAGAATAATATTGAATAAAATAAATAATTGATATGAAATTATATAAAAGGAAGAAATGAAAAATAGAGAGAATCTTGTATTAATATTTCTTATATATTTTCTACATAAATGAAGGGCTATTTATAGCCAAGCTTCACACTATTCCACCCAAGAGGTGACAGATTTTGATTGGGCTAGATAAAGAGGTGGGCCATGTTCCATTTAAAATGAACCGCCCATATGCTTTTCTAACACTCCCCCTTGGATGCTTATATGAAGAAAAATTTATTGAATACGCATTTGAGTGCTGTCTCATTAAAAGACTTACCAGGAAAATTCCAGTAGGATAAAAACCTTGGTTAAGGAAAAAATAGTACAACACGTATTCTTACCCCCCCTGATGAAGACCCCGATTTAGTCGGTTCAGTCTTCACATCCCAATTCTGTATACCATCTTTTCAAAGGTTGAAGTTAGTAAAGATTTGGTGAAAAAATCTGCTGGATTGTCACTAGAGCGGATCTTTTGTACATCAATATCACCATTATTCTGAAGATCGTGTGTGAAGAATAACTTTGGTGAAATGTGCTTTGTTCTATCTCCATTTATAAAATCTCCCTTTAATTGAGCTATGCACGTTGCATTGTCTTCAAATATGACTGTGGGTACCTTGATATCGAGCTTCAGGACACATCTCTCTTTGATGGAATGTACCACTGATCTCAGCCATATGCATTCTCTACTTGCTTCATGTATAACTATTATTTCATCATGATTTGAAGAGGTAGCAACGATGGACTGCTTTGTCGATCGCCATGATATTGCAGTACCTTCGTATGTAAACACATAGCCTGTTTGGGATCAAGCTTTATGTGGGTCAGATAAATAACTTGTATCCGCATGACTGACAAGATTTGAACTAGTTTTGTTAGTATAAAATTGGCCCATATCAATATTCCCTTTTAGGTACCTCAATATATGCTTAACTCCGTTCCAGTGTCTTCACATAGGGGAAGAACTATACCTCGCTAGCAAATTAACAGAAAATATTATATCCAGCCTTGTAGCATTAACGAGGTACGTAAGTGCACCAATAGCACTAAGTATTGTACTTCAGGATCAAGAATCTCTTCACCCTCTTCCAGAGGTCGGAATGGATCTTTACTCACTTTGAGTGATCGAACAACCATTGGAGTACTTAATGGATCTGCTTTGTCCATGTAAAATCGTTTCTAAAACCTTCTGGGTATAGGCAGTTTGATGGATGAAGACTCCGTCTGCTAAATGTTCAATTTGCAGACCAAGACAAAGTTTTGTCTTTCTAAGATCTTTCATTTCAAATTATTTCTTTAGATATTCAATTGCCTTTAGGACCTCTTTTGGAGTCCCAATGAGATTTATATTATCCACATAAACAGCGAGTATAACATATCCCGACGCTATTTTCTTAATGAAAATACAAGGACAAATAACATCATTTATGTATCCTTCATTTTTCAAGTACTCACTTAGGCAATTATACCACATACGCCATGATTGTTTAAGACCATACAACGATCTTTGTAATCTGATAGAAAATAATTCTCGAGACTTTGAACTATATGCTTCATGCATTTTTAATCCTTCTGGGATTTTCATGAAAACATCACTATCAAGTGAACCATAAAGATAAGCTGTAACCACACCCATTAGATGAATTTCAAGATTTTCATGTACAGCTAGACTGATTAGGTATCAAAATGTTATTGCATCCATAACCAGTGAATATGTTTCTTCATAGTCGACATCGGGTCTTTGAGAGAATCCTTGTACAACAAGGCGTGCCTTGTATCTTACAATTTCATTTTTCTCATTTCTTTTACGTACAAAGACCCATTTATAGCTGACTGGTTTCACACCATCTGGGGTTTGGACTATAGATCCAAAAACCTCCCTTTAGCAAGTGAGTTCAATTCTGATTGAATCGCTTCTTGTCATTTTGGCCAATCTTTTCTTCGTCAACATTCTTCAAAAGACAGAGTTTTAAGGTCTTCATTGTCTTGCATGATATTTAGTGCAACATTATATGCAAAAATATTATCCACCGTAATTTTTGACCGATCTAAATTTACCTCATTTTAGGAATATAAGCCATAATTACTGAAAGTTCTTCATTCACTTGAGTCTCGAGTTCACTGATTTCTTTAGGAACATCAGGATTAATCAGAGTTTGAGTCTCTTCAGGTGAATCTTTTATAATATTATCTTTCTCATTTTTCGCATTTTTTTCTAGGATTTTTATCCTTTGAACCCAATGGTCTGCCACGCTTCAGGCGTTCTTGGGATTCAGAATCTATGACATTAGAATATGGTTCTTTTGGAACTTTAATTCAGACATGTTCATTTGCTGTAGGGATATGTGACTTGGTTATCCTTTTCAAATCAGCAAATGCATCTGACATTTGATTTGCTAATTTTTGTAAGTGAATGATCTTCTGGACCTCACTTTCACAAATGGGGGTACGTGGATCAAAATGAGATAATGATGAAACTTTTCATGCAATCTCTCTTTTCAGTTCATATTTCCCCCTAATTGCGGGAAATTTATTTCATCAAATCGATAATTTGCAAATCGAGCAATAAATAAATCTCCCATTAATGGTTCAAGGTAGCGAGTTATAGAGGGGGACTTAAACCCAACATATATTCCTAACCTTCTGTGGGGGCCCATCTTAGTTGTAATGCCCCGAAAAATGGGTCCCAAAACAACACACGGTGCTTGAGGCTACGAGTAGCCCCAAGCTAACCCTTTGAGCCATTTTCATTCAGTTCAACACAAATCAATGGGGTTTCCATAAATAACCCTCAAATATCAACAGAGTAATCATCATCCAAGAATAAAAGAATTTCAGAAAGATAACAAAATATGACTTATTAGTCAGCTCTCAACATCTATAATAGTCTGACAAGCCTCTAAGAAAATCAATAAAACTAGCGAGCCATTGACACATGCCCCAACTGACTCATACTCAGTTACCAAATGTAAACAATTCCCTAAAACCAACATCAGACATCACGTCCTCGGAACATGAGGACTCACCACAATAGAGGATGTAGAACAGCATGCCCGAAGAATCACTGTCGAACCTGGAACTGAGCACCTGAACCTACATTTCGAGAAAATACAGCCCACATCCGAAGATGTGGGTCAGTACCATGGAAAGGAACCGAGTATATGGGGGTGTATGCAGTTGTATAAACATCATCATCATAAATATTTATAAAAAATATGCAGGATGTATGAAAGACTCACATAGCCCGAAGAAAATCATCATAATCATGAGAGGATGAAATAAGTACAATAACACATGTGAGTCATCATATAATTTGTCAATCACTTTCAGTTCTTCAAGAATATCAATTCTCATAATGTAAATATCATTTAAATGTTTCGAAAGAATAACTTTCACAATTCCACTTTCAAATCAGTTCACCATTCACCATAGACACAAGGAAACACACACACACTGGGAGATCCTATAACCGACATAAACCATGTGAGCTACATGGAGTCCAACGGACAACCCACGTTGGGGAGAGCCGTCCTATCCTTGCCATCGGAGTAGGACTATCGATATCAAATCTAGACAAACTAGTGATCACTATATAAATCAGCCTCAGGCTCGCTCCTACGGGGGCACATAGTTCTAGGGAAGTAAGGTCGCTTTATACCTCCTACTCGGCGCTAAAGATTTCTCCCGGACTTAGCTCAGATCATTTTAAAGACAATCCACAACAAAACAATTTCAGTAATATATAAATATACATCGGGAGCCATCATGCTTCCCATCTATCAAAATCAACCACGTTGTGAATTTTTTTCACACTCGAGTTCAAAACAACTCCATTAAAACCAAAAGGTTAAATCATTCAAAATATCTCAAATATTCAATATCAACGTGCTTATAACACACACTTTCTAAAAAAAAACACAATTTCCAATGGGGATTCACGACCCAAATATCAAAATCATTATAAATATCATTCAAGATTCATGCTTTATATCACCACACATGTAAATTCATCTTTCAAAATCATAAACATCAAGATTTCATAATAATCATCATAAGATATGGGTTCATGCTTCAAATTCATAAAAATCATGCCTTTGTAAAGAAAATTACTTTTGGGCACAAGAACGAAAGATAGTTCTTCTTGAAAAACCCCACATACCTTGAATGATGAACTTTAGATCGATACTCGTTTTTGAGATGTTAATCGTGCCTTTGAATGATGGGTCTTGGAGTTCTTGAACTAGGAACTTGGAATCTTGAATAAATTTGCAGAATTAATGGTGAACTTTGGTGGTTCTTGAAGTTGGATGTAGGAGCTTAGGGTTTTATTTTTGAGGGAATTTGATGAAATATAACATATAATGGTTCTAATATGCTTTAATATAGGGTTTGGACGGATTTTGGGTGAGGAAAAATGACCAAAACGCCCCTAAAATTTTAATAATTCCCGAATCTGTCCTTTGGTAGACTGTTTTGATAGTCTGAAGTAGATCAACCATAACGTTTTACTTCGATATCCAAATTAGATGAAACTAATTTCATTAGAAAGAGGACTCTCATATCTTTCCGTTGATATATAGTATCTCGTCTAGATCATTGTGTACGAGGAGTTATGATAATTTGAAGTTGACCTAAAAATTCGCTTTTGATAGGCTGAAGTAGATCGACCATAACTTTTTGCTCCGATAGACAAATTGGATGAAACCAATTTCATTGGAAAGAGTACTCACAGAGCTTTCCGTTGATATATAGTAAATCACCCAAATCATTATGTACAAATAGTTATGATCATTTAAAGTTGAAGAAAAAATACGCCAGGCCTCAGTACTTTTTCCTGCACGTTTTACTGTTCACAACTATTCACGGTTCGATCGGAATGTTCATAACTCGTCGGTCGGGTGTCCCTTTTGGATGATCCATATATCGTTGGAAAGCTTATTCTATACTCTATGCAATGGTGGTTCATAATCTAAGACATTCCGCATGGAAAATATATAATTTATTCTAGAAGTAGAACCCAACACGTTTACGCACAAAATTTCAACGAAAAATTTCTCGGGGTATTCCATTAGTACGCTGAGGTGGTGCAACTGGCACATATACAGCACACCCAAAAATTTGTATATGGGAAATATTTGGCTCATGACCCAGAATCAATTGTAACGAAGAGTATTTATTATAATGAGTTGGCCTGAGACGAACAAGTGATGCTGCATGTAAGATAGCATAACCCCACTCAGTAGTAGGCAATTTTGTTTTCGTAAGTAGTGGTCTTGCTATCAATTGTAGGTTCTTAATAAATTACTCAGCAAGGCCATTTTGGATATGAACATGATCTACTGGATGTTCAACATGTATCCCAACTGACATACAATAATCATCAAAATCTTGGGATGTAAATTCTCTAGCATTATCAATGCAAATAGCCTTAATAGGATAATTTGGGAATTGCACCCTTAATCGTAATATTTGTGCCAATAATTTATTAAATTCCAGGTTGCGAGATGACATGAGACACATATGCGACCATTTTGAAGATGCGTCTATTAGGATCATAAAGTATCTAATTGTCCCACTAGGTGGGCGAATAGGTCCACATATATCCCTATGTATACGTTCTAGAAACTGAGGGGATTCGACGCTAACTTTTAATGGAGATGGCCTAGTTATCAGTTTGCCTTGATAACTAGCAGCACATGAAAATTCATCCGGTGTAAGAATCTTCAGGTTCTTTAATGAATGCCCTTTTGAAATTTCACTGATTCATCTCATCATTATTGATCCAGGATGGCCTATTCGATCATGCTAAAGCACAAATGTATTTATATCAATAAACTTCTGGTTTACGATAGAATATACTTCAGCTATACTAATTTTGGCATAGTATAAGCCGTAAGACAGAGTTGGTAATTTCTCCAACATTTATTTTTTGACCTGAGACATTCTTGGTAATGCCAAGATATTCGGCATTCATTTCATTTATTGTCTCAACATGATTTCCATTTCGGCGGATATCTTTAAAGCTCAATAAGTTTCTTGGGGATTTAGAAGAGAACAATGCATCTTCTATAACTAATCTTGTCCTCTTAGGCAGAAATATAGTAGCTCTTCCGGAGCCTTCAATTAATTTTGAATTACCAAAAATTGTTGTAACCTTGCTCTTCTTCTAAGTAAGTGGGAAACATATTTTTCATCTTTAAAAATTGCGTGTGTTGTCCCACTATCAATTACACAAATATCGTCACGATCGATTAGTGATTCAAATAAAATTTGACGAGTATCCATATTCTTCAAAATCAAAATATAAACGAAATAAATATTATAATATTACTAGCACATAACATATTTATACGATCTATATTTATATACAAGATTAGTAAATGACAAAAAAGGTAAACTAATATAACTTTAACAGAAAATTAACGTAATTGGATTATATCATTATTATCACCTACAGGGAGATTTACATGTTCTTCAGGAATTGCAAAGAAATCCGAAACTTTCAAGTCCATGGGCTCAACGTTATCTTCTAGGAGGATGTTTATTTCAACATCATTTTCTGGCTTTTTAAGGGACGCCGATATAGTTTTACCAAATGCTTTGGCATATGACAGGTATGCGTCCAGTGCTCCTTTCCTCCACATCGATAACATCTACTTTCAGAGTTCGTCCTTGGCGCTGCTTCAGGAGCTCCCTCTTTGTTTTGCACTACTGGTGCTGAGGGTTATTATTTATTGCAAGACAATCACCCTGATTAAAGTACCTTCCACGACCACGACCGCGACCACGATCTCGACCATAACCACGACTGGGGTCAGGATTTCTTTCACGCCTCGTTGGATAAAAATTTACTGCATTTACTTCAGGGAACGGAGCAGTACCAGGAGGCCGACTTTCATTATTTTTTACTAAAAGCTCATTATGTTGTTTAGCAACAAGAAGATGAGCAGTTAATTCAAAATATTTTTTAAATCTCATTTCTCAATACTTCTGCTGCAAGAGCATACTTAAGGAGGGAAAAATACAGTATGTTTTCTCTAACATGTCGTGATCTGTGATCTTTTACCCCCATAAGTCAAACTGCGATTTAATTATAAACATCGCAGAATTATATTCAGTTACATTTTTAAAGTCCTGAAACCTCAAATAGGTCCATTCATTACGTGCTTGTGGAAGAATGACCATCTTTTTGGTTGTATCTTTCTTTTAAATCATTTGACAATGTAAGCGAGTCTTTAATCATGAGGTATTCCATTTTTAAACCTTCGTCAAGATGATGACGAAGAAATATCATGGCCTTGGCCTTATCTTGATCTGATGCCTTATTATTATTTTTTATGATATCTGTCAGACCTATAGCATTTAAATGCATTTCAACATCTAGTGTCCAGGCCATATAAGTTTAGCTAGATATATCTAGGGCACTAAATTCGCGTCTAGAAATATTAGACATTATTTAAGAAAATTAAATACTAACCTTTAAGTACTGCCAATAGGGGTTTGCAGAGACTCGTACTGATAACGTGATGTGAAATTATATAAAAGGAAGAAATAAAAAATAGAGAGAATCTTGTATTAATATTTCTTATATATTTTCTACATAAATGAAGGGCTATTTATAGCCTAGCTTGATATTATTCCACCCAATAGGTGGCAGATTTTAATTGGACTAGATAAAGAGGTGGGCCATGTTCCATTTAAAATAAAACACATAGGCAGCCACCATTTCTAATAGCCGCCCATATGATTTTCTACCCATAATATATTATTTTCTCTAATAACTCCTACCAATCAACTTTTAATTTTACCCGCCGCGACTAGCCATTTAACAGATTCAAAATGATCGGAGTTGTTCAAAGCGAAAGAAGTTCTGATCACAGACAACTTCTAAAAGAAGAGAAAAGAGAAGAGGGCCAAGGGCGGCAAGACCAGAGAAGGAGCTAAGACCGCTTAGGCCTTTTACTAATGCCCCCACACTAAAAGAGAAAAATCTATGTAGCTTTGGATCTTAGCAGCAGTTTTCGAAAAGACTAGTAGCGCTTATTCCTTGCTAATTCAAGAAATTGAATTACCCAAGTTAACTGAGGAAGTTCTAGTAAAACGCTTGAACGCGGACTGACTTTTTCTTGCATCTCACTCTTCGTGCAAAGAGTTATTCTTTCTGGCAGGTATCTAATACCGGTCAAGAGGTGCCATTGGACGAACTTTCATCAATTCTCTTTCCGATTTGGTTTCCAAGAGGTCTCAACCATAAAAAAAGATCCTGTCCTTCAAAGATCAATCTGATAATTGCTTAAGTAAGGTAGTTGCTTTTTTTTTTTTTTCGCTTGATAGAAATATCATAAGAGAAGAAAGAAGTTCATGTAGGTCGGATCCTAGCGTAGATAAATGCTATCCGACTTGAATGATCGAATCGATTCTTTCACTTTGTCGAACTCGAAACGGAGGCTTACTAGGGGAAGACCTCCTCCGTAGGTCGGATCCTAGCGTAGATAAATACTATCCGACTTGAATGATCGAATCGATTCTTTCACTTTGTCAAACTCGAAATGGAGGCTTACTAGGGGAAGACCTCCTCCCCTCCTTTTCATATTTCATTTTACGAGAATTAATTTAATTAATTTTTAAAATTAAATTAGTTAGATTAATTCAATATTTTAAAATTAAAAATATTCAAAAATTATACTTATATTGTTTGATTTTTTGAAAAAGAAATTATGACAATTAAAAATGAAAAAGAAGTAGAGAGTAGCACATAGTGATATATACCAATTTTTCGGGACTCTCTAATAAATTTTTTTATTTAGTGGGATGACCCATTTTTAAAACAGATTTATTATTTATCCGATAGATATATAAATAGATCGATTATTAATATGACAGATCTATTATCTGTCCGACAGATTTATAGATAGATCTATTATCTGTCCGACAAATGAGAAAATAAAAGTAGTCCATTTTACTAATTGAAAATTTGAAGATTGAAGATTGTAGGCCATTTTGATAATTGAAAACTTGAAGACTTAATAGCCAATTTTTTTGGTTCAAAATAAATAAATTTTTAAAGCGTGATATTCTTAGAAAAATATTACTCCCTCCGTTTTAAAAGAATGAACTACTTTACTTTTTAGTCTATTTTAAAAGAACTCCTTTTCCTTTTTATCAATACTTTAATTTCAACTTCACACGAAATGCTTAGGACTATAAGATTAAAGAGTATGTTGGTATATTTAACACAACTTTAATTTAAGGTTATAAGATTTGAAAGTATTCTCTATTTTCTTAAACTTTGTTATTAAAAATATTCTCTATTTTCTTAAAGTTTTGTGTCAAGTCAAAGTAGTTTATTTGTTTTTGAAACGGAGGAAGTAGTCAATAACACTAATTAAAATTAGTCGATATAAATCAGTTGCCACTGGCGCCCGTGTGGAAATTACTTTTCGCGGGAAAATATATTTCCGGTGATCTTCTTCAAAGTTCCGGCGAAGAAGATTTTGAGTTTAGAGGACCATCTGAATGGATTCTTACAGATTTCTGGTTAGGAAAAGCGATTTTGGTAATGTCTTATTCCTTGTTGGATTATAATTCCGCTATAAATTATATCAGAATTAGTAAATTGAACTGAATTGCTTGAGAATGGAATAATAGTATCGAGATTAGTTATCTCCAAATAAATCAATTAATTAGAAATTTATTGAATAAAAATAGTAGCGAATGAGGTTTATTAATAATGCTGAACTTTGTTGCGCTAACATTATTTTTTTATTGACTGTTTGGTTTGTTGTATTGTCATTGCTCGTGATATCTATCATATATTGCCGTTTATGTGTTTCGATTATCACACTTGTTTGCTTGCTAGTTGCTATATTTTTTCTCCTTTTTCCTCTGCTTTGTATCTGAATTTTCTACACTTAAGTCGAGGCTCTTTCGGAAACAACCCCTGTACCTCGCCGAGGTAGTGATAAAGCTCGTGTCAACTCTACCAGAAAAAAAAAGTTTGTGTCAATTGAACGTTGTCCTATTGTTCAAGAACCCACCGACAATGAGTTCGATCTCTGTGATACTATATATTTACCGAATTTGAATACAGAGAAGAAATTTATATAGAGAAAGACTGAGATGAATAAAAAATTAAAGTAAGTCGCTGGTAGACGCTGGACCACAACGACTTACAACATTCATGGTGGAAGGATTACAACATGGGGCCAAGACAGCACAAGTTGTGTCAAAAGTAATTGGTCCTGTTCAATTGTCACCAATGCTACCTAATAGAAAAAACCTACCCCTCTTAACTATACACCCAAACCTAATAAAAATCAATAGGAAGAGAGGGGGGTGGGGGGTGGGGAATATGGTTGTGGGGAGGGAAAGAATTTTCTTCACATATTCATGATATGGTATGGCCAAGTAACACATGATATGTGGAAAGATAAGCTTATGGTTTTGTTTTGGCTGAATCATCCATCGACACGTCTAAAGTTGACACCATTTTTCACTTTGACACTTGTTTAAACATGGGTCTGACTAGCCCATCTTTGACGTTTTTCATACACTTGGCTAGTTGCATGTTTAAGACAGCACCAAACAAGGGGTTCCATAGTACCAAAGCTAATACATATATTATTTTCTCTAATACCTCGTACCAAATGATGTCTAAATTTTGTCCTTCACAACAACCATGATCTCCACCCCCACCCCACCCACCACATCCCATGCATCCCACCCCCTTCCCATTGATATTATTAGGTTCGGGTGCAGAGGTGGATCCAGGATCTGGACTCTTCGGGTGCCAAGTAAAATTGTCAACTGGTATGTTTACGACGCTTGTTGCCCTGTTTTAATCAACAATGCATAACAAAAAAAAATTGAAAAATGATGTATTACTGACCAATATAGAACCCACGACCTTTGGCCCACAAAAGTGGCACTTTACCACTTGCACTAGATATTTCTTTGGTATTGTGAGTGACAGATTTAATATTTTACTATATCAGTCTCTATATATAGAATAATGCAAAAAAAAATTAAAAAATGATATGCTGCTAACCAAGCTCGAACCCACGACCTATTACCCACAAAGATGGCACTTTGCCACTTAGACTAGATAGCACTTTGGTATTGTGAGTGACAGATTTAATATTAACTATATCAGTCTTGATATATATAGAACATTGCTTAACAGAGAAAAACCCAAAAAATAATATGCTACTGCCCAAGATCGAACCCACGACCTATTACACACACAAGTAGCACTTTACCACTTGCACTAGATAGTGCTTTAGTATTGTGGGTGGCAGATTTAATATTTTAATATATCAGTCTATATATATAGAGTTTCCGTTGAAGTTTGCGGGTGACATGACACCCCCCCGGCCATAATAGATCCGCCCCTGTTTGGGTGTATAGTTAAGAGAGGTAGCTTTCTCCGGTAGGTTGATTGGTGACAATTGAACTTTATCAATTACTTTTGGTACAACTTTTTCCATGACCCGATAGTCAATAGTGAGAATAGAGCACATAGTTGCAGAACTGGATGTACTATATTTACTTAACAATCCTACTGAGTTAAAACTTAAGTAGACATTGTAATTCCTTTTTTCTCCTTTTTACATGACACTGCTAGTTTCTACTAACACATTGTTAAGGCCACCATTAATTTAATTTACTAGAACAGTTTGTTTACAAGAATGTAGAGTATCATTCAAGCTTCGGCAATAATTCAAGGGGTAGTTTGGTATGCTGAACAAGCATAGATAGCCCTGAAATAAAAATAAAAATTTCAATATGATAATTCGATATCTACTATACTATGCCTAAGTAACACTGTTATGAGATGTGAAAAACCGAGGTTATCATTTTATTTTTCAGTCCCACTTGGGCCCCCTTTCTACACCCCCCTTCAATCTAGAAAGTAATGAAAAGTCAAGAAACCATACTCAATTTTGAGGTCTTTGTCTTCTTGTTGGATGAAAAGTCATACTGTCAGCTGTAGATTGTAGTTAATAGTAACAAACATAGTTGTACCAATTACAAGCCAAAGAGAGAGGGAGAGAACTCACTGATCACTCTTGTTTGCAATTTACTCTTAGCATTCAACAGGTAAAATAAAGTTGTTAATATTTGATTTGAAGATAGAAACATTTATCTTCTCAAAATTCTTAAAATCATTTTTGAGGTTCCTTGTTTTGCTTTGTAGATTTTAGAAATGGAGATTGGCTTATCAGCTAGTAGTGCAGTTGGTGGTGCATTTCTTAATGTTTTCTTTGATAGGCTTGCTCCTCGGGTTGAGCTGCTCAAGATGTTTCAGAAGCATAAGCATGATGATGGGCTTTTAGAGAAGTTGGAGGACTTTTTGCTTGGTCTTCAGATTGTGCTAAGTGATGCAGAGAATAAGCAGGCATCAAATCCATTCGTGAGGAAGTGGTTGGATAAGCTTCAGATTGCTGTGGACGGCACTGAAAACCTATTGGAAGAAGTCAATTATGTGGATTTGAGGCTTAAGGTGGAAGGTCAGCATCAAAATCTTGCAGAAACAAGTAACCGGCAAGTAAGTGACCTCAACCTGAGCTTGAGTGATGATTTTTTTCTTAACATAGAAGAGAAGTTGAAAGACACCATTAAAAAATTGGAGGTGTTGGAAAAGCAAATCGGTCGCCTTGGCTTACAAAAGCATTTCGATTTGGGTAGAAAAATAGAAACTAGAACACCTTCAACTTCTGTGGTTGAATCTGATGTCTTTGGTAGGCAGAATGATATAGAGAAATTGATTGACCGTTTAACATCTACGGAGGCAAGTGAAAAAAATCTGACTGTTCTCTCTATCATTGGAATGGGGGGCATGGTAAGACAACACTAGCTCAAGTGGTTTACAATGATAAGAAGGTGACAGATCATTTTTATTTGAAAGGTTGGTTTTGTGTTTCTGAAGCATATGATGCTTTCAGAATAACAAAAGGCTTACTTCAAGAAATTGATTCATTTGACTTAAAGGATGACAATAATCTTAATCGGCTACAAGTCAAATTGAAGGAAAAACTAAATGGAAAAAGGTTTCTCATTGTTCTGGATGATGTGTGGAATGACAACTAGCGCGAGTGGAATGACTTGAGGAATATTTTTGTTCAAGGAGATATTGGAAGTAAGATCATTGTGACGACACGTAAAGAGAGTGTTGCCTTGATGATGCGAACTGAACAAATTAGCATGGACACATTGTCTATTGATGACTCTTGGTCTTTATTTAAAAGACATGCATTTGAAAACATGGACCCTATGGAGCATCCGGAACTTGAAGAGGTCGGAAAACAAATTGTATCTAAGTGCAAAGGACTTCCCTTAGCTCTGAAGACACTCGCTGGCATGTTACGCTCCGAATCAGAGGTTGAAGGGTGGAGACGTATTTTGAGAAGTGAAATATGGGACCCGTCAAACAATGACATATTACCAGCGTTGATGTTGAGCTACAATGAACTTCCCCCACATCTAAAGCCATGTTTTTCCTATTGTGCAATATTTCCTAAAGATTATCCATTTAGGAAAGAACAAGTTATTCATCTGTGGATTGCTAATGGTCTTGTAGTACCATGGGGAAATGAAAGAATTCAAGAATTAGGCAACCAATTCTTTCTCGAGTTGAGATCAAGATCATTATTCGAAAGGGTTCCAAATCCTTCTCAAGGAAAGACAGAGGAATTCTTAATGCATGACCTTGTCAATGATTTAGCCCAAGTTGCATCTTCAAAACTTTGTGTTAGGTTGGAAGAGTGCCAAGGATCTCATATGTTGGAACAAAGTCGGCACATGTCGTATTCAATGGGGAGAGATGGTGACTTTGAGAAATTGAAACTGCTCTCTAAGTCAGAGCAGCTGAGGACATTGCTTCCAATAAAAATCCAGCGCCTTTTACTCCGCCCTAAGCTAAGCAAGAGGGTGCTGCATAACATACTGCCAAAACTAACATCCTTAAGGGCATTATCATTGTCTCATTACTGGATTAAGGAGTTACCAAATGACTTGTTTATCAAATTAAAGCTCCTGAGATTTTTGGACCTTTCTCAGACGAGTATAAAAAAGTTGCCCGATTCTATCTGTGCATTGTATAACTTGGAGAAACTTCTCCTGTCATCTTGTACATATCTTGAGGTACTACCGGCGCAGATGGAAAGGCTAATCAACCTGCGGCACCTTGACATAAGCAACACTTCTCACTTGAAGATGCCGCTACATCTGAGCAAGTTGAAAAGCCTCCAAGTGCTAGTGGGAGCCAAGTTTCTTTTAGGTGGTTGTGGTGGTTCGAGAATGGAAGATTTGAGTGAAGCACATTACTTATATGGATCTCTATCAATTTTAGAGTTGCAAAATGTGGTTGATAGAAGGGAAGATCAGAAGGCAAAGATGAGGGAGAAGAATCACGTTGAGAAGTTATCGTTGGCGTGGAGTGGAAGTACTGCAGACAATTCACAAACTGAAAGAGGCATACTTGATGAGCTACACCCACACACAAAAATAAAAAAACTCCAAATCTCTGGATACAGAGGGACACAATTTCCAAATTGGCTAGCTGATCCTTCGTTTCTTAAGCTGCTAGTACAATTGTCTCTTTGCAACTGCAGGGACTGTTTTTCCTTGCCAGCACTAGGACAACTTTCTTCGTTGAAATTCCTTTCCATTAAAGAGATGCATCGAATAACAGAGGTGACAGAAGGATTCTATGGTAGTGTGTCCTCCAAAAAACCTTTTAACTCTCTTGAGAAGCTTGAATTTGCAAAGATGCCTGAGTGGAAGCAGTGGCACGTACTAGGGAATGGAGAGTTTCCTGCACTTCAGGACCTTTCCATTGAAGTTTGCCCCAAATTGATGGGGAAGTTGCCTGAAAATCTTTGTTCTCTAGCAAAATTGAGAATTTCACTATGTCCTGAACTCAATTTGGAGACACCCATCCAACTTTCAAATCTAAAAAAGTTTGAAGTTGATGGTTCTCCTAAGTCTGGAGTTCTCTTTGATGAGGATGAACTGTTTACATCCCAACTTGAGGGAATGAAGCAGATTGAGAAATTAGATATTAGTAATTGCAACTATCTTACCTCCTTGCCTATTAGCACTCTGCCGAGTACGTTGAAGACAATAAGCGTATCTTGTTGCCGGAAATTGAAATTGGAGGCATCAGATAGTAGTAAGATGAATTCTAACATGTTTCTGGAGGAATTGAGACTGCATGGATATGCTTCTATATCATCGCCTGAGTTGGTCTCAACAGCACGCATTTTGTGTATAGATAGTTGCCAAAACCTTACTAGGTTTTTGAATTCTAATGGGACTGAAAGACTCTATATTGGGTTTTGTGAGAATCTTGAAATACTACTTTCGGTGGCATGTGGGACCCAGATGACGTCATTGTTTATTAACGAATGCAAAAAACTGAAGCAGCTGCCAGAACGTATGCAGCAACTCCTTCCCTCTCTTAAGGAACTGCGAGTGTTTCATTGTCCAGAAATAGAGTCCTTTCCTGATGGAGGATTGCCCTTCAATTTACAACTCCTTTGGATCGATGATTGCAAGAAACTGGTGAACGGCCGAAAGGAGTGGCGTTTACAGAGACTCCCTTCCCTCAGAGAGTTGTACATCATCCACAATGGCAGTGACGAAGAGATTGTTGGTGGTGAGAATTGGAAGTTGCCATGCTCTATTCGAAGGCTTACCATAGACAATCTGACAACATTTAGCAGCCAAGTTCTCAAAAGCCTCACCTCTCTTGAATATCTACATACTTGTAATTTACCTCAAATTCAGTCACTGCTGGAAGAAGGGCTTCCCTCCTCTCTTTCTGAGCTATATTTATCTGACCATCATGAGCTCCATTCACTACCAACTGTAGGTCTTTGGCACCTCACTTCGCTTCTAAGTCTAGAGATCAGAAATTGCCATCAACTCCAATCTCTTTCAGAATCGGTGTTTCCCTCCTCCCTCTCTAAGTTGACCATCGAGAATTACCCTAATCTCCAATCACTTCCCAAATCAGTGCTTCCCTCCTCCCTCTCTGATCTGAACATCTACAATTGCCCTAATCTCCAATCCCTTCCAGCAAAAGGGATGCCCTCTTCCCTCTCTAAACTATCTATTCGCTACTGCCCATTGCTCGAACCACTCCTAGAATTTGACAAGGGGGAGTACTGGCCAGAAATTGCTGATATCTCCACCATAGAGATCGATTTCGAATACCTTTAATGATTAAAACCTTATGGCACTCTCACAAATGTAAGTTATTCTTTCCCCTCAGAAGCTTTTTATTTTTGTTTAGTTCCCTTTGTTCTTTTGTTAATTCTTTCTCTTCCATTTTAATCTTATTGAGCAGTCTGCAGCGTCTATTGATCAAACTGTGTCTTGAATTTGACGAGGGGGCTTACTAGCCAAAAATTGCTCATATTTCCACCGTAAATATTTATTGAGAGTACTTGTAATGATTAAAACAAGGGGTGCTCCGATATATGTAAGTTATTCTATTTTCTTAGTACCTTTTGGTTTTTGGTTTTTTCTCTTTGCTTGTTTGTTAGTAATCCTATTTCTTTGTTAAATCATTTTGACCAGTGAAGATGAGGAAGCATCTTCAGATCAAGATAAAGTATTTATATTTGCAATGAAACATTCAAAAAGAAATCTAGTTCAGGTAGGAATTGAGATAAATTGCTCCAGAAAATTGATTGCTTAATACCGACTCTCTTTTCTTGTCTATTAAGTTATGTTCTCCCTCAAATTTTGCAGACGAAAATACGATTCGCCATCATGAAAGCTGTTCCGCTTTGTTCTGCATTTTTTCGTTTCTTCTACAGAGATAAAGGTTCCAAGAAATGCGACCTCACTTTCTCAACCAGGATGCCAAGACCTTGAAAAGAGTTGTATCAAGCTTGAGTAAAGAAATTGGAAAACACTTTGAATGTCTGCTTCCATTATTTAAGCCATGTTACATCGCATTGATTTCAAGCTTTGTGCTTGGGCTCTTAAAAAATGTCCGCTGGTGCGTGTTGGATCCCCCAAAAGTAGTGCATATTAATAGAATCCGACACGGGTGGGGCATCGGAAGTGAGGGGTCAATTCAACTTAGATTTCAAGTTTGATACGACTGCTTCTGATTGTTAACACTGAGCTTTTGTCAGTATTTGGATCTTTATCACAATAGGTAAATCATTACTTTCGTCAGTATTTGGATCTTTATGACAATGGTTAAAATATTAGTGTTTTGTTTTGAATATTCAGAGATTTGAACTGATATAAAAAAATTAAGCTGATAACTTTGGAGAAAAACGATTTAGTCATGTTTCATTTTCCAAGATGCTTATGTTGTAGTAATAGTGTTTTATATTTTTATCTTATAATAGACAGCATAACAAAGAAATAGTCGTCTCTTATTAATTCTTCTAGTGATAGCTGATTTATATAAGTTGTTCAAAATATGATGCCGCGTTTACTTACTGCAATTTGTTGCAATTTACTGTCCTGATAACTTGAAAGTTAATTTTGAGGAATTCCCTTTGCTTGTCTATTAGCTTGATTTGGTTGTCGATTGATTGTTATTGCAGGAGTTGTTTAATCTTCTCTCCGTTTTAACTTCAGTCAATTTATGGAATCGCAAAGGAAAATCATGAATGGTCAGAAACATGCAATCAATTTGCGCCAGAGATGAATTTTAAGGCTAATAAAATGAACAGGCGTATCATGATGTATTGAGACTATGCTAGTCTCTAGAGGTTGAACAATGGAGACGCCTTCAATTCTTGATTAATAGCGGTCAATTGGTAGCTTGGCTCCCTTCACATTGCTTTGTTCTTCTATCGAAAGCAAAGCTCTAATAGAATTCAAAGGTGTATAATACACAAGGTTTGTTTCCTATCTATCAAAAACATAAATGTTTTCCTCCCAATAAATTTAACAAATAAAAGCATCAGCTCCGTTCAGGTTTTTGCTAATGATTATCTGATATCAACGTAGCAAATTTCATTCTTTGTCAGGATTTTGGTAACAATATGTGTGCTGTTACAACTCTTAGCTCAATTGGTGAAAGGAAAATTCTGCTGCAATTCTCTATTGAATAGAAAGTCACTCGAATGTGGTCTGACAGCAAAGCATAAGTGAACAAAGACTAGTCATTTTTTTATCATCAGTCCAAGGTTTTGAACGACATACTAATGCCTTGAATTTTTATACATAAATATGTGTGATCATCAGAATGATGCATCTCTTTGCTATTGATGACGTTTGATATTCTTTTCAGGATATAAATTATGTTCTGCTCATCATCAAACACAGCTTTAAATTTAAGCTCCATAGAGAATCTATAGAAAAGATAATCACAGATAACAATATGAAGTTTTAGGAAATAAGTACACTTCCATTGTCAGGATTTTGGGAGCTATACAACATCCAATTGTTGTCTTAGTTAGATTGCTTCTTTTTACTAACCACTATATATATTTTTGTATAAATTCTGTTTATGCTTTTTTTAATGATCAGGGGAGTGGTATTTTTTTTTCTTTTTCACAACGGGTTCATTGTGTCATGGAATGGTGGTCAACATTAGTTGTTAACAGTTTTCATCCATCCAGACAAAAAGTGCACCGATTTTAGAATCTTCAGCTGATGAAGCAAGTCCTGCAACTACTACCTCCAATCAATCTGGGGACCTGTCGTTACATGTCAAATCCAATCGGAAAGCCCCTGGTGTATTGCTTCAATACAAGTATTTCCTTGCAAACCTTCTAATTATTGTTCAAGATGCATGTGTATATATGTACATATAGGTTTCTCTCCTTTTCAGTTGTATACCTTCTAATTAGTGTTCGAGATGTGTGTGTGTGTGTGTGTGTGTGTTTATTTCGTGCTTGCAGTCCTATATGCAAATATTTGGGATTTTTCCGCTGTAATTTTCTTTTATATACAGGGAAGCGTTGGAGTAAATGGTAAAGTTGTTGTCATGTGACCAGGAGGTCACGGGTTCAAGTCGTAGATACAACCCCTTGTAGAAAATTAAGGTGAGGCTGCATAAAACAGGACCTTATGGTCCGGCCCTTCGCCGGACCGTGCATAGCGGGAGATTTAGTGCACCAGGCTGCCCTTTTACATTTTCCTCTATACAGTTAAGACTGTAGATCGGAGTAAGCAATTAGGTAGGATGACCAACTGACAAGCTTCTTCTAATATTTAGAGGGAAGTATTCATGCCACAGTTCATGAGGAAAAATGTGTGCCAGTTCTCTTATTTGATTTACAAATGCTTTTGAATTTGCATTTATTTTGATGGTTGGCATCTATGATACTTCGTATTGTCAGAATTGGCAAGCAGCGATTGCGAGAAGCCAGGATAGTTGGACTCTGTTTGGGAACACTTGCTGAAGTGAGTATTGAAATTTGAAACCTTTGGATTGATGCGGTACCTTTACACCGGCATTGCAGTTCGTAAGTTCATTGTTACTGGCAATTCTCATATATCTTCATTACCTTTTCCCACTTTACCTTAATTCTAATCTTCCAAAATGTTTTCCAGCTCTTCTCACCAAGATTGCGGCTTTGATGTCATTTTCTCTAGATAAATTACACTACTGGAGAGAGAGTGCATCTGGCATGAGTAGTTAGTTTGGCATACTTTCTGGCTAAGGATACAATTGATCATATCAATACTATTGTAAAGCCTCCAGTTTATCTATCAATGTTCTACTTCTTCAACAATCCATGATCTTCAATTTTGGATAATTATCTCGTCTTGCTTTGTGTCGTATATTGTGTTACTGGGATAACATATGCACTTGCCATCTACTTTGAACCTGGTCAAGCTCAACTGGTGTGTACTCAGTACTTTGTTCATACAATACGTATCAACTCCAACTGTTATCCTCTATTACTGTGATTCTCTACTAACAAACTGATCTGTCTTTCAGTGGTCGGTGTTGCTACCAGTTGTCTTGACCCTTGTAGCAAGCAAGAACAGTGCGTTCACTGCGATAGTAGGAGATTATATCAATTCAAAGTGGGCCTTGGAAGCATTTATAATTGCAAATGCTAAAAGGTCTGGTGAATCCTTCTCCATTGTGTCTAAATTCTTCTTGCATTACGGTTAAACTTGCTAACAAATACTTGCTGAAATTTAGAACGACAACAACAATTGCGCTACCCAGTATAATCCCACAAGCGGGATTATGGAAACATTAGAGTATACACGACCTTACCCTACTTTCGGTGCAGGTAGAGGTTGTCTCCAATAGACCCTCAGCTCAAGGAAAGCATAATCACAGCATTTAGGGAAACATAAGCAGTAACAGCAAGATAGTGAGAAAACCGAAGCATACAAGACGGCAAGGAGTAATAGAATTGTAGGAATGAGAAATGCGGAAATAAGAATACTAATACTACTGGTAATGAAAAGCAAAACGCAAAACTACCTACTACTAACCTTCTATGTAATCAGTAGCCATGATCAGCTGTTGAATATCAAATGCACCTCATATTTTGGGATTTAAGAAGTCATATGTTGATCTATTCTTTTTCTTTTCACTTTTCGTTTTCATTTTCCCAACGTTTAGGTACTCTGGGGTGTTGCTGATCACAAGATGTGGTGTACTAATGAAAAAAGGCTACGCGCTTGATCATTGGTACCCTTGCTTACTAAAACTCATCCTTCTTGGTGCTGCCAGTCGCTTCGTAGCATTTTTGTTATTGATAACTTTCCAGAAAACATAAGACTTCATTGTTGCTGTCTTGCCTCATCACTTGATATACAAGGAAGAATGCCAGTTTACAGTCTCAAAACCATGACGAAAATGTTGGGAAGCCTCAAAAAGTTGGGTCCCTTGTGAAGATTATTGTATATAACCTGGATGTGATTCTTGCCAAAAATGTAATTTACTTGAAACAGATGGTATATAGCAGCAGGAGTCAATTAAGCAGGTTATATGATTCTTTCTGCTTTAGATGGAAAATCAAATGTAACCTGTGTTAATAGTAGTTTCTCTTGGAGAATGATTCCACCTGGTTCCTGAGCCTCATTTTGTTGCCATGAACCTCAAGAGAAATAACCAAAAATGTTCGTCTCGTCTTCATGAAGTTGACAAGGTTATGACTCAGAGTACACTTCAGAAATTGGAGGTTATACCCAAAAGTTGATAAAGATCAGGATATTAACATCAAATTATGTAAATTGTTATGCAGCCAAATGTGATAATAGCATAAATTCAGTTTTGAGTAGACAGTACTTCTTTTCTGTTCACAAAATTATCTCCTGTTTTTTTTTCTTCTGTTTGATTGGTAACATTGAAGGGGAGCCTTGGGTTAACTAATAAAGTTGTTGCCATGTGTTTGAGCCGTGGAAACAACCTCTGGCAGAATTGCAAGGTAAGGCTGCATACAATAGACCGTCTATTATGTTATGAAGCCCTTGCATCCTTCTCATCAGGTTTAGAGTAAAATGAAGAGAGAAAAAGGGCTTTTTCCTCCATTCTCTCATCGCAGTCACAAAAGTAGTGTATTAAAATAGCTGAGTTAGATGAACCACGTCTTACATGTGTGTGCACAAAAACAAGAACACTCGAATAGTTTGGTTAGATGAATCATGAAGACACTTGAAGTTGGAAGGATACGCAAGTACCGAGCTACAAGTCCTACGACACACAGGAGCGGGATTCTCTAAAAATCCAAGGTCGTGGGTGGATAATAGAGTGAGACTTGAAATGCTAAGGTTAATGCTAAATGTCTACCTTTTTAAGTCAAAAAGCTAAACCATTCACCACAGATATAAAACATCAAACATGTATAACTTCAACATTCATATGGCTTAGTTCAAGTTGAGGCATCATTACCACTTCTTTCATCAACAATCTGTCATCCTAGTAAGTCTTTATATTATGTATAACAGCTCTCAGTGTTATATTGCTAAATCAACATGCTATGAGTACGAGTACGAAGCTAAAAAGGCTAATTTTTGGAGCAAAAATGTCAAAGGAGACAATAAATGTTGGAAAAAAACAAATGGGACAAAATGCCCCTGGCCCAGCAATTTAGAAGTCGCTGGTGGGCCAGGGACTTGTAAGTCGTTGTCCCCACTAGCGACTTCCTTTTATTATTCTTTCCGGTGTTTTGTTTGTTTTGAGCTTACCCTTTCTCTTTCAATCTTGTTTTATTGAATAAGTTGTAGAAGTTATTTTTTTTTTTTTTTGTATAAAAGATGAATGAGGATTCAGTAAGATTAAATTTATATTGGGGTGATCATGTTTTATATGGAGCCGGTTCTGTAAAATATAGTCGATCATCGGTAGTTGTGCAAATGTATATATTATCTCTTAAATATGAGTGATTGCAACGTCTACTAAGAAACAAAATGGGTATAAGTAATTTGAAATCCAACATCTTTTTTCAGACTTGTATTTGGAGTGATTGCTGAATTTTTTTATAATCGCATTAACTTAACGAGCCTTGATATGTATATGTCATCCTATTGTTCAGGAATTTGAATATTCGTTGTCCCTTTTGATATGTTTGTTCTAAAAATTAGACCTTTCAGCTCAAGTTATGAAACAGCTATAGCATTAATGATGGACAACATGAGACCAAGACAACACAAGTTGCATGTACCAAAAGTAATTGGTCCTTCTCAATTGTCACCAATCAACCTATAGGAAAAACCTATCCCTCTTAACTACACACCCAAACCTATTCAAAATCAATGGGAAGAGAGGGGGTGGGGACCATGGTTGTGGGGAAGGAAAATTTTTCTTCATATATTCATGATATGATAGGCCCAAGTAACACTATTAAGAATCCTTTGGTAAAGCATATTGAAAAAATAATGCATGCATTTACCCTCCTGCACTTGTTATTTAACAAATTTATCATCCTTTTCAGTTTTTTTTCTGCTATGATTTGTAGTTGCTGCTACCTCCATTTTAATATTTCAACAGCTGCTAGTCACGAGCATGATAGTATCTCAGAAGAAATGGTAGCATTCTTGAATTTTTCAACAGTAGTTCTTGCTACTTCTACGCTTGAAAGAAATAGTATAAAGAAGGGTATTTTGATAACCAAATATTTTTGTATAAAAATTATCTAAATATATTATTCTTAATACATTAAACCACATGTAAGAAATGATGTTTATATAACTAATTGTAATACCCCGTATTTTCGTGCTAGAATTCTAACCGTCGTTCCTGCGCGTCTAAGCTCTAATACAAGTGATTCTCACCTGAATACAAGTTGCATGATCATTATCCTAGTCTATGGAGTAGTTTAGAGGTGAAAAATGTTCATAGCAATGACCTAGAACAAAGTTGAGCTAAGACAAATTGATTCATCCAAAGTTTGACATTCGATTCTACAAGGGTCAACTTCAAATGTGTATATCTCTTAATATACATGGAATTTTTCATCCCAAGACCTATCAAATTGTAGATAATTGAATTATCTTTCGAACGATACCAATTTCACAAAAGAGTTATGCCCATTTTCATGAGAGGCAGTAAGGGCGTGCGATGGGCAATGTGCCGCCCAATCAAATGTGTGCGATTGGGAGTGTGAGGCATACTTAAATGTCTGCCATAAGGTGTGCGACGCACACCTTAAGGTCTGCCATGGGTTGTGCGCCATATACCTCACTTCCAAGTGCCAAAAACACCCCTATATATGTCTTTAACACGGGATTAAACTCCCATAACACCAAAATAAGTTTACTTTCTCTCAAAATCACCAAGAACATTCATTAGGGTTTCAACCTAAAAATTCAAATATCTCAAGATTCAACCATGAGTTTTCAATAATTCTTCGAGATTCGGAATCCCCATTCCGAGGGCTACAAGAAACACTCATTATTTTTATGAATAGAGTCCCAAGGTCAAGAGTTCATTCAAAGCTTCAAGTTTAAGGTATGTGAGGTTTTTCAACAAGAACATCCTTTCGTTCTTGTGCCCAAAATTTATATTATTTTACAAAGATATATGATTTTACATGCTTTGATATGAATTTGAGATAGAAACTATTATCCTACGTTCTTGTTCAAAAGACTATTATATTTTTATGATGTCTTGAAGATAAATTTCTTGAGTTTTGATGTTAATATCATGTTTGAAGTTGAATCTCCAGATTTTTATATGAATTATACATGTTTGCTACATAAAGTGTGAATCTTGAAATATTTTGCTCAAGTATTGATATATGGGTTTTGAACCCTATTTGAGAATTATGATTTTTGTGAAAGTAATGTGTTATGCACACCTTGAGATTTGATGATTTGACCTTTTGATCTTGAAAGAGTTATTTTTGAACTCGAATGAGAAAAGAAATCCATATTTTGATTGATTATGATAAAGTGGTAGCATGATGGCTCCTGTTATGAATTGTTGAATTGTGTTGTTATGGATTTTCTTTTGAAATGATCTGAGCTAAGTCCGAGAGTAGTCTTTAGCACCGAGTGGGAGGTAAAGCTGTGATTGGTACTTCCCTAGAACTACGTGCCCCCGTAGGATGTGAGCCTAAGGCTAATTGATATAGTGATAACTACTGAAAAGAATGATTAAGGTCCTACTCCGATGGCAAGGATAGGACAGCTCTCTCTAACATGGGTTGGACGTTGGACTCCATGTAGCTCACATGGTTTATGTCGGTTGTAAGAGACTCCCAATGTGTGTGTGTGTATTTTCCTATCTAATATGAAAAGTCTTATTCTTCTATCTGAGATGAAAACATATTTGTTTGAAAGACTGAGTTTGAGAAAGTCATTATTTTCGAAAGATTTAATGAACATATATTCCAAAGAGAATTGTTATGAGATTTGATTGCTTTGATGATTTGAAATCGAGATGGAAGTGAATTGAGATTTATTATGATGACTCACATGTTTCACCCAATATATTTTACTCTCTTACGATTATGATGATTTTAATTCGAGCTAAGTGAGTCATTTATATCAGCATGCATAATTTTATAAACTGTGATGATATTAAGATATTATTTTATATATGCAT
>NC_061121.1:229467610-229503875 GCF_002878395.1 Capsicum annuum | reverse complement strand
TTCTTCTTTCTGAGATGAAAACATATTTGTTTGAAAGACTGAGTTTGAGAAAGTCATTATTTTCGAAAGATTTAATGAACATATATTCCAAAGAGAATTGTTATGAGATTTGATTGCTTTGATGATTTGAAATCGAGATGGAAGTGAATTGAGATTTATTATGATGACTCACATGTTTCACCCAATATATTTTACTCTCTTACGATTATGATGATTTTAATTCGAGCTAAGTGAGTCATTTATATCAGCATGCATAATTTTATAAACTGTGATGATATTAAGATATTATTTTATATATGCATTGCACCCCCATATGCTCGGTACGTTTCCATTTTATATATTATTTTCTCGGAATGTAGGTACAAGGTATAGTGTACATCTTCAGATCCAGTCAGCTCACGGCATCCAGTCAGCAGGTGATGAGTTCTTTTGATTCAAGGGCTTGATTTAGTTATACAGTTCGAGAAGTGTTGTATTTTCTTTATTCAGTCATATTGAGTTGGGTTAGTCGGGACTCATGACCCGGCTACCTACATTCAGTACTAGTAAAGGCTTCATAAACAGTCAGTAGAAGTTAATGTATTCCGTTTCAGTTTTGGTTGTAAAAGCAGAGTTGTAATCTTGTAAATTTAGTTTTGTATCCATCATATTCAGAAAAGAGTTATTTTTCGCAGATTTGTATAGATTTATACTTTTTGTTCAGTTGCTTATGAGTTATGCCAGTAGAAGGGTTAGCTTGGGGTCACTTGTGATCCTAAGTACCGTGTGACATCTCGGGACCCGATTTTGGGGCGTTACAAACTTGGTATTAGAGCACAGAGTTCAAGTGTCCTAGGGTGTCTATGAAGCTGTGCCTAGTAGAGTCTTGCGGAACGGTACGGAGACGTCTGTACTTTTCTTCGAGAGGCTACAAGGCATTTAGGAAATGTCTCCATTCTTTCAAGTCTTAAATCCTGCTATAGAAAAGTTCTCCAAGAAACTTATACAGATTCTCATCTTACTCTAGTCAGGCTATCTCTGCCTTATTTCCAAGGTATCAGAAATAGTTGAGCTTCATTCTCCATAGATAGTTATGGGACTTTAAGAGAGCTTGAAAGTATCCTATCAGTACTTTTGAGTTTTGAAAACTGAAGTGCTTTATCAAGCCTGTAGAAATCGTGCACAAAGCCAGAGTCAGATGTGCTTTCGAATTTCTCCTCATAATCCATAATGATAATCTACACTTCTCTATCTATGTTCTTGAAGTAACATGTCTGGCAAGTTCCAGTTTCTCCCCAGATAATGCTTTTATAAATGCTAGCAGAAGTTTCAGAAGTTTCATAAAACGGCTTGAGAGGAGCCTTCTAGTATGTTATAAGTCCATCAGATTTGAAGTTATACCCTTGTTCTTATGAGTTATTTAATTAAGACAGAGTAAGGTGTATTCTAAGATCGTTAAATGTTGTGTGTCAAGTTTCTATCTCTTGTATTATGTAATCTTGTTATCATTATGTTTGTGAAAAATCAAAGTCTAGTGAAGCCGTGTGAGGCCTATTTCAATTCACTAGCATAATTGCTTTGTTATTCATTTAATTTTCTTGTTCAAAATACAAAACCAAAGTCTAGTGAAGCCGTGTGAGGACTATTTTGATTCACTTGCAACTTGTTGTTTATCTTGTTGTTCTGGTGTTAGTTGAAAGTGTGGGTTTCTGTGTAGTGACAGAAGTAGTAACGTTTAGTTGAAAGTCTTGTGTTAGTTGAACTTATGGGTTTAGAAGTGTAGTGGCAAAAATGGTGGTAAGGGCGATTTATTGAATATGTATAGCTGAATTTTTGCTTATGATTGAATTAGTAATGAAGTGATATATCCTTGTTTGTTAGTTTAGTAAAAGTTAGAGAAGGAGATTATTAGTTAAGCTGGATTTTTGTTTGCTTGAAGAATGAAAAGAGTTATTGATGGTATTTGTTGTGCTAGAAAAGTATAGGTTTTGATGGAAGTACTTGGTGGTTGAGCATTGTTAATTTAGGCTTTTCTGAGATTGCAAGAGGAAGTTTAGTTGAAATTTAAAGAGCTATGAAAGTAATTTAGGTGTGAAGATGGGTAAATAGTAATGATGTGAAGAAGGAGGATGTGTTAACAAATTATGAATAAGATAGGCCATATGATTATGATCGATTGTCATTGTGTACTAGTTTTTCTTAATGTTGTGTTCTATAGTTTTGAAGTGAAAATTGTGTGTGAGATTGGGTTGTAAATCATGTTTAGCTCTAGACATTAAGTTTGAACAGTTGATGGTTCGGTTGTTGATGCTAGTTATATGGAGGTGATCTAGTAGGCCTGAACAGTGTATGGAAGAGTATAAGATCATGCGTTCGTAATTAAGTATGGTGTAGAGGTGTGCCCAAGGTGCTACGGGGATGCATTATTTTTTTTAGGATTATTGCATATTGTATGGTTAGTAGTAACGTTGAGTTGCTAGGTGGAGGAAGGCTAGTTAGATAATTTTTGTTGTTCTTGATACCTAAGTTAAGGAGTTATGATTGAAGATGTTGAGTCTTTTTAGTATGATTTTATTCTCATGGTTTGGGAAAAATATAAGTATAGAAGTGTGATCTTGGTAGGCTATGCTTATGTGATTAGAGATGTAGATGTGGTTGCAAATGAGAGTGTAAGTCTTTGATGATGATTATTGAAGCTAGAAAGTTAAGGATGACATATGGAGGGGTTGTTCAAGAATGAAATCGGTAAGTTCAAAATTAGTTTATTCTTGTGAGTTTAGCATTTATTTGTAGATCTTAGAATGATGAAATTATGGCTTAATCTCGAGAATATGTGGAGTATGCCTTTAGGGGTATTTTCCTTAAAGTTATATGTGGTTTTAATGATAGGATTGAATGTCATGTTGGGTGTAAGATGATGTATGCAATATGCACTAGTGAATCCATATCAAGAGTTTTAAATTAGTTATTGAAGTGGTAAGGCATGTTATGCTTAGGGTGTTAGCTCTAAGAAGATATATAATATTGAACCTTGTGGTTTAGACTAGTATTGTGGTTTGGCATGTTGTATCTTGTGTTTTAGTGTTAGGCTTGATCATGGTAAGAGAACTTAGTTTAGCTTAGACCTTAGTAGAAAGATTTCGCAGTGCCAATATGAGAATTATAAGTTGAATCAAATGAGTATGGTATTTAAGGGGAATAGTATAGTTGAGAGAGCATTTGAGAAGTGATGCTAGGCTTGAAAGTAAGAAGTTGTGTTGCCTACGGCCTAGCAATCCTATCCTAGTTTATGAGTTATATAATTATATTCATGCTATAGAGTTATATCAATGTTGTAATTCCTTAGTCAAATGTCTTGTTCAGAGCATGCCCAAAATTCTTTGCTCTCTAATGTCAATAGAATTTCATAGAAAAGTGCTAAAGAAATACTCCATTTGAGTATGGGTAGTCAATATGATCCAGTCCATATAGCCTGTAATCTAGTTTAGCAAGTAAGGAGATAAGCTCCTATAGATTCTTAATTTTCCAGCTAGTCTTACTATCCGCAGTCTTATACGTATGTACATTCCAAGAGGCAATGTGTTTGTGTCCAATTAAACTATGAATTCAGCTCAGTTCATGCATCAGTTTTAGTTTCAGATATTAAGTCATGATTCAGTTCGTAAGTATCCTTTGTAGTATCACAGTCTCTTTCTAGTATTTTCATCAAATTATTATCATTCGGGGACGAACGATCCCAAGAGGGGGATGTTGTAATACCCCGAGTTTTTATGTCATAAACCTCTCATCCTTTCTCATGAGACCAGATCTAGTGCAAAGTAATGGTTACTCATAAGTTGATACTCTTGTTTCTATCTTAGCCATATAGTTATTTTTCTTGAGGATTCATGCACTTGCAGACCAGTTTAGTAGCTCATTATTCTTGAGATCCAGTGATTCAGTTCTATCAGTTTCACATGATAACTTGAAGACTAATATTCCTCTGTGTTTCAGGTTAATTATCCACATTTGAGGATGAATGTTCCCAAGGGGGAGATAATGTAATACCCCGTATTTTTGTGCTAGAATTATAACCGTCGTTCCTGCGTGTCTAAGCTCTAATACAAGTGATTCTCACCTGAATACAAGTTACATGATCATTATCCTAGTCTATGGAGTAGTTTAGAGGTGAAAAATGTTCATAGCAATGACCTAGAACAAAGTTGAGCTAAGACCAATTGATTCATCCAAAGTTTGACATTCGATTCTACAAGGGTCAACTTTAAACGTATATATATATATCTTAATATACATGGAATTTTTCATCCCAAGACCTATCAAATTGTAGATAATTGAATTAGCTTTCGAACGATACCAATTTCGCAAAAATCCGATACTCGAGCAAAGAGTTATGTCCATTTTCGTGAGAGGCAGTAAGGGTGTGCGATGGGCAATGCACCACCCAATCAAATGTGTGCGATTGGGAGTGCGAGGCATACTTAAATGTCTGCCATAAGGTGTGCGACACACACCTTAATGTCTGTCATGAGTTGTGCGCCGCATACCTCACTTCCAAGTGCCAAAAACACCCCTATATATGTCTATAACATGGGACTATACTCCCATAACACCAAAATAAGTTCATTTTCTCTCAAAATCACCAAGAACTTTCATTAGGGTTTCAACCTAAAAATTTAAATATCTCAAGATTCAACGATGAGTTTTCAATAATTCTTCGAGATTCGGAATCCTCATTCTGAGGGCTACAAGAAACACTCATTATTTTCACGAATAGAGTCCCAAGGTCAAGAGTTCATTCAAAGCTTCAAGTTTAAGGTATGTGGGGTTTTTAAACAAGAATATCCTTTCATTCTTGTGCCCAAAATTTGTATTATTTTACAAAGATATATGATTTTACATGCTTTGATATGAATTTGAGATAGAAACTATTATCCTACGTTCTTGTTCAAAAGACTATTATATTTTTATGATGTCTTGAAGATAAATTTCTTGAGTTTTGATGTTAATATCATGTTTGAAGTTGAATCTCCAGATTTTTATATGAATTATACATGTTTGCTACATAAAGTGTGAATCTTGAAATATTTTGCTCAAGTATTGATATATGGGTTTTGAACCCTATTTGAGAATTATGATTTTTGTGAAAGTAATATGTTATGCACACCTTGAGATTCGAATGATTTGACCTTTTGGTCTTCAAAAAGTTATTTTTGAACCCGAATGAGAAAAGAAATCCATATTTTGATTGAATATGATAAAGGGGTAGCATGGTGGCTCCTGTTATGAATTGTTGAATTGTGTTGTTGTGGATTTTCTTTTGAAACGATCTAAGCTAAGTCCGAGAGTAGTCTTTAGCACCGAGTGGGAGGTAAAGCTATGATTGGTACTTCCCTAGAACTACGTGCCCCCGTAGGATGTGAGCCTAAGGCTATTTGCTATAGTGATAACTAGTGAAAAGAATGATTAAGGTCCTACTCCGATGGCAAGGATAGGGCAGCTCTCCCCAACATGGGTTGGACGTTGGATTCCATGTAGCTCACATGGTTTATGTTGGTTGTAAGAGACTCCCAATGTGTGTGTGTATTCTCCTATCTAATATGAAAAGTCTTATTCTTCTATCTGAGATGAAAACATATTTGTTTGAAAGACTGAGTTTGAGAAAGTCATTGTTTTCGAAAGATTTAATGAACATATATTCCAAAGAGAATTGTTATGAGATTTGATTGCTTTGATGATTTGGAATCGAGATAGAAGTGAATTGAGATTTATTATGATGACTCACATGTTTCACCCAATATATTTTACTCTCTTATGATTATGATGATTTTAATTCGAGATAGTGAGTCACTTATATCAGCATGCATAATTTTATAAACTTTGATTATATTAAGATATTATTTTATATATGCATTGCACCCCTATATGCTCGGTACGTTTCCATGGTACTGACCCACATATTCGTATGTGGGCTACATTTTCTCGGAATGTAGGTACAAGGTATAGTGTACATCTTCAGATCCAGTCAGCTCGCGGCATCCAGTCAGCAGGTGATGAGTCCTTTTGATTCAAGGGCTTGAGTTAGTTATACAGTTCGAGAAATGTTGTATTTTCTTTATTCAGTCATATTGAGTTGGGTTAGTCGGGATTCATGACCCGGCTACCTACATTCAGTACTAGTAGAGGCTTCATAGAAAGTCAGTAGAAGTTGATGTATTCCGTTTCAGTTTTGATTGTAAAAGCAGCGTTGTAATCTTATAAATTTAGTTTTGTATCTATCATATTCAGAAAAGAGTTATTTTTCGCAGATTTATATAGATTTATACTTTTTGTTCAGTTGTTTATGAGTTATGCCAGTAGAAGGATTAGCTTGGGGTCACTTGTGATCCTAAGCATCGTGTGACATCTCGGGACCTGATTTCGGGGCGTTACACTAATACCAACCTTACTAATACTTGCATTAATAATATAGACATTACTAATACATGTTATTTAACATTATTCTTATACACTTTACCAAACAACCATATGTGAAAAGATAAGCTTATGATTTTCTTTTGGCTGAATCATTCATCGACGCATCTAAAGTTGACACATCTATAGAAGGGTCTGACATTTTTCATACACTTGGCAAGTTGCATGTTTAAGACACAAAATAAACGTGTGAAAAGCCTAAAACATATTTTTAATTTTTTTTTATTTCCTTCTTTTTAATTATTCTTTTTCTCTTTCTTCTCCGCTAAATATTTCTTCCATTAACAAACCTTCCACCATTGCTATCTCGTTCATTGAGAAAAAAAATAAAGACTGTCATCATTCTCTAAGAACACATGACATTTTATTTTTTTTATAAAATCAAAATATATATATTTTTTTTATGTTCTTAGAAAAAGAATGAACCAAAAAAGAAAAAAACAGTCGCCACACCCTCCTTTCATCTTTTTTCTAGAGGTTCTCCTCCTCGATCTGAATTTCTGACAGCATAAATTTGTTCTACTGTCTTCACATAGTCTTTAACAAGTTAAATCTTCATCTTCATAATCTCCTTTATCTCTCAAATCAAAATCTTCATTATCGTCAAATAGGTTGCGACTAGAACCGACGCCGCCAAAATGAGTTTTTGAACCTCACTCACTTTGATACCATTTGTTAGGAAGACATGCGAAAATTACACCAAAAGAGAACCAATAATTCAAAGTGATTCGATCAATTGACCTACATTCATAAAAGAGTTGAGCAATTCAAAGAATATATAATATCGAGAGGGAAAACCTCACACAATTCACTCAGAATAAAAAAAATCCTCATAATAGAGGAAAAAACCCTCTATTTATAGTGTCTAAAACTTTTTACCAAAGATTAATCAAATATAAAGAATTCATGTTTTTCTTTTTCTAACACAAAAACTCAATAACCCCACCCCTTGTTCATAATAATGATGTGCCCATACATGAAAATTTTAAAAGACTTCACAAAAAAAAAAGGACAATCAATTTTCGTTAGGTGAAAAGTGCCCCAAATTCAATTACGCAATTGAGAAAGTAATGAACATTCAAGACTCTATTATGAAGCCTGTCTTCTTGTTAGGTGAAAAATCATACTTTTTGTAAAGGAAAAAAAAGACAATTAATACATAAACGTATCATTTAACTTAACTTTTATTAGAATATACACCCTCCAACTCTGAATAAGTAGACACGTATATGACATAATATAAATCACTTACCACTTGTACATACTAGAAAGCTACATAGATATGAGTGTCTACCTGAGTTTGAGCACGTATAAACTTGAGGAAAAAGTTCGGACATGATATTGTCGACCAGCAATTTTCCGATGAAGAGTATTTTGAGTTTTGCCTATATCATTGACGTTATTTTTAATTGATTGTTTAATTTGTTGAATTAAAAATGTATGTGTTATTTTCTCTAATACCTCGCATCAAACTACTTTTGTGAAATCCCTTCCTTCCTAATAGGTTGATTGGTGACAAATGAACTGTATCAATTACTTTTGGCATAACTTGTGCTGTCTTGGCCTTCTGTGTCTCTTTGCTCTAGTTCTTTTCACTATTTTTCAATGACCCAATAGTACCGTATTCATTTCAATTTAAATATCTTAGTTTAACTGGATGCGATTTTTAAAAAATAAAAAGAGATTTTTGAATTTTATGATTTTATGGTCTTAAGCTTTTCATGTAGAATGTTGGAATTAAAAAACTAACGAAATATAGAAAGAAACATTCGTTTTGAAACAGATCACAAAACGAGAGCAAGACACTTAGATTGGAACCGAGGAAGTATGCTAATTATAGCAGATTTATTTTGTTGATTAATCTTCACTTAATAATCCTAGAGAGTTTAAAATGCAAGTAGACATTGATAGTAATTTTTGCTAACACACACACCCCTTTCATATACCATGCTTGGGTTGATTACTTTAGCAATTAATGGGTAAAATAAAGCTTAATTATGGTAGAGACTTTGTCAAGGTTAAGTTGCTCGGCCTCTTTAAAAATGTCTATGGGTGCATGTTGGATCCATCAGTAGTGTATTTTTGAAGAATCCGACACGGGTGCGGCAATATTTTTGAAAATTCCGAGCAACTTAGATTATAAACACCTATTGTTATCTCCATAAACACATACTAGAACTGCTAATGAGCTTCTTCAAGAAACTCTGTCACTACACATTAAGTTATAATACACATTGGATCAATAAATTCTTAAAGCCACCATTCATTTAATTTCCAACACTATTATTCAACCTCTTATTCAATTCTTCACAGTTCTAAAACACATTCATGATGTGACAAGATGAGCTTAAATGGGTCCCCCTCTTATTACACCCCACAAGTACCCTTCCTCTCTTGCCTCAATAATTCAATTTAGAAAGTGATGAATAGTACAAAGCAGACTCTACTATGAAGTCTTTGTCTTCTTGTTGGATGAAAAGTCAAACTTTTGGTAATAGTAGAGTGTAGTTAATAGTAGCAAACATAGTTGTACCAATTACAAATAAGAACACTAACAAAAGAGAGAGGGGGAGAAATCACAGATCATTCTTGTTTGCAAATTACTCTTAGCATTCAACAGGTAAATTAAAATATAGCTGTTAATATTTGATTTGAAGATAGAAATATTTATCTTCTCATAATACTTAAACTCATTTTTGTGGTTCCTTGTTTTGCTTTGTAGATTTCAGGAATGGATATTGGCTTAGCAGTTGGTGGTGCATTTCTTAATGTTCTGTTTGAGAGGCTTGCTCCTCAGGGTGATCTTCTCAAGATGTTTAAAAAAGTTTGTAGCTTATTACTCTCCTAAGGCTGGGGTTCTCTTTGATGAGGCTGAACTGTTTACCTCCCAACTTGAGGAAATGCAGCAGATTGAGGAATTAGATATTAGTGATGGCAACTCTCTTACCTCCTTGCCTATTAGCATTCTGCCGAGTACGTTGAAGTCAATAAGGCTATGTCTTTGCCGGAAATTGAAATTGGAGGCACCAGATAGTAGTAAGATGATTTCTAACATGTTTCTGGAGGCATTGTATCTGGTTGGATGTGATTCTATATCATCACATGAGCTGGTCCCACTAGCACGCCATTTGTTTGTAAGGAGTTGCCAAAACCTTACTAAGTTTTTGATTCCTGATGGGACTGAAAGACACGATATTGGGTTATGTAAGAATCTTGAAATACTACTTTCTTCGGTGGCATGTGGGACCCAGATGATGTCATTGTTTATTAACGAATGCAAAAAGCTGAAGCGGCTGCCAGAACGTATGCAGCAACTCCTTCCATCTCTTAAGGAGCTGCGACTGTGGGATTGTCCAGAAATAGAGTCCTTTCCTGATGGAGGATTGCCCTTCAATTTACAACTCCTTAACATCAGGTGTTGCGATAAACTTGTGAACGGTCGAAAAGAGTGGTGTTTACAGAGACTCTCCTCTCTCAGAGAGTTACACATCGAACATGATGGCAGTGACGAAGAGATTGTTGGTGGTGAGAATTGGGACTTGCCATGGTCTATTCGATGTCTTATCATATGCAATCTAAAAACATTAAGCAGTCAACTTCTCAAAAGCCTCACCTCTCTTTGTCACGACCCGAACCAGGGCCTGGCCGTGGCGAGCATTTCGAACCTTTGAGGTCCGAAACACCCCTATCTGTCTGGTAATCATGCACCTAATTCATATGATCAAAGTAATGCGGAAGAAGCACAATATAACGGAAACATGGTCAAGAATCATATGAAAACAATAATGGGGAATAATGTCCCACAATCTCAATTAACATTTCGAAAATCGTCTGCGAAATCTCTACTACATGACTGAAACAAGTAACTATCTAAAAACTAGGACAAGGCCCCCAGTAGACCCAAAAACTGAATATAAGATAAAAGGACTACAGGACTTAAGACCTTCCAAAACATAGAAGGCTCACCACTTGTCTCTACAGCTCTGTCTGAAAGTTCTACTGATTCTCTTGACCCCTAGACTGGGCCTCTGAACCTGAGAGGTTGGAGAGGGGAGGGGGTCAGCACAAAAGTACTGGCACGCAGAGATATCAAAACAAAACATAATATTGTTACAAAACATAATTGAGAGCCATCATAAAGCAATTTCGTATCAAATCATTTGAAAGCACATGGGTGTAATGCAATAGTTTTCTCAACAATAATTAAATGCAACTGAGCTAGGTGGAATACCCTACATAATTTACACCAACTGTCAAACCTCGGTTGCCGCCAAGATTAGAGTATAAGCGAGGGAGAGACACACAAGACCACAAAGAATGGTGTCTCGACCCAAATCAAATATGGTAGTGCACAAGACCACAAAGCATGGCTCCTAACCAAAATCCCAATTTGGGATAATATAATACCAGGTACGCAAAACCACAAAGCATGGTACGGATATTTCGTGTCGGCAAACACGTTCTTCCAGCGATGCGCCGCTTGTGTCTCAAACGCCTTCTTCTGGCATCCACCTTTCTCATGTAAAATCAATGCATTCAAATTTCATCTTATTCAATCGCATATCGTATTCTATAGGGTATCGTCATACCCGACTTGCAAGTCATCAATATCACATCCACATATGCATAATCATGTAAAAGCTTAGGTGCTTCATCATTTACAAGTGGTGAATAATATTTATTTCAATTTCATGCTCTCTTTTGTTGATCACAATATAATATGGAGTATCGAAACATTATCATGGGAATTTGAAAATAATTTATCATTCATATTTATCAACTTCCATGGAAAATCTCAAATCACATATGCATGGTTTCAACCATTGCAGTATATAGGCAAACAATTCCCATGACATAGAGAAAATGACTTAGAAAGCATATTGAAAGCAAGATATTAGCATTTCATAAAGACTACACCCATGAGATTTTGGATAACCCCACGTACCTCGATTACTATGAATATTAGGTGCTTCTTGAAGCCTACGTTGAGAGGATTCCAAATATGAAATTAGTTTCTAAAACCCACGGTTGAATCTTGAGTAGCTTGGGTTTTTATTTTGAAACCCTAAGGAGAATCTTGAGCACTTTTGATGAAATAATATGTATTTTGGGGTCCTTGGAACTAAATATCGTGTTTTAGGGCTAAGTAAGGGTGGAAAAGGACCACTTTGTCCTCAACACGGAGTGTTTAAATCACTAGAATTCCTTACATAGGCGCCGCCCATCCCATCGCCTATCTTCACATAGGCGCCGCCTAGGCTATCGCCTATGTTCGCATAGGCGCCGCCTAGGCTATTGCCTATGCTTTCCAGTGGCCATGGGCGATTGGTTAGGCGTTGCTTATCACTTTGAAAGGCCATAACTTCTTGCTCGGGTGTTGAATTTTAGCTAACTTGGTATCGTTGGAAAGCTAACTCGAATACCTATCATTTGACACATAGTAGGTTCCCTAATTCGACATATACAGAGAGTTATGATCGAAGGAAGCTGACACACTTTACAACGTCCACTAAAACTTAGTCTATCAAAATAGTTTCAACTCGTCCTTGAGTTGAGGGACATCTATGGTCTAAATTCAAGCTTGAGTGGATTTCACATGATACACGATAATTAACATGCCGTGTTAGCATAGGATTTTATGGCTTCGGGATTAACAACGCATCGAAATCATGGTCTATATTGTAGCCTGAATTGCGGGGCGTTACACTCTTGAATCTCTATCTATTGCTAATTTACCTCAAGTTCAGTCACTGCTGGAACAAGGGCTTCCCTCCTCTCTTTCCGAGCTCCATTCACTACCGACTAAAGGTCTTCGGCACCTCACTTCGCTTCTAAGTCTATTGATCAGCAATTGCCATCAACTCCAATCACTTCCTGAATCAGTGCTGCCCTCTTCCCTCTCTAAATTATCTATTTACAACTGCCCATTGCTCAAACAACTCCTAGAATTTGATAAGGGGGAGTACTGGTCAAAAATTGCCCATATCCCAGAAATATATATTGATAACGAAGTCATGTGATGATTAAAACAAATTGCGCTTCTACAGATGTAAGTTATTCTTTTCTTGCACTAGTTTATTTTTTTCCCCTACTTCCCGTTGCTTGTTTGTTCATTATTTTCCTTTTTTAAATCTTTAGGCAGAGCAAAGTCTCTATCACCACTCTGAAGCCAATGGATTCTCAAGTATTTTTGTGAAATCAAATCTAGATGATGTTTCAGCATTGTGATTTTTAGGAAACAAATTTCACTCTTTCTTTAAAAATAAAAATTAAAAAATGAAACTTAATTAATGAAGTTCTAAAAACCAGAAGTTAGACACAAAATTTGGACTAGATAATTCATTCTTCAAAAATTGTAACACAGTATTTACTTAAAGCTACTATTACTAATCTAGTTATGAAGATCTAGTCATGCAAAACAAATTAATAATAACAACGGTAGCGACTAGCCGTTCTTTAATATAATTTTTTCATATTATACGACCAATTTCTTTAATAAAAATGGTTTAATGAGGGGTTAGATAGATAGAATTATAGTTAGAGCCATAATTAATGGGCTTTTCTTTTTATAAAATTTAAAAATTTAGGTAAAGTTTTTAAATTTTAGAACAACCCAAAACTAGATTTTGGCCCCGCAACTAATTTTTTCTAGTTTTTGGTATCTTGGGACTTTTTCCAAAACTTGATAACGTTTATGGCCAAACAAGTCCTTCAGGTCGGAATGAACTTTTTGAGATGCAACAAAAAAGGTGATAAAAAACGAAATCTAGTATTGGTAGAGGGTTGGTGGGTAGGAGTTCATCCGTTATAGTATGGAAGAGTTCTTTGTTTGTATCTGCGCCTAGAGTTTCTTGTTCGTGATATTTCGGTGATGTCTATGATTTTGGATAGATAGTTTATAGTAGTACCTTGTGGATGTCTTGTTCTCTTTATTATCTAGCCGTGTGTTATCCCATTTTGTTGTGTACTTTCATGTTTTTTGTTTGTTATACTGTTCTATGTCCTGAGCCGGGGTTCTATCGGAAACAACCTCTCTATTTCATTTGAGGTAGTGGTATGGACTGCATACACGTTGCCCTCCCCACACCTCACTTTGCCGGAATACATTGGGTATGTTGTTGTTGGTATCGGTAGGAATTGAAATAATTTGCTCCAGAAAGTTGATAGCTTAGCTTAATACTAATGAACTAGTAATCTGTTGCCATGCACATATGTATTTATTATCTTTGGAGATTCATCTCAGTAGTTATAATGACCCTTCAGGCCATTAGCTGTGTTCTTGCTTATCTTCGCCAATAGAGCTGCTCCACAGCCATCTCAAGTCATTAGTGGCTTGCTGGAATCGATAGTTCGGTTACCTAATAGTTTGATTGGTTTTTAAAACCACTTTTCCAATTTGAAGTCTTCGTCGATTATTCAATCAATATCATAACAATGCCGTTGGCCCATTAAGTAATCCAAAATAATCACAACATCATAATCATGGCATTAGGCCCATACACATATCCAGAACTTATATCAATAATCATATTTATAAGTCATAGCATATCCCTAATCATCTCACATATAGGAGGGATAATATAGATAAGCATGTCATCATCTCTCACACAAGAGGCATCTCACATCTAGGAGGAATAATATAGATAGACATGTAATTGTCTATAGGATATCATATATCAATAGGTCATACAGCATGACAACGAGGAATATCACTCCTCTAGGCCAATTTACATATCCAAGAGGAACATCGTCTCTATATGTCGAACAATCATGAATAAAGAAAATCGCAACTATATGGGTCAATCATCAAGTCTAAGAGGAAATAACAACTTTATAGGACAATCATCAAGTTTAAGAGGAAATAGCACCTCGATAGGCCACATAACATATCTAGGAGGAATATCATCTCTAAATTCCCAATATCACTTTACGATTCTCAAAATGCCATCACACTATCAAAACCATAATCTACTTAATAAGAGTTTAATGATACCCATATTGCACTATTGTGCCATGGGTTTCAAAATGACACCAAATTAAAACCTGGTCCCACCTTCGAAAAATGAGCTTCCGAAATCAACCCATAGTCTAAATATCATTGGGGAGCTAAAACCCTCAACAAATTTGAGTAAAGCAATCACATTTATGGCTACAATTGAGCCTCAAAGACTTGGGGTTTTTGGTCTAGAAATTAAGAAATTAATATCAAATTTGAAGGAATATTACCTTAGATTTGTAGAAAAAAATTGGATTACACAAGTTGCTAAGCTTTTAACCAACCCACAAGACTCATTTTTTTTTTTTTTTGACAACAAATATTTATGGATGCTGGCGTTTTCAAAATGCTGAAGAATGTCTCAAAAATCTGCCAAAAGGCCTTTTTTTTATATGAGTTTAAATGGGCCCGCAAGGTCAAAACTTGTTTTTGACCTCTCGGACTTATTCAAACTTCGTTTTTTGCAAACGAACTATGTTACCCCACTAAATTCGACATTTTGGACGCATTGGTGAAGTCAGATTTTCATCCGAGGTCATTTAGGCCACTTGTATTTCCCACACCCATATATCCCGATTTTTAACTTTTCGACTAATGGTTCGAAATGAGCTCGGGTGTTGTGGGATTCGGACCAAGGGTCTACCTACCCTCAAATTGATATGACATAGCTGCTGGCGTAATCAAAATTTGCATCCAAAATTATTTTACTGAAGTTTTTGTTCGGCGGCCATTTGGAATCGACGAAGACTTCAAATTGGAAAAGTGGTTCTAAAAACCAAACGAACCGTCAGATAACCGAACTATTGATTCCAGCAAGCCATTAATGACTTGGGATAGCTATAGTGGAGCTCTATTGGTGAAGATAAGTAAGAACACTGCTAATGACCTGAAGTGTCATTACAACATCCACTACTAAGGAACTTTCATCCTTGAAAGTTAAAGATGAGGAAATACCTGAAGTCTCGAATAGGTGTGGATACTACAGAAATCTCTCTAGTATGCAACTGCCTCACATAGCTAGCCAAGATGAGCATGGGCTCCTCTACAAAGGCCAACTGCTCATCTAACTGGACTAAGTCCCACCTTAGCACATGGGACAGGTCAGGAATATACTTCCGCAGCATGGAGATATGGAAAACTGGATTAGCAGCGACAAAGTATGGAGGTAAAGCTAACTCATAGATCACCTCGCCCACTGCGTGGAGAACCTCAAAATGGCCAAACAAGATATACATAGCATATAAACAGAATGAAAACTACACCCAAGAGTTCAGAAATCATATAATAGGCCAATGAGAATAATAAGGGAAAACTATCCTATTCATATCCAAGAGTTTAACATAATAAGACTAAGGAAGTATTAGGGTGAACTATCTTATTCCAGTTATTTTTAATATGCGTCAATGCTATACCATATATTCTAGGTATATATATGAATAAGGAGCGAAATAACGATATATGGTAATATACAAGGCGAAGTAATGACTATACAAAATGAACAACGAAGGAAGGGGATGTACAGTAGTACCATATCTTCATATATATTTATACATACATACATACATACATACATATATATATATATATATATATATATATATATGTATAAATATATATACATATAAACATGAGGTCATCTCAAATAATAACCTATATCATCATATTCTTATTTAAGACCTCATTATAACTCTTATCAGGATTTAAATACTATCATACTCGGGGTTTCTAATCTACATGGCCAGACATGAAATAATCATGCATAATAATGCAATCATAAGATAGGAGAGGCCGAAAACGTACCTTAAATTCCGATACCGGATCAATGACTAATCTGTCATAAGCTAGCCATAATAATGATCATAACAATAATAACAATAACATCAATAATGACATGAATAACCGACTACTCCGGACAACCAAAAAACCTAGCCAAGCCTATGCGTACCCCTACAGCCCCAGGCTTGGAAGGTTCAATCAACATACAACAACACAAGGCATATTCTTCACCTATATCTATGCCACCATCCCATCCCGGCTGATAGAATAGATGCATACTGGTGATAGGCAATGTGCATACAAGAATGAATGCAAGGTACACAATCAATATCACAACACATCATAACTATCCTCATCAGGACCATCATCATTGTAATCAACCTCCGGCCTCGCCGGGTATCAACGCATCACAATAGTCATTACCGAATAACATATGCTAAAATACTCATAAACATAATCATATCACCACAGAATATCTATCTAGTCAACACTTTCCAACTAACAATTATAGTTAACCAACACTTAATATAATAGAATCACCATAGAATTGGCAATGATACGACTTTCTTTCATGAATGTGAGTGTAGCTTTTCCTAAACCGTAGCAAAAGAATATCCTTTTCACCATTCCTGTAATGCTAAACTTTTTCCTTGTTTTACTTTCGTCTCTTTGCTTGAAGTGTCATCGCAACAGCAATTCTTCTATTCTTGATGTTTCCTTGAGCAAGGAGGAGGTATTTTGGGGTAATGATTATATCCAATTAGTGTTGATAAAGGTCTTCCTTCATCTCTCTACATTCTGGCAATCATTAATTTCTCTATCTCTCAATTATGTATGAACGACGTCCATTGCTTGAACCATGTCTGGCCATGTGGATTAGAAAAGGATCGATGGTAAACTCATCTAAGGATGAAGTTCATGCTACTAGGAACAACACTTACACTTCCGATAACCTTCCAGTTAATTTAAAAAAAATTCTCCTTGCTTGTTTATTAGCTAGTTTCAGTTCGTTGTTATCATTGCAGGAGTTGTTCAATCAATTTGCAGAATCATTTGGAAGGGATGAATTCTTGGAAAAACAAAATATCTAATGCACAATGAGGTATATTTTGCCTATTCCTTGTTAGAAAACTGCATCAAGTTTGGAAAGCAAAAAAAAATTGAAAGAAGATTTTCAAACACAGTTTTTTTTTTCATTAAGTAGCTTTATTCGTTGATCTTCGACGTTTCAACAACATGGCATTTGGTAGGTAATACTAATGATTGATGAATGTTGACTTCTTCTGCATCTCTATAATCGAATGGAAATTGATTGTCACTTTCCAACTTCATATTTTTTTTGTTTGTATTTGTTTCCTATTTCCTTTCCTTTCCTTTTCTTTAAGTCAGCCTCATATGGAAGCTGGGAAATTGAAAATCAGCATTGATTTGCATTGGAAATAAAGTTAAGGTTATGCTATTAAAATTATGCCAAGTGTTTGAATGCGAATTCATTGAGTTGGGGACTCGGAACCGAATTTCGTGCAAAATACAAGTGTCTATATGTGAGCCATATATGACATATTGCGCTGTTCTTCTAGCTTCTTCAGCATTAAAAATCGCTTGTGAGCCATATATGACATATTAAAATTACTGTACTCGGAGTTCAGTTAATCAGGATCCATTTTTGTAGTGAAATAAAACCATGATATTTCGTTACTTGTCTAGAGGAATTATTCATTTTTAGCTATAGACACATGGCTGGCCTGTTATTGTAATTCCTAAAATGGCTAAAAGTTCTAACATTTCTTTTTAATTTGCTTTCAGTTACGTTTTCTTTGATTAAGGAGGTTGTGATTTCCAAGTCGTACAACCATCTTTTGGCTTGCTTGAGATATATGAAGCATGACTTTCTGCAAATGGAACGTACAGCTCTAATGGAACTCAAAGGTACATGAGAAAAGAAAGTACACACAAAAGAGCATGCTGTACATTATGGTTAGATTATAAGGAAAGATATTAGTTTTTCATTTTTAGGATTATAACATGGCTAAATGATTAGTTGTAGGAAGGGAAAAGTTTTGTAGGTCTCTCTGGTAGTAGAAGAAGGGAAAGTTGTTGAATTCATTCTTATGTGGATTGAACATAAAGACAATGGCTGTAATAGCCGTCTATTTTGGCTTACCTGCGATGAAGCATGACTTGCTGCAAATGGAACATAAAGAGATACATAGAAAAAATGTTGTTTAATGTAACACGCAAGAGACGTATTGTACATTATGGTTATTATAAATATATATTACATTTTCATTTTTAGGATTTGGACGAAGTGTTCAAAATTATCTTGGAAGGGAAAAGTTTTGAAGGTCTCTTTTCAAAATGAGATTGGAAATCTGTTGAAGCTTTCAATGGTATTTAATCGTGTGTTGGTTTGAACATCAGAACTAGGGGAAAGACAATGAAGTGCATCATGTTTGGAATGAATTCAAAGTTATTAGATAACAAAAAAGGATTTACTCATGTTTCAGTTACGAAAGATGCTTATATTTGTGGTGGTAATAGTTTACTTTACTAGTTAGAATTGACAGCATAACCAATAAAGACTCATCTCTTGTTAATTCTTCTAGTTCAGGCGGACGCTGCTCAATGCATATATTGCAATTTAATGTTTAGATAACTTGACAGTTAATTTTGAGGATTTCTTCTTTATTTGTCTATTATTTTGATTTCATTCTAGGTGTTGTTCAATCTTGTCTTCGTTGTCATAAAGTCCGTCAATTTTTGGTATCACAAGGACGAGCATGAATGGTCAGGAACTACGCAATCATGTGGATGAAGATTCCCAATCTGAGTTCATTTTTCACCACGATGATGTCTACTTTGTCTTCCTTAAGATGATGCATGCTTTGTTGTACATGGAGCACAAAGGTACATGAGAAAAACATCGTTTATTATATAACACACAAATGAGGATAATGTTGTACATAATGTTTCTTTGCTCAAGTTGGAAAGGAAACGTTGTTGAGTCTTTTAAGTTGTATTTATTCAGGATGGTGGCTTGTATTCTATATTATTGATATACGTTAAGAATAATATTGAATAAAATAAATAAGATATTATTTTCTCTAATAACTCCTACCAATCAACTTTTAAATTATCAACATGGGTTGTGGTGTAGCACGACTGTTCTATGTTTAACAAGAGGTTTTGGGTTCCAGCTCAAATATGAAGAAAATGTTGTTGGGAGCGCCATCTAGTCGGGTTTCTAATGTGGGTACCGGACATGAGTGAGAAACCAAAAAGAAAAAAACTCTAAATTTGTTCCTTCCCAAGAACCGTGAAGCTAGTGATGCTTTCGGCTATTGGACTTTTGCCACGTAGGGTGTAGCATTCGGACTGCTTCACCTAGTTATACGATGCTTGTATTGCTCTCCCATAATCCCATTTTCACGATTAAGGCAACGGGAAGCGTCTCCCCCCCTCCTTCCTTTTCATGTTTCATTTTTATGAGAGTTAATCTAAATAATTTTTAAAGTTAAATTAGTTAGATTAATTTAATATTTTAAAATTAAAAGTTATCCGTAAAGTATTATAAATTATAATTATCTCATATTAATATGATATAAAATCACATTTAAAATAATTAAAATTTATATTATTTGATATTTTGGAAAAGAAATTATGACGACTAAAAATGAACAAAGAAATAGTAGAGAGTAGAGCACATGGTGATACATATCAATTTTTCTGCTTCAAAATAAATAAATTTTTGAAGCGTGATGTTCTTTAAAAAAGATATTAGTCAATAACATTAATTAAATATTAGTCAATACAAACCAGTCTTTACTGGTGGGCGTGTAGAAATTAATTTTCGCGGGAAATTTTTCTATTTTGCCGGAAAAATAGATTTCCGGTCATCTTCTTCAAAGTTCCGGCGAAGAGGGTTTTGGAGTTTAGAGGACCATCTCAATGGATTCTTACTGTTTGCTAGCAAGGAAAAACGATTTTGGTAATATTTTATTCCTTGTTTGGTTACTAATTCCGCAATAAATTATATCTAGATTAGTAGTAAGTATCGAAATAATTGAACTGCTCGAGGATAGAATAATAGCATCAAGATTAGTTATTTTCAAATAAAATATAAAGAATAATGACAAAAACACTCCTCGAGGTAGGTCTCTCTAAACACTTTTTCTACTTAATAAAGTGGAGAGCTTTTGTAAACAAATAATTATTCAATTAATTAGAAATTTATTGTATAAAAATAGTATCAAATGAGGTTTATTAATAATGCTGAAATTTGTTACGGTAACATTACTTTTTTTATTGACTGTTTGGTTTGTTGTGTTATCACTACTCGTGATATCTATCATATGTTGGCGTTTATGTGTTTTGATTATCGCACTATCTGCTTTGGAAATAACCTCTCTACGTTTCCGAGGTAGTGATAAAATTTGCATATTTTTTATCCTCTACAGACCTCATTTGTGGAATTTCATTATGTATTATGTATGTTGTTGTTGTTGGTTTGTTGTATTAAAAGAATAAAGTGTATTAGAATAAGAGCAATGTATAGAAATAAGTACTTAATAAAATGTATAATACAACAACGAAAAAGGCTTAAAAATATCCCGAACTATCTGAAATAGCTCAAAAACACCCCTCGTTAGATTTTTGGCTCAAAAATACCTCTCTATTAAATATTTGGCTCAAAAATACTCCTCCCCTTAACTGAATTCGAAAAAGAATCGAAAATACCCTGAACTCTTTGAAATGGATAAAAAAAAACCCTTGTTAGTTTTTTGGCTCAAAAATACCCCTCCCCTTAACGAAATTTCACCAAGCATGCCACCTATAAAAAAATAAACCACGTGACTATGCCACATTACCATCCACATATAAAATGTTAGTATTTTTTAATTATATGATATTCCTTTCTTCTTTATTTTTATTTTAATGTTTTTGCAAAACAGTTTTATTGATCTGGAAAAAAAATATGATCAGCAAAATTAAAATTTTTTTAAAATATTTAAATAAAATAAAATAAATTGATGTTTTTACTGGATTTAGTTTAACGTTTTTGAGATTTCTAGACATTGGAAAGGTACTAAATAAATTTTGCTAAAGGAGTACAAATTATTCTTTTTTTTTTTCATTATATGATAAACTTTTCGCTTAGATTATTAAAGAAAACTATATCCATGTTTTTTTAATGACTAAACTATATTAAATGTCATTTACTTTTTTGAAAGTGAAATTTTAAAATTTTTTAAGAATACTTGATGATTAAACATAAAATTAGAAAAATTATGAATATTTATTGAGTCCAGAAAAAATAATTCAATATCACTGAATATAATTTTTTTTATTTAACTCCTTCATCAAGAAGAAAAGAATATCATATAATTAAAAAATACTAACATTTTATATGTGGATGGTAATGTGACAGACTCACGTGATTTTTTTTTTTTATCTAGGTGGCATGCTTGGTGGAATTTCGTTAAGAGGAGGGGTATTTTTGAACCAAATATTTAATAGAGGGGTATTTTTGAGCCAAAAACTAACAAATGATATTTTTGATCCATTTCAGATAGTTCAGGGTAGTTTTGATTCTTTTCCCAATTCCATTAAGGGGAGGGGTATTTTTGAGCAAATACTTAATGGAGAGGTATTTTTGAGCCAAAAAAAAAACGAGAGTATTTTTAATCCATTTCAAATATTTCAGAGGTATTTTTAACCCTTTTTCGATACAATAAATATATATATTATTTCTCTTGTAGGTTGATTGATGTCAAATGAGCTGTATCAATTACTTTGGTGTCTTGATCTTCTGTGGGCTGTAGACTGTAGTCCTTTCCACTACTTTTCAATAACCCAATAGTCAATACAGGTGGCTGCAGTAATGATGTGTTCCCTCTGTTTCAATATAAGTTTGATTGGGCGTGACGTTTAAAAAATAACAAAAGACTTTTGAATATTATGATCTTAAATTAATGATGTGTATAGTGATTTTAAGATTTTCAGGTAGAATGTTGGAATTGAAAAACTAACTAAATATAAAAAAAAATATTTGTTTCTGAAACATGGACCTAATAGGCACCTTGAACATAGGAAAACAATGCTCAAGGGTTTTCAAGGGTTTAGGCTTGTGGTTGTTTGTCGTTGTATTAGCCATATTATTGTAGTTCTTTCTTTTGATATCTGTCGTCATTTGTTGTTTATTATGTTTCGATTATGACACTATTTTGTTGTTGTTCTTGTTCCTTTATTGTAGGTTTTCCACTGCTTCCCTTGTTAGTTGCTATGTGTTCTCTATTGTTTCCTTCTTCTTTGATCTTGGATTTGCTGCACTTGAGCTGATCGAGGTCTTTCAAAAACAGTCTCTCTATCTCCACAAGGTAGTAGTAAGGTCTCCTCGTACACTCTATTCTTCCCAGACCCCACTTGTGGGATTTCACTGGGTATGCTATTGTTGTTGTTGAACATAGGAAAAATAATACTGGAGTGAAGGAAAATTGAACAGATTCCAGTTCTTCACAATTCTAAAACATACTGTTCATTATATGGTAGGCCCAATTAAGCACCACAATGTGCTGCTAAAAAATGGAGAAATGCATAAAGCAAAAGTAATGAATAGACATAAAGCAAAAGATACCTTCCTTTATTGCCTCAATTATTCAATTAGTCTTTGGTTTTCTAAGTCTTACTTTTTGAAAAGAGAAAAGTTAAACTAAAGCACACAGTTGGTATACTTTGATCATTCTTATTTGCATATTAGTCTTCAAATTGAATAGGTAAAACTATGGCCATTTTGAGAAAAACACTAATCTTCTCAAAATTCTTAACCATTTTGTGGTTTCTTGTTTAGCTCAAGATGCTTCAGAAGCATAAGCCTAATTTTCGGCTCTTAAAAAAAGCAAATAAATTAAGAGTTTACTGAGTTAGTTAATTGAAAATGAGAAAATTTGGCTATTAAGCCTCTTCAAGTTTCTAATTAGCAAAATGACCTACTGAAAATTTTTTGCTATTAAGCCTCTTCAAGTTTTCAATTAGTAAAGTGGCCTACTTCTATTTTTCTTATCTGTCAGATTGATAATCGATTTGTTAATATATAGGTCGGATCGATAATCGATCTGTCGGATTGATAATCGATCTGTCCATATATAGGTCGGATTGATAATCGATTTGTCGGATCGACAATCAATTCTTCGGATCGATAGTCGATCTGTCTATATATCGGTCGGATAGATAATAGATTTGTCTAAAAAATGGGTCATTTCTTAAAAAAGAAAACTTGTAGTCTATTTAATTAAAAAAAGACTTGAAAAGACCATTTAACTAAGAACAACTAATAAGCACTTTTAATTTCTAAAATTAATTTATCCCTTGTAAATAAGTAATTACGTGTTTTAACCCCTTTTTTGTTTGGCGAAACTAACTTAAAATCATAAGGTAAATGTGATAGTACTAATTCATGATCCGAATCTTATAGACCGTGATTGACACTCGGCAATTTAACCTATTCTTAAATGGCAAATCGGTGCACAAGTCGGGTATGGGGAAGGGCCGCACCGCAATGGGTGCGATGTAGACAACCTACCCTAATGCAAGCATTTCGAAGCTCATTAAGCCTGCCTATTCATAGGACTATTACTTTCACTTTATGAGAAGAGAAAAGAATGATCTACAGTTGCAGCGAACATATCAACCACTATCTTCACTTATCCTTCTCTTTAGCAAAATTTGGAAAGTAGAAAATGTCTATTGTCTTGTAAAAGTAAAGCCTTGTTAAGACTCCTAAGTTTATTATAAATACCTATTATTATCTCCAAAAGCACATACTTGACCTACTAATGTGCTTCTTCAAGGAATAATAAAGCTGTAATATACAGTGGATCAATAAATTCTTAAAGATAGTGACTACAGTACTATTAAAGCCACCGTTAATTTAATCTCTTACACTCAGTTTGTTACAAGAATGTAGAGTATCTTATTCAACCATTTACAGTTATAAAACATATTCAGTATATTGTAGGCCCAAGTAACACTGTTACGTGCAAAAATGACCTTATCATTTTATTTTTGAGTTCTTCACGTGGGCCCCCTTACTACAACCCCAAGTGCGCTTCCTCTCTTTCCTCAATTATTCAATTTAGAAAGTAATGAATAGCCAAGAAACCATACTCCATTATGTCAGCTATTTCTTGTTGGATGAAAAGTCATACTGTCAGCTGCAGATTGTAGTTAATAGTAACAAACATAGTTGTACCAATTACAAGCTGGAGAGAGAGGAAGAGAACTCACTGATCATTCTTGTTTGCAAATTACTCTTAGCATTCAACAGGTAAAATAAAGTTGTTAATATTCGCTTTGAAGATAGAATCATTTATCTTCTCAAAATTCTTAAAATCATTTTTGTGGTTCCTTGTTTCGCTTTGTAGATTTCAGAAATGGAGATTGGTTTAGCAGTTGGTGGTGCATTTCTCTCTTCAGCTTTGAATGTTCTCTTTGATAGGCTTGCTCCTCATGGTGATCTGCTCAAGATGTTTCAGAAGAATAAGCATGATGTTCGACTCTTAAAGAAGCTGAAAATAACTTTGGTTGGCCTTCAGGCTGCGTCAAGTTACGTAGAGAATAAGCAGGCATCAAATGAACATGTGAACCAGGGGCTTAATGAACTTTGAGATGCTGTGGACGGCACTGAAAACTTAATGGAACAAGTCAACTATGAGGCTTTGAGGCTCAAGGTGGAAGGTTAAGTTCGAAATCTTACAGAAACAAGCAATCAGCAAGTAAGTGGCCTCAACCTGAGCTTGAGTGATGATTTTTTTCTTAACATAAAGGAGAAGTTGGAAGACACAATTGAAACATTGAAGGATTTGCAAAAGCAAATTGGTCTCCTTGGCTTAAAGGAGCATTTTGCTTCGACTAAACAAGAAACTAGAAGACATTCAACTTCTTTGGTTGATGAATCTGATGTCTTTGGTAGGCAGAATGAAAAAAGGAATGAGTTAATACATAAATATGATCCGAAACTTAACACCAAATTATAACTTTGACCTTAAACTTTGATAGTGCATAAATAAGACCTTTAACTATTCAAAACCTGAACAATTATGACCTCCAATTTTGCAACCCATGCGTGAGTTTCACTTGCGCCTACGTGGAAAGGTAATCCAATCACACGGTGCCACATCGTTAAAAGGGCTGACTTGGAGGGAGGTCATATTTGTGCAGTTTTAAATAGTTAAAGGTCATATTTGTCTACTGTCAAAATTTTGCTTTTTGTGTTAAAAAAACATTAATTTTTTTTCTTCTTCTTCTTCTTCTTATTATTATTATTATTTTTATAGCAGCAAAACCTAGTTTTTTTAATTAAAAAATCGAACCCACGCAGAAGGCTGAAGGAAGTGCCCAAGAATAACAAATAACACCACTGGGCTATCTAAGTGCCTTCTTTTATGTGGTTGAACATTAATATACGTATATAAATATAGATTTTCTACCTTATATATATAACGTAACTTTTTTACGGAGGGAGTTCGGGTGAACCCCGTGACAACCACGTAGGTCCGCCCGTGCATTAATTTAATAATGTTTTAATAACGTTAATTTAATAACATTATAATAACGCTAATTTGATAACGTTAATTTAATATACTACTACTACTACTATCCTTAATAACGTTAATTTAATAACGTTTTATTAAAAACTATATTTTTTTTATTATTAGTATAGTTTCATCTTTAATTTAATAATTAAATAAATTATATTTAGATATATTATATAACTTAAATTCGCTCTCTGCTTTATAATATATATACATACCCGCGCGATTTTTTCGTATGAGGCTGACCCATCTAATTAATAAATCTTTAATATTGCTCTTTTATAATATAAATAATGAAAAAATAATCGTGAAAAGTCATTTAAAGGTCATTTTTGTGCAGTTTTGAATAGTTAAAGGTTATATTTGTGCACTGTCAAAGTTTAAGGTCATATTTATGTATTATGGCCTTAGATTTTAAGTTGGACATACCCAGTTTTGCATGTTGAACACGCGTTTTGTCACGTAGGATCGAAGGTCATATTTGTGCAGTGTTAAATAGTTAAAGGTCATATTTATGCACTGTCAAAGTTTAAGGTCAAAGTTATAATGTGGTGTCAAGTTTAGGGTTATATTTATGTATTATCTCAAAAGGAATTGATTGATTGTTTAACGTCTAAGGAGGCAATTGAAAAAAATCCAATTGTTGTCCCTATTGTTGGAATGGGGGGGCGTGGGCAAGACAACACTTGCTAAAGCTACTTACAATGATGAGAAGGTGCAAAGCCATTTTAATTTTACAGCTTGGTGTTGTGTGTCTGAGTCATATGACGCTTTCAGAATAACAAAGGGGTTACTTCAATCTTAATCAACTGCAAGTCAAATTGAAGGAAAGCTTAAAGGGGAAGAGGTTTCTTATTGTTCTGGATGATATGTGGAATGAAAACTATAACGAGTGGAATGACTTGTGGAATGTTTTTGTTCAAGGAGGTATTGGAAGTAAGATCATTGTGACGACACGTAAAGAGAGTGTTGCCTTGATGATGCGATCTGGGCAAATTAGCATGGACACGTTGTCTATTGATGACTCTTGGTCTATTGATGACTCTTGGTCTTTATTTAAGACATGCATTTGAAACATGGACCCTATAGGACATCCAGAACTTGAAGAGGTCGGAAAACAAATTGCAGCTAAGTGCAAAGGACTGCACTTAGCTCTGAAGACGCTCGCTGGCATACGCTTCGAATCAGAGGTTGAAGGGTGGAAACGTATTTTGAGAAGTGAAACATGGGACCTGTCAAACAATGACATATTACCAGCGGTGATGTTGAGCTACAATGAACTTCCCCCACATCTAAAGCCATGTTTTTCCTATTGTGCAATATTTCCTAAAGATTATCCATTTAGGAACAAGTTATTCATCTGTGGATTGCTAATGGTTTTGTAGTACCACGGGGAGATGAAAGAATTCAAGATTTAGGGAACCAATTCTTTCTCGAGTTGATCAAGATCATTATTCGAAAGGGTCCGAAATCCTTTTCAAGGGAACACAGAGGAATTCTTAATGCCTGACCTTGTCAATGATTTGGCCCAAATTGCATCTTCAAAACTTTGTGTCAGGTTGGAAGAGTACCAAGGATCTCATATGTTGGATCAAAGTTGTCACGTGTCCTATTCAATGGGATTATGTGGTGACTTTGATAAATTGACACCCCTCAATAAATTGGAGCAGTTGAGGACATTGCTTCCAATCAATATCCAATACTATGGTGGAATTCATATAAGCAAGAGGGTGCTGCAGAACATACTGCCAAGCCTAAGATCCTTAAGGGCATTATCATTGTCTCATTACTGGATTAAGGAGTTGCCAAAAGATTTGTTTATCAAATTAAAGCTCCTGAGATTTTTGGACCTTTCTCAGACAAGTATAAAAAAGTTGCCCGATTCTATCTGTGCATTGTATAACTTGGAGGCACTTCTCCTGTCATCTTGTTATCTTCTTGAGGAGTTACCGCTGCAGATGGAAAAGCTAATCAACTTGCGGCACTTTGACATAAGCAACACTTCTCGCTTGAAGATGTCGCTACATCTGAGCAAGTTGAAACGCCTCCAAGTGCTAGTGGGGGCCAAGTTTATTCTACGTGGCCCCTGTGGTTGGAGAATGGAAGATTTGGGTGAAGCACATTACTTGTATGGATCTCTTTCAATTTTAGAATTGCAAAATGTGGTTGATAGAAGGGAAGCTCTGAAGGTAAAGATGAGGGAGAAGAATCATGTTGGAAAGTTATCATTGAAGTGGAGTGAAAGTGATGCGGACAATTCACAAACTGAAAGAGACATACTTGCTGAGCTACGCACACACTCAAATATTAAAAAACTCCATATCTGCAGATATAGAGGGACACAATTTCCAAATTGGCTAGCTGATCATTCGTTTCTTAAGCTGCCAGTACAATTGTCTCTTAGCAACTGCAAGGATTGTTATTCCTTGCCAGCACTAGGACAACTTCCTTGTTTGAAATTCCTTTCCATTAGTGAGATGCATCGAAAAACAGAGGTGGCGGTAGAATTCTATGGTAGTCCGTCCTCCGAAAAGCCTTTTAACTCTCTTGTGAAGCTTGAATTTGCAGAGATGCCTGAGTGGAAGCAGTGGCACGTACTAGGGAACGGAGAGTTTCCTGCACTTCAGGACCTTTCCGTTGATGATTGCCCCAAGTTGGTTGGGAAGTTCCCTGAGAACCTTTGTTCTCTGACGAAATTGAGAATCTCAAGATGTCCTGAACTCAATTTGGAGACACCCATCCAACTTTCAAGTCTAAAATGGTTTGGAGTTTCTGGTTCTCCTAAGGCTGGAGTTCTTTATGATGAAGCTGAACTGTTTACCTCCCAACTTGAGGGAATGAAGCAGATTGAGGAATTAGATATTAGTGATTGCAACTCTCTTACCTCCTTTCCTATTAGCACTCTGCCGAGTACGTTGAAGACAATATGGATATGGCGTTGCCGGAAATTCAAATTGGAGGCACCAGATAGTAGTAGGATGAATTCTAACATATTTCTGGAGGAATTGAGATTGGATGAATGTGATTCTATATCACCACCTGAGTTGGTCCCAAGAGCAGGCTATTTGTCTGTATGGAGATGCCTAAACCTTACTAGGTTTTTGATTCCTAATGGGACAGAAAGACTCTATATTGGGTTTTGTGAGAATCTTGAAATACTACTTTCGGTGGCATGTGGGACCCAGATGACGTCACTGAATATTAACGGATGCGCAAAGATGAAGCGGCTGCCAGACGTATGCAGGAACTCCTTCCATCTCTTAAGGAACTGCAACTGCAACATTGTCCAGAAATAGAGTCCTTTCCTGATGGAGGACTGCCCTTCAATTTACAAGTCCTTTGGATCTTCAATTGCGAGAAACTGGTGAACGGCCGAAAGGAATGGTGTCTACATAGACTCCCCTCTCTCAGAGTGTTGTGCATCCACCACGATGGCGGTGACGAAGAGATTGTTGGTGGTGAGAATTGGGAGTTGCCTTGCTCTATTCAAAGTCTTAAAATAGACAATCTGAAATATTAAGCAGCCAACTTCTGAAATACCTCTCCTCAAATTCAGTCACTGCTGGAACAAGGGCTTCACACCTCTCTTTCTGAGCTATGTTTATACGACCATGATGAACTCCATTCACTAACGACCAAAGTTCTTCGGCACCTCACTTCGCTTCAAAGTCTATGGATCGGCAATTGCCATCAACTACAATCACTTCCCGAATCAGCGCTGCCCTCCTCCCTCTCCGTGCTGACCATCGAGGGTTGCTCTAACCTCCAATCACTTCCCGAATCAGGGTTTCCCTCCTCCCTCTCTGTTCTGACCATCGAGTATTGCCCTAACCTCCAATCACTTCCAGTAAAAGGGATGCCCTCCTCCCTCTCTAAACTAACTATTCGCAGATGCCCATTTGCTCAAACCACTCCTAGAATTTGACAAGGGAAAGTACTGGTCGAAAATTGCTCATATCCCTGGAATATATATCCATGGAGAAGTCATGTGATGATAAAAACAAATTGCGCTCCGACAGCTGTAAGTTATTCTTTTCTCGCACTAGTTTATTTTTTTTCCCCTTACTTCCCGTTGCTTATTTGTTCATTATTTTCCTTTTGTAAATCTTTAGGCAGCACAAAGTGTCTATCGCAACTCTGAAGCCAATGGATTCTCAAGTATTTTTGTGAAATCAAATCTAGGTGAAGTTTCAACATGTGATTTTTAGGAAACAAATTTCTCTGTTTTTTTTTTTTTGAAAAAAGCATGAAACATAATTTATGTCCGTAAGTTCTAAAAACTACTCCCTCCGTTTAAAAAAGAATGACCTATTTTGACTTGACATAAAATTTAAGAAAATAAAGAAGACTGAATCTTATGACCTTAAATAAAAGTTGTGGCAAATGTACCAAAATGTCTTTTAGTCTTGTGGTCCAAATCATGTTATATAAAAAGTTGAAGTGAAAGTATTGCCAAAAAAGAAAAGAGTTCATTCTTTTTGAAACAGACTAAAAAGGAAAGTAGGCCATTCTTTTTGAAACGGAGAAAGTATTAAAAATAACCAGAAGTTAGATACAAAATTTGAACTAGATAGTTCATTCTTCAAAAATTGTAACACAATATTTTCTTAAAACTACTACTAGTAATCTAGTTATGAAGATCCAGTGATGCAAAATAAATTAATAATAACAACGGTAGTGACTAGCCGTTCTTTAATATAATTTTTTCATATTCTACGACCAATTTCTTTAATAAAAATGTATTCAATGAGGGATTAGATAGATAGAATTATAGTTGGAGCCATAATTAATGGACTTTTCTTTTTATAAAATTTTGAAAATTTAGGTTATGTTTTTAAATTTTAGAACAACCCAAAACTAGATTTTGGCCCCGCAACTACTTTTTTTTCTAGTTTTTGGTATCTTGGGACTTTTGCAAAACTTGACAAAGTTTATGGCCAAACAAGTCCTTCCGGTCGGATTGAACTTTTTGAGATGCAACAAAAAAGGTGATAAAAAAATGAAATCTAGTATTGGTAGAGGGTTGGTGGGTAGGAGTTCATCCGTTATAGTATGGAAGAGTTCTTTGTTTGTATCTGCGCCTAGAGTTTCTTGTTCGTGATACTTCGGTGATGTCTATGATTTTGGATAGATAGTTTATAGTAGTGATGTCTTGTTTCCTTTATTATCTAGCCGTGTGTTATCCCATTTTGTTGTGTACTTTTATGTTTTTGGTTTGTTATACTGTTATATGTCCTGAGCCGGGGTTCTATTGGAAACAGTCTCTCTATTTCATTTGAGGTAGTGGTATGGACTGCATACACGTTACCCTCCCCACACCTCACTTTGCGGGAATACATTGGGTTTGTTGTTATTGGTATCGATCGGAATTGAAATAATTTGCTCCAAAAAGTTGATAGCTTAGCTTAACACTAATGAACTAGTAATCTGTTGCCATGCACATATGTGTTTATTGTCTTTGGAGATTCATGTCAGTAGTTGTAATGACCCTTCATGTCATTAGCCATGTTCTTGCTTATCTTCGCCGATAGAGCTCCTCCATAGTCATCTCAAGTCATTAGTGGATTGCTGGAATCGATAGTTCCATTACTTGACGGTTTTTTTGTTTTTTAAAACCACTTTTTCAATTTGAAGTATTCGTCGATTATTCAATCAATATCATAACACGACCTTTGGCTTATTAAGTTATCCAAAATAATCACAACATCATAATCATGGCCTTAGGCCCATACACATATCCAAAACTTATATCAGTAATCATATTATATAAGCCATAGCATATCCCTAATCATCTCACATATAGGAGAGATGATAATATAGATAAGCATGTGATCATCTCTCACACAAGAGGCATCTCACATCTAGGAGGAATAATATAGATAGACATGTAATTGTCTATAGGATATCATATATCAATAAGTCATACAGCATGACAACGAGCAATCTCACTCCTCTAGGCCAATTTATATATCCAAGAGGAACATCATCTCTATATGTCGAACAATCATGACTAAAGGAAATCGCAACTCTATGGATCAATCATCAAGTCTAAGAGAAAATAACAACTCTATAGGACAATCATCAAGTCTAAGAGGAAATTGCATCTCGATAGGCTACATAACGTATCTAGGAGGAATATCATCTCTAAATTTCCAATATCACTTTACAATTCTCAAAATGCCATCACACTATCAAAATCATAATCTACTCATTAATACGAGTCTAATGATACCCATATTGCACTGTTGTGCCATGAGTTTCAAAATGACACCAAATTAAAACCTACGTGGGTCCCACCTTCGGAAAATGAGCTTCCGAAACTAACCCATAGTTTAAATATCATTGGGGAGCTAAAACCCTCAAGAAATTTGAGTAAAATAATCACATTTGTGGCTACAATTGAGCCTCAAAGACTTAGGGTTTTTGGTCTAAAAATCAAGAAATTAATACCAAATTTAAAGGAATATTACCTTAGATTTGTAGAAAAAAATTGGATTGCACAAGTTGCTAAGCTTCTAATCAACCCACATGACTCATTTTTTTTTTTGACAACAAATATTTATGGATGCTAGGGTTTTCAAAATGCTGAAGAATGTCTCAAAAATCGTCCAAAGGGCCTTTTTATATGAGTTTAAATGGGCCCCGCAAGGTCAAAACTTGTTTTTGACCTTCCGGACTTATTCGAACTCTGTTTTTTGCAAACGAACTATGTAACCCTATTAAATTCGACATTTTGGACGCATTGGTGAAGTCGAATTTTTCATCTGAGATCATTTAGGCCACTTGTGTTTCCCACACCCATATATCCCGATTTTTTACTTTTTGACTAATGGTTCGAAATGAGCTCGAGTGTTGTGGGATTCGAACCAAGGGTCTACCTACCCTAAAATTGATAGGACATAGCTGATGGCGCAGTCAAATTTGCATCCAAAATTATTTTACTGAAGTTTTCGTTCGGTGGCCATTTGAAATCGACAAAGACTTCAAATTGGAAAAGTGGTTCTAAAAAACAAACAAACGAACCGTCCGGTAACTGAACTATCGATTTCAGCAAGCCACTAATGACTTGGGACGACTATAGAGGAGCTCTATTGGTGAAGATAAGTAAGAACACAGCTAATGACCTGAAGGGTCATTACAACATCCACTACTAAGGAACTTTCGTCCCCAAAAGTTAAAGATGAGGCAATACCTGAAGTCTCGAACAAGTGAGGATACTAGGCTCGCATCTCACCCTCTAACCCCTAAGTGGCCCCCTCCAATAGGCGGTGCTCCACTGAACCTTAACTACAGAAATCTTTCTAGTACGCAACTGCCTCACATCACTAGCCAAGATAAGCATGGGCTCCTCTACAAAGGCCAACTGCTCATCTAACTGGACTGAGTCCCACCTTAGCACATAGGACAGGTCACGAATATACTTCCGTAGCATGGAGACATGGAAAACTGGATGAGCAGCGACAAAGTATGGAGGTAAAGCTAACTCATAGGCCACCTCGCCCACTGCGTGGAGAACCTCAAAATGGCCATACACATCATATAAACAGAATGAAAACTACACCCAAAGGTCCAGAAATCATATATTAGGTCAATGAGAATAATAAGGGAAAACTATCCTATTCATATCCAAGAGTTTTACCTAATAAGACTAGGAAGTATCAGGATGAACTATCTTATTCCAACTACCTTTAATATACGTCAATGCTATACCATATATCCCAGGTATATATACGAATAAGGAGCGAAATAACGATATATGGTAATATACAAAGCGAAGTAATGGCTATACAAAATGAACAATGAAGGAAGGGGATGTACGGTAGTACCATATCTCCCTCAAATATTGCAGAATGCAAATTATTCACCGCCATGAAAGTTGTTACATGTAAGTGAATATAATTTTCCATTTTAGTAGCTTTTTGTTTTTCATCCAGAGTTGAAGATCGTGCTATTGGAAACACGACTTACTGTCTAGATAACCTGACAGTTATCTTTGAAAACTTCTCCTTGCTTGTCTATTAGCTTTTTTTCAGTTCATTGATCCATTTATTATTGCAGGGGTTGTTCAATCGATTTGCAGAATAACTAAGAAGTGCACAAATTGTTGAATATGAAATCTCTATTTCACAATCAGGTAGTATGTTCTGCCTATCCCTGTAATTTAGACTACATCAAAGCAAAGATTTGAAGGAAAATTTTCATACTCAGATCTTTTTCATTCGGAAGTACCTTATTCATTGTGGTTTAATATCTGGATAACTTGACAGTTAGTTCTGTGGAATTCGCCTTTGCTTGCCTATCAGCTTGATTTCGCATTTGATCCATTGTTATTGTAGGAGTTGTTCAATCGCTGAGCTGCATATATATATAATTAACATAATCTCCAATCGCTTGCAGAACCATCAAACTGACCTCTTCCATGTCTGAACTATGTATTTCCAACTGTCTGTTGCTCGAACCACGTCTAGCATTTGAGAAAGGGGATTACTTTTCATATTATATCTCCTACATCGAGATTGGTCGGGAGTACCTGGAATGATTACAAGAATGGTGTCTCATAAATGTGAGTTATTCTATTTTTTTTTCTTTTCAGTAGTTTTTTATTTCTCGTTTTTTCTCTTTGCTTGTTTACTAATTTTTTTCCACAGTTAAGTCTTGTAGATCAGCGTGTAGTATCTATTGCCACTGTGAAACCGAGAGAGCATCTTCAGATTAGCATGAAAAATTACAAATAAAAGGTAATAATATCTTGCATCTCCAGAAATTTTTATACGTTGTGAGAAAAAAGACCTTTTTATCATTCACAGTACGTTGATATGTCAGCCCAGGATGTATTTAATCTTTTGAAATATGATTCATTTTTTATTTGACAAAGCTAAAGATAAAATAGATGTACCGTTGCAAATGTGCCTGCCTAGTTCATGTAGCTTGACGTTTCATCAAATAATTCTTGTTTTCTCTCCTTCAGTTACTTGAGAAAGGAGGATGTGATTGAGAGCTGCACATGTACACCCTTGTGCTTTGGTAATAAGTAGAATCTTATTGTCCTTAAGAAATGGAGAGTCTGTTATGAACCAATTGTCCCACATTGGAAAAATAGAGAAATGCTAAGGGTTTTATAGGCCAAATGGGTTCTTCCACCTATCATGCTAGTCTTTTGGGTTGGGCTCTCCCGTTTGGTTTATAACATTGGTTCTTTCATTGAGAGTCCCGTGTGTTGGACTGTAACTCGAAGTGGTGGCCTGTGTGCCAGGAGTGGTGGCCTGGACCCAAGAGGGGTGCCAGCCGTGACCAATTGGGCGTAGCAGTGACCAACGAGGATCGATCCACGCGTGGAGCCATGACTCGAAGTGGTGGCCTGGACCTAAGAGGGGTGCCAGCCGTGACCTAAGAGGTCGTTGGTTTTCAAGCGGAGGCGATTGTTATGAACCAATTGTCCCACATTGAAAAAATAGAGAAATGCTATGGGGTCTATAGGCCAAATGGGTTCTCCCACCTATTAGGCTAGTCTTTTGGGTTGGGCTCTCCCGTTTGGTTTATAACAAAGTCTCTACAGGATCAACAACCATAGCGCACGGAGTATGGTAGAGCTGTACATGTTCACCCTTGTGTGTTGCGAATACGCCTGCCTAGTTCATGTATACTCTGTCCTTTACAGATATTGTTGTATGGAAATATATTCGATATGTTGTTATTGTTGTTGTAAAACCCACTATGGAGTAAAGCCTCCCAAGTAAATACGACTTTTATATCCAGAGCTCGAATTCGAGACGTTAGATTAAAATGGAGTATTTACCACTCCATGATATTTGGGCATTTAATTTTTTTCGCTGCGTATCTGATAGTGGTATAGACTGCGTACTCATTACCTCCTCGATCCCACTATGTGAGAATACACTGGGTATGTTGTTGTTGTTGTATCTGATGCCTCATATTGGAGCCCGACCAATCTAGATTCGCATCAGAAAGTTGGTAACCCACGTTAGAACCCAACTAATCCAGATTTGCGCCAGGAAATAGGTACCCCACACTGGAGCCTGACTAATTCGAATTCACCTAATAAGTCCCACTATGAAAGTAAAGCCACCTTACCAAACACGACTCTATACTAAGTGCTCCAACCCGAAACATCTACTTATAAAGTAGAGGTGTATTTTTAGAATTTACCGAAGGTATTTTGAGGGGTCCAACTGGAGAACGACATCATCTACCATACAAAGCCTCAAAAGGCGCCATCTCAATACTCGAATGATAAATATTGTTATAAGCAAACTCTACCAAATGTAAGTGCTCCTCCTATTATTATTGTTCTTCTTCTTCTTCTTTCTCTTCTTCCTCCTCTTCTTCCTCTTCCTCTTCTTTTTCCTCTTTCTCTTCTTCTTCCTCCTCCTCTTTCTATTATTATTATTATTATTATTATTATTATTATTATTATTATTATTCTTATTATTAT
>NC_061121.1:229467342-229467510 GCF_002878395.1 Capsicum annuum | reverse complement strand
GCGTAGCCATAAAAAAATCACAGGTAAAATTATTGCATCGCTCTGTGTAAATATGTATTCCAAAGGCAAGGGTCCAGACACTAGAGAGATTCAGAGGATTTTTTTTCAAGAACTTTAACAGTAGACCAACCTATTGAAAATGTTGTATGATGGGTGTGATCACCAAGA
>NC_061121.1:229263890-229464342 GCF_002878395.1 Capsicum annuum | reverse complement strand
TAGTCTTAAAACTCATGCTTCAACCATAAGGTTCAACTCATAGCAATATAACTTGGAATTTCTCAAAACATGACAAGGACATGGAATTTTGCAACTTTACACCATAACTTGACAATTTAAAACATTAATAAACATCATGATAACACAACTCAAGGTTTAAGCAAGATATAATCTTGTAAACTCAAAATACTATAATATAGCATAAATTCTTTATGAAAGTTCGAAATACTTGCAAAAATATGTACATTTTAGGCACAAGAACGAAAGGGTGTTCTTGTTCAAGACCACATACCTTAAAACCTTGAACTTTTGGATGACTTTCCAAACTTCAGGATGATACTCACGAACTTTTGGGTGTCCCTCGTAGCCCTCGTAATGGGGATTCCAAATATGTAAAAATTATAGAATTACCATGGTTGAATCTCTAGCTATTGGGGGTTTTATGTTGAAACCCTAAGGGTTGTTCTTAGTGAAATTGAGAGAAATAGAACTTATTTTGGTGTTTTATGGTATTAATCTCGTGATAAAGAGGATGGAGGGATGAAAATTTACTATCTCACCCTTAATGAGTCAGATAAGGAAGGCAGAAAGTTGGCCTGGCGTGATTGAGCAGGCGACGCGCGCTCTAGTCCACCGCTCTATGGCAGGCGTCACCTGGCTTAGTCCACCGGACTTGCCAGGCACTACCTGCTTAAGAGCGGTGCTGAACCCAGGGCGACGCAGGCTTATCGCGCGGAGCTACTAGAATTAGAATCCAAACATCGTCTTAGGCTCGTCTAAAAATTTCAAAACTCCCCCAGAACATACTACAACCTTTCCCCATCGGAACGCAACAAAAGTTTTAAGAAATGGAGGTTGGGAAGGCCGCGAATTAATTCAACGAAGATTCAAGGCTCAAAAATGACTAAGTGTTGGAACACTTAGCAAAATTTCTAAGTGTTAAGTTTTTCTTAGCTTTGTTTTGGGGCTCTAATGTCACGGTAACTTTATGGGGTCTTACAATTATACTGGAAACTTATACTTAATTGGATTATCTCTTCAACACTCTTTCTAAAAAAGTTATAGCAGTATTAGGGAGCAATGAATCTTAGGTATGGGTTACAAAAAACATCCCACTGAGGAATCACAACAATGACACTACTTTATTGCATGGAGTATAAACATATAACTCATAAACTAGGATAGAATTACTAGGCCTTAGGCAATGCAACTTCTTACTTTCTAGCTTAGCACACTTCTAGAATACTCCCTTAACTATACTATCCCCTTCAAATACCATATACATTTGATTTAACTTATAATTCTCATGAGTGTTGAAAAATCTTTCTACTAATGCCTACAGTAGCTTAAATTCTTTCACCGTGATCATGCCTAACTCTAAATCACAAAATACACATGCGACCCATGATGCTATTCTAAACCATATGATTCAACCTTCCATGTCTTTTTAAAGATCACACCCTAAGCATAACGTGCCTTACCACTTTAATGAATAACTCTAAACTCTTACTATGGATTCGCTAGTTCACATTGCGCTCCTCCACTTAAATCTCAACATGTCATTCAAGCCTATCTGTATAACCACATATAAACCTCAAGTGATACAAGTGCGATCACGTAGATGGACTCTTGTGGGTGTGTATTGAATTCGTTCAAGTGTGTGTGCAAGAGAAATGTAATTAAGGTCCCAAATACACACCAAAAATAGCCCACTACAAATACTAAAGGGACAGCCCACTCTTGAAGGGCCATTTTGAGCATTTTACATTCTATCTTGTAATACACTATAAATATAACCTCTTAGGGTTTTAGTATTAGTTTTTGATGAATATGAATATTGTATAACATAGAAATACAAAGTCCTCTTTCCTTAAGGCAAATCTGAAACTTGGAACTAGGTAAAAACAAAAGGGTGAAATTACTTTTGTTGTTTGTTTGCTTGGAAACTTAGGTCTTGAGGTTCATGAGTCCCTCTTGGTCCAAGTAAGAACTTGATGTTGCTATTCATTTGTCTTAGGGTCCTTTCTCATTATTAGGGTTCTTAGATTTGTGAATATTGTATGTCAAGTTACTATCCTTTTTGTATCTTGTTATTGCGGAATCCAAATCTGGTTGTTTTTGTTTTCATATTGCTCATCAAGTTTTTGTTTTGTTTTTGCGTCTGTTTTGGGTGTTAAATACACCTTTGTTTCTTATATTCTTGTTAGATTTGTCGAATCCGAGTGAGGTCTCCATTTGGTCCACGATTTGTTGTGATTTGTAGACTGTTTTGAAGGGTGTATTGAATTGTTTTATGGTTGTTTTGTATTCCTCTTGTTTGTCCCATATCATTTGGTATCAATCTTGGGATTGTTAGTAAACAAAAAAAAACATTCAAAACTGGAAAAATCCAAAAGAAGAAAAGTTGTCCCGTTTTTGTGTTTGGACAAAAATTTTGAACTTAGATTTAGGAGTCCTTTTATGTGTTTTGTTGTTTTTAGTGTTAGTTTCTTCATCACTAACACTAAAGGAGTCTAAATCTAAGTTTGAGCTATCATTGTTGATGTTGATGTTGTGAACTTCACCTTGGCAGATTATTGTTGCGGATTTAAAGTTTGGACTATTTTGGACGTGTGTTGTGTTGTTAGTTCAAGGTTTAAACGTGTATTGTGTAGATTGTGTTGTGGATTTTAATCTTGTAAAGGTGTTTTTGATGTTTGGGGTACAACTTGAACCATAGAACTTTCAAGATTCAAAAGAGTGTTCTTGTTATCCTTCATCATCTTCGTCTATTGTTGGAAAAAAAGGTTGATATTTGATCTTGAAAGTTGAATAAAGAGAGTGTGTATTTTGTTAGTCTTGAAACACATAATTCTAAAACTTAAGACTTCTCAAGACTTTTACAACCAATTCCAACCATTCAAGGACTTTAACAACCACTTTTCAAACAACCTTCCATGATTTAAGGACCATGTCTTGAGGAGAAAAGTCAAGTCTTGCTTTTTGAATTTGAAAGAGGATTTCAAGACTTGTTTTCTATCCTTAACCAATTACCACCAATTCCAAATTACAATGGGACCAAGACTTGAAATTGAAATATAAAATTGTAGAAATCGCAACCAATATATGGCTGCCACATCACGTTTTTATTGTTCGCAGATAATTTTTAAGCTCAAAATTTGATTTCTTAGTTTCTAATATTTGTTTCTTAGTTGTAATTTGTTTATTCTATTACTAATTAACAAGCTAGTAATTATCTACTAGGTTGTAAGTTAGTTTTGGGTTCGTCTATTCGTGTCTACCTTCTTTATGTGCTTTTCTCTTTTGTAAATTCATTGTTTGTTGATTCAAGTCCGAAATAAATTTTCTTTGAGTAAAATCAAACAAAAATCTATTTCGGGCAAATACGTACTCATCCCTCAATTACTCATGAAGTACAAGCTGGCTTTCAACACTTGTGAAACTAAGTGTGAGGTAAAATTGAGAGTGAGAGCATGGTGAGGCTAATTTGAGCTAACAAATTGTTTGTTTGTTTCTTTTGTTGTCTTTCTTAGGTCCCATGGATGACGGTACTTCCAAGTCTTCCCTTGAAGATGTCAACCAAAACCTTGAAAGACTATGTCACATACTTGACTCTCTGAATCCAAAACCATTAATCCAACCTCCACTTGACCAAGGAATAATGGCCCGTCTTGAAACTATCCTTCGTGATTGTGAAAGACGAGAAAGGGAATGGATGCCATAAAAACCACTATATCAAAGGCTCCCTTGTGATGAGAACTTGTCAAAGGTACAAGCGAGCTTCCATGACACATATCAAAGTGAAGACCGTAACTCATGCGAGTTACAAGGTAAAAATGCTATTCCCCACACTCTTACAAACTTGGAATGTTGTGATATGGCTAGTAATAGCCAAATGGGAGTAATTTTAGATTTGCATAGAGTAGAAGTGCACGAGTCTTCCTTTTGTGATACTCTTGGTGTTGTTAGGATGCATGATGACCAAGTTCTTGTTGTAAGTAAGCAAGCACTAGTTGATCCTATAGATGACCAAATTAATTCTTCTCGTAAGAATGATTTGTGTCCATCTTGTGCTAGCACTTGTGATTTGAATAAGGTTCCATTGCCAGGTAATAAGAGTATTCACGCACTAGTTGACCCTTGTGAAAACCAAGGTGAGTCTAAGTTGGTATGTGAGTTTCCAACAACTAGTGAGGTTTTGAAAAATGATCAATTAGATGACGATAAACTTGATGTGCTTGAATGTATAGAAAACCCGATTAGTATTTGTTCTTGTGAAGTTGGTTTTGAGTGTGCTCCCTTTGTTTTCCATGATAATTTATGTCTAAGTAGGGACTACTCTCTTGAAGGAGAAAGTGTTGCATGCCTAGAAATGCTATCTACTCCTTATTCGTGTGTTTCCTATGTTGAGCTTGCTAATAACAATGAACTTGAAATTAGTAAGTACTTGCATGAGGACACCATAATTGGAGTTGACTCGTGTGACCCCTTTTCCTACCCTGTTTGTGCTCATGATATTTTCCATAGTAATATAGAGGGTATGCATAATTTTGAGGGCAGTACCTTAGGAGAAAGTAATTATGGCCGAAAACCATGTCCATGGCTACTTCGCCCGTTTGATCCTGGTACCATCTTAGGGTGGGAAAGGATGACTCTCGGCCTACTTTTCTTTTATCTTGATGCATGTCCGAGCCACTTCCTTTGTAGTATTTGTAATAACATTTTCATGATTAAAACAAAGTACCTATGGCTGTACTTTAAATTTGTTCTGCCTCGGTATGGCATATTGATGAGTTATTTTTGCCAACCATAACCCCTCATGTCATGAGGATGTGTGCTTTTTTGTCTTCTCTTGATTTTGCAAGGTACGGATTCGAGGTCGAATCCTTTTCAAGAAAGAGAGGATGATACGAGTATGATCACGTAGATGGACTCTTGTGGGTGTGTATTGAAGTCGTCTAAGTGTGCGTGCAAGAGAAGTGTAATTAAGGTCCCAAATACACACCAAAAACAGCCCACTACAAATACTAAAGGGACAGCCCACTCTTAAAGGGCCATTTTGGGCATTTTACATTCTATCTTGTAATACACTATAAATAGAACCTCTTAGGGTTTTAGTCTAAGTTTTTGATGAATATGAATATTGTATAACATTGAAAGACAAAGTCCTCTTTCCTTGAGGCAAATTTGAAACTTGGAACTAGGTAACAACAAGAGGGTGGAATCACTTTGTTGTTTGTTTGCTTGGAAACTTAGGTCTTGAGGTTAATGAGTCCCTCTTGGTTCAAGTAAGAACTTGATGTTGCTATTCATTTGTCTTAGGGTCCTTTCTCATTATTAGGGTTCTTAGATTTGTGAATATTCTATGTCAAGTTACTATCCTTTTTGTAACTTGTTATTGCAGAATCCAAATCTGGTTGTTTTTGTTGTCATATCGTTCATCACATTTTTGTTGTATTTTGTGGATGTTTTAGGTGTCAAATGCACCTTTGTTTCTTATATTCTTGTTATATTTGTCGAATCTAAGTGAGGTCTCCATTTGGTCCACGATTGTTGTGATTTGTGGACTGTTTTGGAGGGTGTATTGGACTATTTTATGGCTGTTTTGTATTCCTCTTGTTTGTCCCATATCATCAAGGCAAAACTCTCATAAATACAAACTTTATACATTCTCTAAACCACTAATAACACAACTCTCACGCGCTACCCCAAGAACATACACAGACCAATTTCCACTAACCAACCCATGTATCAAAACTTGGCCCCAAATCTTACTACACACTTATGGCCTTATCTAAAATAAACATACAATGATCTTTCATCAACAAGAAATATTCACTCATCACCACTATCATCACATAAGTAGGAGTCACTAAAAGGTTAAAACATAAGACCCTGAAGTATGAAAGGGTTTTAAATGGGACTTGACACTTAACTGAGGACTGAGGAATAGCAATTCAACCTCAGGGATTTATCAAAGTGATCTTTATTGAGGGCATACATAGCTATAAGTTGAATCTCGCCAATCATTTGGCATAAAGCATGATTTATGGAAACTGAGCACCCTATAAGGCGTAAATACATGAGTCATGAGCTACATGACCTCAATTTGGAGTTCATAACATACGAAATATGATCCAGACTACTTGAATGAACTGAAACTCATTATCTTGGAACTGGAAGAGTACATGAATCTCTATCATATGCATGAATCATGACCTATAATTATGGAACTAAAACGTGAGGCATGAGTAGGTATGGGGATAACTGAAAAAAATATTGAGATAAGAATGGGTTGAGCTTCACCCTTACTTTCTGATGTTCTATATCATACTGACATCACTACTAGAATCTAAGAGCCTGACTTGGTTATTCCCTCTATCATCTCCCCATTAGCCTCAAGCCATCATTTTTAAGTTTGAGAGATCCCTTACTAAACTTTAACTGAACTACACTTACTGCACTCTAGGGTCTGGAAAATGACCATACATGCATATCATAGAACTTAACCAGAATGACTACCCCTGAAAGTGGAAAACCCGCTATCAATACTACCTTACAAGATACACTCTATCTTTCTATAGCCACGGATAGTCATCACATAATACTTGAACACTTACTAACTTCAAATATTCATAAGTATCCCCATAGTTGAAGTGCACACCCTTTAGCGCTTTAACTCTTATTTCTAATAGTTCAACTTTCAAAAGTCAACTTAGCTTCTAACAAGTAACATAGATATCACCAAGTCTTTAATGAGCCACTCTACTTCTGTCACAGCCTACCAGTCTAGCGACTTCAAACTTATATCCCTCTACCATGAGAACTAAGATCATATCAAAAGGATCAACACTATCAAACAAAGCTCTTTAACTTGGCTATTTAGAATACGATATACCATCTAACTAGTCTTTTCCCACCTAACAAATCAATGGTACCACTAGCCACATACAACATGTAATAGCCTAAGCAAAATACCGCAACCTTGTATCACCTTGGGCATACTTCGGCATCATACATACAACATCATACTTCATTACAGATCAAGTAACTTAAGCTCTTGCGTACACTGCTCAAGCCTATTAGATCACTTTCATAAAACTGGTATCGTTACCCAAGCAATCATCACAACTACTTTAATGGCCATCAACTGTGCAAACTTAATGTCTAGTGCTAAACATAATTTACAACACAACCTTACACGTAATTCTCACTTGGGAACTGTGAATTAAACATCAAGAAACACTAGTACACTAGAACTTCATAACCACAATAATAGATTATGACCTTACATTTTCCTTGGCATAATCCATTAGCATGTACTATTTTAACACATCAAGCCTACTAATTTATTCCCACAAAACATGAATCATCAACCTCTTGCCACTATTTACCACTACACCATTTAAATTTAAGCCTACAGTCTAGCATCAATCATCTACCACGAATGAAGAATGCAACATAATATACTAGTCCATCAAATTGGGATATTCTACCCAAATACCTCAAAATCTAGAAATACCTTTTTCACTAGTAGTACTAGTTTACAACTACCAATGAAAAGAAAGTCAAAGGGTAAGGTCATATAATAGACATGATCAACCTTAATCTTACAGTATAACCCCATACAATCTTATCTACTTACATGGCTTTCTCACATCACACTTACATATCCCAGGGGGCATTTAGACTACCTTCAAATTCCCCATTTTGAAAAGAAAACAAATAACAATCTAAGTAAAACACTTCCTACGCTTACTACCATACAATCCACAAATGGTACTATCACATTAGTCTACCACCACAAAATGGTAAATCATTCTCAATCAACGGTTATTCGGCTATAAATATTTAGTTACAAAAAATTCACCCTCACTCTGACCTCTAACCGTGTGACTTAATATCACCAACTTCTTGGTCTATTTTCACTACCAATAGATCATGACACCGACACTTTGACTTATACTACTACTCGGGTGAAAATACAGTTTCAACAAATACAAGGACAACAAGATGAACAACAAGTTGCTAGTAAATCAAAATAGGCCTCACACGGCTTCACTAGACTTTGATTTTTGTGTTTTGAAGAAGAAAATGAAACAAATAATAAAGCAACTATGCTAGTGAATTGAAAGAGCCTCACACGACTTCATTAGACTTTTTGTTTTCAGCAACACAATGATATCAAGATTACAAGAGATAAAAACTTGATACACAATATTAAATGACCCAAGAATACACATCTTACTCTTGCCTTAACTGAACGCCTCATAAAAATAAGGACAAAATTTTAAACTAGGGAGCTCCTCTCCAGTCCTTTGTATGAATTCTAAAATTTCTGCTAGTAAATCTGAGAGCATTATATGGGAACACCGTAGTAAGGAAAGAATTAGGATAACTTTTTTTTCATATGGGTAACACCATAGCACGAATTAGAGTATGAGGGAGGAATATTCTAACTCTATAGCACGAACTAGAACATGAAAAAAGAGAAATATTCCTAAATACCTTGTAGCCTCCTACTTATAAGTGTGGTGCGCTACACACCCATAAACAAGACTCTACTCAATACAATTTCGCAGACACCCTGGTATCATAAACCATGCTCTAATACCAAGTTCGTCACCACCCAAATCGGGGCCTTAGCCGTGACGAGCATCCCAAACTATGAAGGCCTGAAATGCCCTTCTATATTGGTGATCATGCACATTGTTCATATAATAAAAAGAATGCGGAAATACAACATACAACAAAATCATGGTCATAAGTTTGATATAAATTAATAGTGGAAAATGACATCCGAAACCGTCTATCAACGTCTGAAAATCGCCTGTAAAATATCTACTACATAACTAATAACAAATGTCTGAAAATTGGGACAAGGCCCCCAGTAGACCAAAACTGTAGATATGATAAATAAATAAAATACATTAGGCCTTACGGAATATAGAAGGCTCACCACTAAACTCTGCGCTATTGTCTGAAATGTCTACTACTTATCAAGACCCCTAGACTGAGCCTCAGAACCTAAGAGGTAGAGGGAGGAGGGTCAATACAGATGTACCGGTATACTGAGCAAATCCAAAATAATCATTTATATTCAAAATATATGAGAGCATTTGAATACAGTTCATAAATATATCACATAGTAAGAAATTGCATGGGCATTTTTAAAGGACTCTGTAAAACCATCTGAACTCTGTGACACTCTTTGTTTTACTTCTGCTCTAGCTGGTATACCCTATAATTCTGAATTCCATGGGCTATATAGAAATCAGCATTAACTCGGCAGCCAAGCCCCCAACCCAAGTGTGCCGCAAGGGTCAGAGTCTCTGAATCTACTACACTACACGATCGTCGCCAGCATACAATAATAATATACTCATATCGGTAAATACGATTTCAGGCTAAGAGTTACTTGATCTCAAGCCCTCTTCGGATAACCACCTAACCCTCTTTAAGCCTATTTTTAACTCTTTTAAAATCATGTATTTTTTTAGAACATATTCTGAAAACATACTCTGAAATCTCTTACTCTGTTATGGCGTACATACTTATGGTATCGTCATACCATTGACTTACAAGTCATATATCTGAGCCATATTAGCTTATTATAAATCTCTGTCTTTAAGACATAAGTTTAGGACCACCATATCAGTAGAATAATTCAAGAAACTCTTTCTTTAAAACTCATGTAAACACAAGCAAGAAAATTTCTTTGTCAACATTTCAACAATACAAGGTGGTCCTGTCAAATTACTCAATCTCATGCAAATCTTTCTCTTTAATACAAAAAGCATATATCAAGAAGCTCTCTCTCATTGTCTCTAAATTATGCACAAATTCTATGATATTGAGAAAACAAATTTCAAACCATGATTCATGCTTTTCGATCAATCACCATAAGATCATAAACATAAGGTTATCATAAGAGAGGAATTCCATTATTTGTTCTCTCAATCAAATCTTTGGTTTCAAGTTTCATACATATACTTATATGTGAAAATCAAGCATAATAAATCATGGATTTCAAAACCCCTTTTAACAAATTCATACTTGATGATCTTTAAATCATAATTGAGTGTTTTCAATAAGCCCATGTAGTTTTAGGATAAACCCCACGCACCTCAAAGTAGGTGATTCTTGAAGCCCATGGTTTGGGAATTCCAAATCGATTTTCAATCAATTTTGAAAATCCACGGTTGAATTTTGAGTTTCTTGGAGGAGAAGTATATGAACTAGGGTTTTTGTTTTGAGGAAAACCTTGAGAATGTCGTATATTATGCTTGTAAAGGTCTTAATCTACTATTTGTACATTTTAAGAGGCTTGGAAAAAGTCCAAATTACCCTTGTTAACTTCCAAATGAAGCTGAAAAAAATTAAACTGGGAACCCAATTTTATGGGCCACCGTGATGCGCCACATCGCGGTGGCTCACTGGAAATTGACGAATGAGAAATTGGGATCCTTCGCGATGCGCAACTATCGCGAGGTCCCACTAAAATTTGACAATTGCTAATTAAACCCTCTCCACGACGTGCTAAACACCAGAATGACGATGTTTTACGATTGAAACTTAAAATAACCATAATTTCTTCACCGAGTGTCCGTTTTGGACGAATCTTATATCGACGAAAATCTTATTCAGTCATTCACATAATGAAAAGTTGAAATATAAGTAATTCTATAGGAAAATAAATATAAATCATTCTAGAAGACAATGTTTGATACTTTAAGGAAGAAATTTAGCTAGAATAACTTTGGGGTATTACAGATTTCTAGCTTGAAAATGCGGGATGTTATAGGTTGGGTTAATTTTCTTCTTTAGTGTACCTAGCGGGCTTATGGGGGCCCAACTAAGTTATGTTGTATGGCTAGCGGGCTTATGGGGGCCCAGTTAGGTTATGTTTGATTTATCTATTATTGTTGTATTATTATTTTTCTGTATCGCATAAGTTTATTCCTTTACAGTCTTAGCATAGCTAGGTAGTTGTTTTCCTTTCCATACCTATTTAATAATGACTCAAATTACGCCCTCGCATTGTAGTTATACCTTTTCTGTATTGTGCTCATTCGGCCGATGATGCCTACTGAGTACCCGTGATTTTTGGTACTCATACTACACTTCTGTATCTTTTTTTCATGCAGATTTAGGTATTAGCATTCAACGTTGACGTGGTTCCTACCTTCCAGTACTGATTCAGAGCAGGGTAAGCTTGCTGCCATCTGAGGCTGATCCTCCTCTATCTATTCCAGTTAGTCTTTTGCACTCGAGACTACTTGTGTATATTGTATACATTTTTTTTATTTTTGTCTAGAACTCTGGGTATCTATTAGTAGTGGCTCTAGTACCAAACTTACCAGGTCTTGGGAGGGATTTTTTTATGTATTGGCAATTCTTCTTCCCACGTTTCAGTATATGAGATATGGTTACTTTCTGGTTGTTACTTTTTATTTCTATTGCTATCATTATACGCGACCTTTTTTGATTTTTGCCTATTAGCCATTATCTATTATTTCAGGCTATGGCTTGGCTTGACTACTGGGGGGAATGAGGTAGGCTCCTCACAGCTTGAGAAATCGGATCGTGACATAAACCCACTTGGATTGATCCTAAAACTTGAGAAATATCGCAATAATTGGCTAGCTGGTCATCAATTAGTTCTAGTGACCTATCTTCTTTGTAAAGCTTCCAGGCTTGTTTGAGTTTGGATCAAGGAATCATGACAAACTACATCTGTTATAAAGAAATAGTTATTTGTGTAATGCAGATAATAGGGTGCTTACATGACCGATAAGGTTAAGGTTGTTATCTTGAAGGACAAATCCTCTATTTCTCTTGCCACTTACAATCTCCAACATTAATCTGCCAAAGCTAAACACATATGATTTTACTGAGAAAATCCCATCTACTACAAATTCAGGGGACATATACCCACTGTGCTGAAAAAAATAATAGCAAGAGAATTAATGAAGCGAGATGTCATATAAGAGTAATTTATATGATATTAAGGATTCTTACTATGTCCCAACCACATGGCGTGTTTTTGCTCCCATCTCATTTCCTACAACACTTCTGGCCATGCCAAAGTTTAAAATCTTTGGATTCATTTCCATTTCTAGTAAAACATTGTTTGCTTTAAGGTCTCTATGGATAATCCGTAGTCGAGAATATTGATGGAGATACAACAATCCACGAGCAATTCCATTTATGATGTTGAAACGCTTTGGCCAACCTAGTAAGTAAACGTGGTTCACAGAAGTAAAAACTAAACACAGTGTTTTTAAATGGAAAACACCCGACTCAAGAAAGGTGTAAAAAACCACAGCCTGTACCTCTATAGGATTTAAACCCAACTTCACTATAACTCTTGAGCCTCAACAATCAACAACATTACAAGACTTCTTATAAACTAGGAATTAAAACTTCTAACTCCTATAACTATAAAAACACAAATCTTCGCAAGATAAGTGCCCCAAGTCTTCAAGTTTCGTAACTTGAAGACACAATTCCTAACTCAATTTATAGAACATTGAGACTAGAACAATGACTCATTACAACTCAAGAACCTACCTATTACAAACAGTCTAAGACTTGCTAAGTAAAGGACCAGGTTCTTCTTCAAGTAAGTGAAAGATTTTGCTGATTGTAGATTGTCTTATCAGTACGTGAGTGAGTTACTTGAATGCAACTTGTCGTATATATGCACACCTTCTGATACAATTCTTTTAATCTCATCTTCTATCTTCTTTAGGACTCTATCAAGTAACTTCACTTCTTGTTGTAGCCGTCTCTCTCTCTTCTAGATTGAGTAGGACTCTTTTGCTTTATCCTTTAGCCTTGTAGACTCCCTGATCAATTCAACTTCAGAATGCGACAATTATCTTCTTATATCCATTGAAACAAATCTGAACATCCCTTGCTTATCCATTCTTGTCCTAATTTTTTGACAATCTTGTAATAATTTCAATATGCACTTCATATGACAGAAGTAGTTTCACTTGTGTGGAACAGCTTGCACAACATATTTCATTCACATGTCTATCATCAAAACTTCTCATGCCCTAACAAATTCCCCCTTTTTGATAATGACAAACATAGTAGCACAGCATAATAAAAACCTAACATACTCAAAAAGGAATTTAAATAAAAGAATCATAGTAGAATGAAACAGGTTAGCCCAGTTGAGTTATAAGTATTTTATAATCTGTTCTTCCCCCTTTTAACATCATCAAAAAGCTAAGCCATCAAGTGAAAATAGTTTAATAATTCATGGTCATTGGGGCTATCACTAAAACAAGCAAAATTCAGAGCAAGAGACAACTATGCATTGAATTAAAAAGAAGTAGATCATGTTAAGCAAAGAGGTCCATTTCATGCACAAAAAATGGATACAATTATTATTACCTAGTAACAAAAAAAAAATCAAGTTGGACCAAGGGACAGCAAAGAGAAAAGTCTTAAGGGATGAAGAAGGATTTTAATTGGATGAGGTAGAGGGGATAAGGGATGTCAACTTCCTAATGATATCAGCATTGTCAGTTCGTTCCTTTACCAAAGTGGCTATGAGGGAAGAAATTTGAGCTTCAAGGACCCTCTTTTCATCTTCATGAATAGCCTGGGCAGCCTCCAATACAGCTTGTGCAACCTTTAGATTACCCTACTTTGCCTCTAAGCCATTTCACAACTTCTGCACAGGGCTGTCTGTACTTCTCATAACACAGGTAACATAGCATGGTTCACATGTCCAATGACATCCTTAGTAGTCTACAAGGACCACACCTTGAAAGGTATATGAAAATCCTCAAAAATAGAGGCAAGCCAGAACGGATAGGCTAGAGCATTACCATTTGTATCTTTGACAAGTATCATTTGCATGTGCTTAATGATGAGTTGAGGAAGGTCTATTGGAATCTCAGAATCCAATAGTTCTATCAAGGTAAGATCAAGGAAACTTGCAAATATTTATTTTTCCTATCTGGGCAGGATTATTTTGTGGACTATATCAAAATAAAATTGATAGAGAAGAGACATCTCATTTTTCATCACCCTACAATAAGAAGGAAGAAAGGGATTCCTAGAGAATCACCTGGAAATATCAAGAGCTGAAGGAAGATTATCAAGAGGAGGCCAAGATCCCTTCACATAATGACCCCAACCCCCAGTAGGAACATTTAGAATTCTACCCAGATCAGCAAGATAAAGATTAATGGTTTTTCCATGAATAGTGGTTGAGATAATCTCCCCAATTTCAACTCCATTTGTATAAAATTCATAAACTTCATTTTTACCAAACCTCCTTTGATGATCACCTTACACAAACAAGTATGACCACCCCTGAGCTCTCAATTTTGAGACTAAAGTATCCACATCAAGACCTCCAAAACCAGTGACAACTCTACCCCTAGCCATCTTGTATTTCTAAAAATACAGAACATGATCTGACTGAGAAGCCTTATCAACAGAAGTATCAACATCAATATCAAAATCAGAATCAATGGCAGTAGGAGGAACAGGAGAAGTATCAGGAAGAAAGTCAGAATCTGATTCAAATGAGTCAGAAGAAACAGGTTTGGGTACTTATTTCTTTGGATGTGAGGTAGACTTTGAAGAATCTTTAGAGGGAGTAGAACTTTTTCCAGTAGATAGTTTGACAGTAGAAGCTTTGACGGTAGATTTTGAGGATAAGGAGGCTTTAGAAGTGGGTTGGGAGGATAGCTAACGAGGGAAGGAGGGCTTGGAAGTTTTAGCTATGGTGTGCTTCTATTTTCTTTTGGAGTGAATAAGAATATCAGGAGAGGACCACATAGGGGTAGAGAAGTAGTAGGGACTACCCATTTATTTTTACTTGCTTGAAGTGTCTCTTCTAAATAAGCATCTTTCTATTGTTTTTGTCCTCGAATATGTGGAGTTAGAGGTGAAGGGACGATGGGAAAAAACTTTACTGGAGTATCTACATCAACATCAATGGCGACAGAAGATGGTTTTTATTTCAGAGTAGATATTGACCTTTGAGGGATAAGTTCAGCAATGGGAATGTCATCTCGATCAAGAATCTGAAGAAAAATTGGAGGTGGTGGTAAGGGTTCAGATAATGGTGAGGGTTTGGAAGAAGAGTAAGAGAAAGGGTGTGGTGAACTCTTGAAAAATACAAAATTGGATAATTTGAGAAAGATTTAAGGTTGGATGAGTGAAGGTGAGGTGATGTTTGGGTGAACAATAATTTCTGTTGAAGGATTAGTAGCAGATTCTGAGGAAGAAGAAGAGGAGGAAGACGCCATAATTTGTTATGATTTGCAAAGGTTGAATAAGAAGTGGATATAGAAGAAAAACCAAGAGGCGTATTTAAGAATGAAGAGAAGAAAGTTGAAATGTGAGGGGACCGTATTTTGGAGAAACGTACTGATGTAGGGGTTCTGTGTTGATGGGAAAGGTCTGTCAGCCTTTTGAAAAAGATAACTTTTGGGTTTTGGCGGTTTTAATCATAACAGAAAGAACCATGTAGATAACCTGTTTCTCTTAATGCTACTATAGGAAAACAATAATCATACCTATGTTCTGATTAGTCCATAAATAATCTTTCCTTGATGGTCCAATCTATCTACAAAAAATAACACATATCTGAGTCACTTTTCTCTAAAATCTAGGAATTAGGATACACAACTAAATATGTAAGACTGAATTAATCAACAATCACTAAGGTATAGCATATTCTAGTCAATCATTGAGGGAGATTTATACAATTTTAATCATCCCCAAGACTAACCTATTTTTTTCAAAGTGTTCTCTACTCAAAGCCTTAGTAAATTTGTCAACAATTTATTCCTCAGCCGAACAAAACATAATTGATATATGTCCTTTTTCAACATTGTCTCTAAGGAAGTGATGGCGAATATCAATATGCTTAGTTCTCTTATATTGGACAAGATTTTTGGCTATGTTTATAGCACTTGTGTTATCACAAAAAATGGGAACACAACTTATATCTACCCTAAAATCCAAAAGCTATTGTTTGATCGATAACAACTGAGCATAACATGACCCAGAAGCAACATATTCAGCCTTAGCAGTAGACAAGGCTACTGAATTTTGCTTCTTTGTGGACCAAGTAATCAAACATGATCCCAAGAAGTGTGCCATACCTGTAGTGCTTTTCCTGTCCACCAGATATCCTGCATAATCAGCATCAGAGTATCCTACCAAATTAAAGCTACTACCTTTGGGATACCACAAGCCAAGATCACTGGTTCCTTTCAAGTATCTGAAGATTCTTTTTACAGATTTCAGATATGATTCTTTTGGCTTAGCTTGAAACCTAGCACACAGTCCTACACTAAACACAATGTCAGGTTTGCTTGCTGTGAGGTACAATAAAGACCCTATCATACCTCTATATATCTTTTAGTCTACAACAGAACCTGTTTCATTCAGACCAAGCTTTGTGGCAATAGCAATAGGAGTACTGATTTATTTCGCCTCTTCCATGGAGTATCTTTTGAGAAGCTCTTTAGCATACTTATGTTGATGGATTATTGTCCCTGATGCTGACTGTTTTATTTGCAGACCCAAAAAGTAATTTAGCTCCCCCATCATGCTCATTTCAAACTCACAACTCATGAGTTTAGCAAACTCATGAGTCATATTCATGTTGGTTGAGCCAAAAATAATGTTGTCCACATACACCTGCACAACTAATAAATCCTTTCCATTAGTTTTTAAGAAAAGGGTATTGTCAATTTTAACTCTGGTGTGCCCATGCTCTAGTAGGAACTTTGATAATCTCTCATACCAAGCCCTTGGTGCTTGTTTCAACCCATACAAAGCTTTGTCCAGCTTGTACATATGATCTGGAAACTCTTTCTCTCAAATCCTGGTGGTTGCTTCACATAAACCTCCTCCTTGAGAATACCATTCAGGAATGCACTCTTCACATCCATCTGGTACAAAATAAACTCCATGTAAAAAGCAAAGACAATAAGAAATCTTATAGCTTCAAGTCTTGCTACAGGAGCAAAGGTATTGTCAAAGTCAATTCCTTCTTCTTGGTTGTATCCTTGAACCACCAATCTCGTCTTGTTTCTTGTGATTTTTCCATGCTCATCCACCTTATTTCTGTACACCCACTTAGTCCTAGTTACTGATTTATCTTTTGGGAGAGGAACTAAGTGTCATACTTTGCTTCTCTCAAATTGATGCAATTCTTCCTGCATAGCTATAATCCAATCAACATCAAGCAATGCTTCATTTACTTTCTTTGGCTCTATCTCTGACAGGAATACCTTGAATGTACAAATACTTCTCAGTCTAGACCTTATGGTGATTCTAGAGGTGAAATCAGTAAGAACATTCTCAATGGAATGTGAACCTTGATACTTGTATCCTTTTAGGATCAAGCCAAGTGAGCTACTAGGATTACTGCTAATGTTCTAATCTGAGATAGTTGGTGGCTCAGTTCCCCCTATCACTGTGCCTTCAGCTTCAGTTCCCCCTGTTGAAGTGCCCCCATGTTTGGCTGTTTCAATCGATGGAACATGTCGTGTAACATGTTCCTCAGTGCCGCTTCCTTCCTGCAGGTTATTCTTAACATAGGATTAATCAAAAATCACATGTATTCTTTCTTTAAAATGGTCATTTCTATTGTTTAAAACCCTATAAGTCTTACTATAAAGTGAATAACGTAAGAAGATTCCCTCTTCACTTTTAGCATCAAATTTTCCCAAATTATCCTTACCATTATTTTGTATAAAACACTTACAACAAAAGGTTCTAAAGTGAGAAATGTTAGGATTTCTACCTTTTAGTAATTCATAGGGAGTCTTCTCTAACATGGTTCTGATCATGCATCTATTTATGATATATATTACAGTACTTATTGCCTCTGCCCAAAGGTTTTGGCAACATTTGCTGCAAACATCATTGTTCTAGCCATATCTTCCAAGGTTCTATTCTTCCTTTCCACCACTCTATTTTGTTGTGGTGTTCTAGGAACTAAGAAGTTATGATCTATACCATTTGATGAACAAAAATCTAAGAACTTTGCATTCTCAAATTCTGTACCATGGTCAGACCTTATAGAAACTAATGAAGTGCCCAGTTTCTTTTTTATTTTCTTAATGAAGATTTCAAAGACATCAAAGGCATCTTCTTTAGAGGCTAGAAACAAATTCCAGGTAAACCTGGAATAATCATCAACAATTACAAAAACATACCTTTTTCCACCTCTTCTTTATTGTCTCATTGGTTCACACAAGTCCATATGAACCAGGTCAATACACTTGGTAGTGCTAACATGGTTCTTTGACTTAAAAGAAGATCTTACCTGCTTTCTCCTTACACATGCACTACATAACTTTTCTTCCTTAAACTTGGGCTAGGGTAATCCCAATACCATGTCTCTAAAGGAAAGTATGTTCAGTTGTTCCAAACTTGCATGTCCAAGTCTTCTGTGCCAAAGGAGGGGATCAGTTTCTATTGCACTTATACAAGTCAACTCAGGTCCTGGTATTGCCATTATGTCTTCTTTGTATATATTTTTGTATCTCCTTGCAGTAACCACAATTTCTTTAGTATCCATTCTTTTGAATTTACCCCTGCAGTAGTAAAAATCACTTTATTACCTTTGTCACACAATTGTGAGATGCTTAGCAGGTTATGCTTCAATCCTTCCACAAGATAAATATCCTGCAATGCTTTTGACTCAGATGAACTAATTTTTTCAACTCCAAGAATGATTCCCTTTTATCCATCACGAAAAGAAACTCCTCCTCCATCTATTTTGGAAAGTGAAAGGAACTTTTTCTTGTCACCAGTCATATGTCTTGAGCAAGCACTATCTAAGTACCAGTGCCTTTTGTTTTCTTTCACTTTTTCCTGTAAAAGAAATCAATCGTTAGACTTAGGAACCCAGACAAGCTTGGGTCCTGTTTTGTTAGTAAAAGGATGAATTGAATTCCTTCTAGTCCATGCAGGAAGCAAGTAAGCTGACCTGTTTCTCTGACCAGTTTTAGTGCTTATTTTCTGGGTTTGAGAAAATTTAGTTGCCAGATTCAGAATTCTAGATCTGGTTTTGGTAGCCACAGGACATCCAACGGTAGGATGTCCAAGATTGCCACAGCTATAGCATAAATCTTAAAGATTATCATCTTTTTAAAAATAACCTAAATCTATTTTTTTATTATGATTTCTTTCACCCAGTCGATAAACAATTCTAGAAGAGTTTGTCCACCTGTTTGCTCTTTCCAGATCCAGTTTTAGTTTAACAACTTCTTGACTCAGCTTATTCATCTTTTCAGTCAACTCATGGCATTCTTGCTTGTACTTAGTTAACTCAAGTTCAACATTTTCTTGCTCTTTACTCATGTCCTTTTTTCCATGTTCAGTAAGAGTCAATTTAAGAACTTCAGACTTAAGATCATTATTTGAGGACTCAAGCAGTGTGATTTGTTTCTTATGAGTTCAACTTTCTTTTTCAACAGTATGCTCTCAAGATTTCAAGTCAATGAAATTGAATTTTAGACTTGCAAGACTTTTGAACAATTCATCCCCATCAGAAGTCAATTAAAGTAATCAGCAAGGAAACAAGTTTAATTTTAGAAAATAGATACAGCTTTTCTTTGAGTTCAAGTATACTTAGCTCAGAAGCATCATCTTCTTCTTCAATGTTTGAATCTCCAAAAGCCATAAATGTTGTCTCATCAACTTCATCATCATCATCAGAGTCGGATCCCCATGCAGCTATCATAACATGTTTTTTCTTTTCCTTCTTCTTGGCCTTTTTTTTTGTTCTTTTTCAGCCCTTTCCTTTCTCCATTCTATTTCCCAAATAGGGTAATATCTGATCTGATGATCAGTCTTACCACACTTGTAACATCCATTTGTGTTGTCATTAGAATGTTTCTTGCTACCTGTTCCCTTTTTCTTTTTAAAGAATTTGCTGAAGCTTTTAGTTATGAAGGCAACTTGTTCCTTGTCCAGCTCAATCTCTTTATCACTATCAAAAGCCTTTAAGGCCAAGATTTTCTCAGAAACCTTTTGTTCACTAGTGCCATCAAATTCCATTTCATAGGTTGTTAAGTTCCCTACCAGTTATTCAAAGTCATACCTGTGAGATCCTTATTTGTTTTCCTGATTGCAGTGACTTTAATATTCCATTTAGATTTTGGTAGCACCCTCGGAACCTTCTCTACTTATTCTTCCTCAGTGATGACTTTTCCCAAGGAGTTCAATTCATTTGTTAGAGTAGTAAGTCTTATCATCATGTCATGCAAGGATTCATTTTCCTTCATCTTAAATGTTTCGTATTCATTAAAAAGAAGAGAAATCCTAAATTTTCTTACCTGAGAGGTACCTTCATGTGCATTGACTAAAGCATCCCAAATTTGCTTAGCAGTGGTACAGGTAGATACTCTATTGTATTCAGCAGGTCCTAAACCACAAACTAGGATGTTCTTTGCCTTAGCATTTTTATTTAAAGCCAAAAGATCACCAGGAGTAAACTCACTCCTCACTTTCTTAACTTGTTCACCATCTTCTATATTCATAGGGATAGTAGGACCATTAGTAATCCTATCCCATAATTCATAGTCTTCTCCTTGAATAAACATATCCATCCAGGCTTTCCACCAGATGAAATGAGTACCATCAAATAATGGAGGTCTAGTAGTGGATTGACCTTCACTGTGACCAGTAAGAGGTGCAGAATTAATCATAATGATCTAATCTTAGGTGCAAACCCTATTTAAGACAGTCGTCTCTAATACCACTTGTTAGAGTACAATCCCTACTGATTGCCTATCTGTGAAACGAGTAAGTAAACATGGTTCACCGAAGTAAAAACTGAACACAATGTTTTTACTTGGTAAACACCCGACTAAAAAAAGGTGGAAAAAACCATGATCAGTACCTCTACAGGATTTAACCCCAAATTCACTATAACTCTTGAGCCTCAACAATCAACAAAATTACAAGACTTCTTGTAAACTATGAATTAAAACTTCTAACTCCTATAACTACAAAAACCCAAATCTTCCTAAGATAAGTGTTCCCAAGTCTTCGAGTTCCCTAACTTAAAGACATAATTCATAACTCAGTTTATAAAACACTGAGACTAGAACAATGACTCATTACAACTCAAGAACCTACCTATTACAAATAGTCTAAGACTTCCTAAGTAAGGGACCAGGTTCTTCTTCAAGTAAGTGAACGAATTTGCTGATTGTAGATTTTTTTATCAGTGCATGAGTGAGTTACTTGAATGCAACTTGTCATATATATGCACGCCTTCTGCTACAATCCTTTTTAATCTCATCTTCTATCTTCTTTAGGACTCTATCAAGTAACTTCACTTCTTGTTGTAGCTGTCTCTCTCTCTTCTAGATTGAGTAGGACTCTTTTGCATTATCCTTTAGCCTTGTAGACTCCCTGATCAACTCAACTTCAGAATGCGACAATTATCTTCTTATAGCCATTGAAACAAATCTGAACATCCCTTGTAGACTCTCCAACTCGGTATAGTCCTTCTCCTTCCCTTAGAGGTATCTGTGACTGGATTCTTTCATAACTTGGGTAAGTAGGATGTCCTAAGTCAAGACCCGGTTGCTCTTTTATCTTCAGTTTCTTTCCTTGAATAATGGTCGGTTCAAAATTTGGTCCTGTTGTCTACTTCTTTGTATGAAAACACTTTGTGTTTACATTTAAAGGGGACATGATGTAGACACCTAATTTTGTCCCTCTCGAAATTTGATTTTATCCATTTTTAGCCCATCTTACGACGTACCCTCACCCATGTAATTATATCCTACAAAAATACAAAAAAATAATAACCCTTAACAAAATTCCTAACAAATGTTATCTTATTTTAATCCTATCCTAACAACCTACCCTTACCCCACCCTCATCTACCCTACCCACTTACCCTACCACTAGAATTACCCTTTTTACACGTTTCTTAGGCCATAATAGAAGAGGAGAAGATGGACCTCACCATTCAAGAGGGACCCACATAGAGAATACAGAAACCATTTTTGTTTTTTTTCTTCTTCAGGCACTCATGAAAAGGACCATACACACCTCCATTCTCTTCCTTCTTCAGACTCTTACAATAAGCACACTGAGAAAAGGTATATTATAGTAAAAAGAGAGAGAGAAAAAGTAGGACCTCGATTTTTCTCTCACACAGGACCATTTTCTTTTTCTTCGACATAGTAACGCACAGATAGAGTAACACCAGTGAGAGAGAGAAATCAAGAAATAAGGGAGATAGAGAACAAGAGATTCGAGAGAGAGAGAGAGAGAGATTGTGAGATCGAGAGTGAGAGGTTAAGAGAGAGAACAGAAAGAAGAAGGCCCAAAACAGAAGAAAAAGGATAAAAAATAAATTAGAAAGGGGAAAAAACGATCTAAATAGTGAGCAGGTAAGAAATTTGGTATTGTTTCAAGTTTTTCCGACTGAACCTTGCCCGAAATCGATCTTCAAGTTCAGTCGATCTATATATAAAAGTCTCAAAATTTCTTCATTCTTCTTTGGGTTTTTGAGTGGGTCTGGCCGAAAACTTCAAGTTTCTCCAGAAAACACCTAAAAACAATCATTTAAACCAATTGGAAAACACCAAACTAGCTATCAAAATCATTAATGGTGCTATGAGTCGGGTTTGGGTGACGGAGGTCATTGATTTTCATCATGAAGCTTGAAATAGACTCAGTTTGGTTGTTGGTATTTGATTCGAGAAGTGAGGTTTGTTCAAGTTAGTTCATGATTGAGGTTTCGATTGATTTTTAAATCTGTTTCGGGGTCAAATTCGACACTAAATGGGATTTTATTCAAAGTCGGTTAAGTCTAGGTTTCGAATCTGCGAAACTCCTTAGTTTGATTGATAAAAGCGACGTTAAGGTCCATTCTTCATCTCATTCTCAATTAATTTTTAATTGTGTGATACTTGATGTGTAAATTCATGGTATGTGGATTTTATTTTGTTGATTTCAATATTTTGGATCATCATGGTTGGTTGTTGATATCGATTGATTGATTATCGTGAATTGGAATAATCAAAGAACTTGGACTTGATTTGGGGTTAAATCTCAATTTGTGCTGGTACCGAAAGTTGGCTAATTCGCAATTTTACTTAGTGTATTTAATTTTTCATCTTGATTGATTTTGACGTTGTTAAACATAGTAGTAGCATGATAAGTCGGAAGTAATAGAAAAACGTAGGTTAGGTAGGCAAAGTTTAGGATTTGTGATTGTTGAATGATGCAATGTTTGTGGAATGGTTTTGATTTATGCATTGGGATCTATTGTATTTATTCGGTCGGGAAATGCCCTGAGAAATTTGTATTGATTTGTCCGGGGAATGCCATGAAGTATCATGTACTTGAAGACGATTCACGATCAAGGCCCGGAACGTCGGGTGGATAAAGCAATGGAGTGTAGTTTAGGATTAGTGTAGGGTTACTTTTCAGCACCCTTTTATTTTGGGTTGTAATAATTAGACTGGACATTATATTTTTGGATCTATTTTGTTTGTTTGTTTGTTTGATTGTTTTTGTATTTTTGTGTGTGGTTTATACATTTTATAGTGTCAAATTAGCCGATATGCTCTACCAAGCGACCGTGGTTGAACCACGAGATCTAGGGGTTCCTAATACTTTCCGCTCGGCCAACAGAATTCCTTAGCCAGAATCTCTGTTCGCAAACCAGTCTTAAAGAGTCAAATCGTTTTGAAAGAATTTGCCAAAGGTGACTTGGCACACCGGATTATGCCAAGTGGCGACTCAGAGTTTTTTAATGTAAAAATAATTCTTTTTTTAAACAATCTTTATTTTATCACTTAATAATAAAAACCCTTTCAAACCTTAAAATCTTATCTTTTCGATTAAAAAAGGGGTGTGACAACGTTCTTCAACACTACTAAAATTAATATGAATATCTCGTATTGTTGCGACATTCTGGAATTTGGAAATCAAAAATTAGTTATCAGTCATACAAAAGTGACGCAATAGTTATTTCGGAAAGTATAACTTTCTTAAAATTGGTTGCTACGATAGCAATGAAATTGGATATAGACGAAGTATGTAAAAAAATTGAAGTTAAATATGTGGTTGAAGGAAATTCTTATCCAATTGTCATTAGGAACGACAATAGAGTGAGGAGTTTACGTTGAGTTGAAGAAACTATTTTCTGCTTTGGTTAGTTTTCCGCTTTGTATTTCGACTTTCAACAAATCCATTACCAAAGAAAAACGGTCCGAAAAAAAAGTATGATATAAAAGTGTCAATTTTATTTGTTGATCTTATAATCTATAGTAATATGGTTTTAGAGGCTTTGAAGAAGTTTCTGTTCTAAAGTTGGGTTTTGTGCCATTCTAGTAAACTATTGAATGTATAATATGTTTTTATACATTCTTTATAAAGTATAATTACACTGGTGCCATTCTAGTAAACTTACGAATGTATAATATGTTATCATACGTGAAAGTCGATGTATAATGAAACTGTGCCATTCCAGCAAACTTACGAATGTATAATGTCTGTTTATACATTCGAGCCAATGTATAATGAAACTGTAATGAAACTGTGACAGTCTCAAAATTTGCATTTTGTATTGAAATTTTAATTTTTAAAATTTTTATATGATAGATTGACTCGGTGTTAAAAAATTGATGCAATTGTGTACTAAATTATACAATCATCATGCATTCACCAAGTCAAAGGTATACACAATATCATAATATATATATATAACCAGAATGTATAATGTGACATTATACAATCTGTAGACATACACAAAGTAAAAGATATGCACAATATCATAATGTATAAATAATCAAAATGTATAATGTGACATTATACAATCATCATACATTCACAAATTAAATGGTATTCATTATCCAGACATTCACAAAGTAAAAGGTATGCCCAATATCATAATGTATATAAGATCAGAATGTATAATGTGACACTATATAATCTGCATACATTAACAAATTAAATGGTATTCAATATTTATGTTTCTTTTCATGTACAATATCCCTCAAAAAATCCTCTCCAATCTGTATTTTCGCAATCGCTCCAACATCTAATCCAAAAAGCACTTCGAACAAGGTGCTCACCTCCTCTCTCAAGCCAAATCTGCCTCCGCAGCAAAACACCCAGCATCAACATTAAGTTCTTGTTCGTCGTCTTATTCCCTTGCTAAATTAGAGGAAGAGCAAGTCAATTTAGTGATATCGGCTTATTTTGATGTCTCTATTGTATGCAATTGAATTACAGAAAAAATAAAAATAATTTTTTATTTGAAAAAGCTGGAAAAAAAAGAGCAAGAGATGGCTTGATTTAAAATTCCCAAGATCAAATTAGCTTGATTCTAGGCGTAAATAAAGGAACACAAATATAGAGCAAAAAAAGGTGCGTAAAATATGGAGAAAAAAACTTTATTTTTGTATGTATGAGGAGATGAGAGAGAAAATAAAAAATAGGGGATTTTAGTAATTAGTTTGGGATTTATGTAATTACTTTTTCAATATGGGATTTTATGTAATAAGGTAAAGTTACCTTGTGTATATATGTAAATTTTTCTAATATTTACCGACATTAAACATTAAAATAGGCCCAATCAATTTCTTACATGCACACGAAAAAATGAAAGTAAAAATTACCTATACAATGACATGTTTACTGATATTTACCTAAAATCCTAACTTTTAAAAAAAAATTGAAAATTCCACTTTTTAGTCTTTGATGATACATATAACTAATGTTAGATACATTTTACAGATACATTTAATAATTAAATTGATTTGTTTAATTTAAGGGATGTAACGGCTAAACTAGCATTAATTTATTAATTAACCTAACTAATAATGGTAAAAACTCAATAAAATCACACGAAAAAAGTTAAATTGTTTGTTATTCCACCTTTTTAAATAAAATCTCTTCCATAATCAGTTTCCAGATAGGAGCTATTCATATGACTTTTTTTTTGTTTTCTTGATTTTGTTTGAAGTAATTGCAATGAATATTTCAGTGTTATTATGTCATTCTGGCGTTTGGATTAACGATATAAAGTACGAGGGCTATAAGAGTGATGAAATCATTTTTAGTGAACATATAATGTATGATAAATTGATTTCGGTCATTGCTGTAATACTAAAAATTAATGAAAACAGAAAAAAATAGAGGCTCGTTATATAGTTGATGGTAATGTCGCACCATTATTGATTCGCAATAAGATGGGTGTACACTTATTTCAGTTATGGTAAGGTATGCCATTGAGCATTCCTTCAATTTCTATGCAAAAAGATCTGACAAAAAAAAGGTTTGTATCTTGTTTAACTTTTCAAAAGTAGTTATTTGTCTCTTGTTTATTGAATTATGTCTCTAACGTAAAATTGATTGTTGTTTGACTTAATTCTGTTTTTGTTATGTTAAGTAGGCCGAGATACATATTTGGCCTCATTAGATACATTTTTTCTTCATCTTGTATCTCTGGTTATGATTGTGTATATATATGTATCTCGTTATGTTTAAGTTTTAGTGATATAAGTATACCAAAGATATATATATTAGTAGTGTTAAAAAAATATATTGTGCACAATATTACATGTATGTATCTCTCGCTAATTTTTCTGTACGATAAATAAGGATATGAAGAAAGAGTTTTGTTGCAACGGGAATGTTGTGCAGGATAAGGAGCCTGGTAAAGTGATACAACTTTAAGGTGATCAAAGAAAGAATGTTTCTCATTTCCTTATGACTGTTGGTGTTGTCAAGAAGGATCATATCAAGATTCATGGTTTCTAAGTTGTGTGGACTATTTGGGGTTTGGAGTTATTGAAGCATAGTAATATATAAGATGTTTTTTCTTTCTGAATTTTGGTTGTACTCTTATTTCAAATTATAATAAATTTGATTTTCTTGAACTAATTTTGTTGTGCTTATCTTTATCATGATTCCTGACCTTGCATAGTTCTTACTATAAACATGATGAACATAAATGACTAGAGATTAGTGAATCTTGAAAAAAATTCATCCTCTCTAAACCCCACTTGTGAAATTATACTTTTTACTCGTATTAAGAGCTCACTCATGAAACTGCACGAGGTATGTTGATGTTGTTGTTGAGCAATAATTCAATCACAGTGAATTGATTTAGGATATGGTATGTTATTTTTCTTTTTTTGGCTAAATCCAAATGCTTAAGCAATTCAGATGTCTAAGCAGAATTTGAAAAAAAATGCTACCTATGTTTTTATTTATGTTCTATTGTGCGAAAAAATTAAAGAACTTGTGAAGCACAGACCTTAATCACTTTGCTTGAATTGATCGAATTTAGAAGAATATCTCGTGTCGATTATCACAGTAATCGTGGCGATTTTTGACATAATAATGCGAGATTTCACAGAATTCAGACTAGCGGAAAGTAACCAACACCTTTAGACACATGATACATATTGTTCGCTTTGTGACTCATATTTTTTTTGAAAGCTTGCAAATTTAAAATCGTGCTAGATTTCACCTTGTCAATTGCCTATAACAGGGACCACATAATAACTTTAGAAGCTTTACTATGTATTAAAACAGAATTATGTCTAAATTTATACAACAATTAAGAAATGAACCAGCTAAAACTCCATTCCTGACAAAGTTGTTGGTCTATCTTTGTTGGCAAGCACCGAAGAGCAGAAAAATAGAAATGTTTCAGATAGTTTATTCTGAGTTTGGTAGTTCATTAGGAAATTGAAGCTGATTAATGCTCTTACTAAAATGAACACAGAACTCATTCAACATAAAATGTGATGAAATCTTCGACAACTGAAATACTTTATTCACTTAAGAGTGGCCCAAATAAACACCTTACAAATCCCAAACTGATGCAGGTGACACAAGGGAGACAATATAGATACACTCAATAAAGATCGTCTTAAATGGAGATACACGCAATAAAGATCGTCTTAAATGGAGAAGATCATAAATGTACATATTTTCTACTAGAGAACGATAAAACATCTCAACTAGCAATAGTTTCTTATGCATACATGCATGCCTGATGGTTCTTACGGAAGCAACACAAGAGCTCATAGTTCATATTTTCAAGATAACTCTTCTGAATTGACCGACAACCTCTTTAATCTCATCTTTAAACTTTAAATTGCAAGAACTTTCAAATCTTAGAGGATACGGTGGAATTTGTTTTATAACGTAACTCAATCCCTGAAAAAATAAAAAAAATCAAAATAATAAAATAACAAAAGACACATACATCTATAGTAACACAAAAAAATAGATACAAAAATATATAAACAGAGAAACAGAGATACAAGATAATACAATATATATCTTTAAGTTTAATAACATGTACCTTTTGTATGATTATTTCACTAAAACGAAAAAAAAAATAAGAGATACATATAAATGCATAAACAAAGAATCATATATACAAGATAATAAAATATGTATCTTTAAGCTTACAGACATGTATCTTTTAATATGCTTATTTCAATAAAACTTTAAAAACACGAGATACATATAAATGCATAATCGGATAGCCATAGATATGAGATAATAAAATATCTATCTTTAAACTTATAAACGTGTATCTTTTGGTATGCTTATTTCAATAAAACTTAAAAAACACGAGATACATATAAATGCATAATCAGATAATCATACATACAAGATAATACAATATGTATCTTTAAGTTTATAAATATGTATCATTTGGTATGATTATTTCAATAAAACTTAATAAACACGAGATACATATAATTGCATAAACAAAGATACAAGAAATTAAAAAACGTATCATGTATGTCTAAATATGTATCTCGGCCTAATACTATCCAGATCTGAACATGCAAGTATCTTTGGAAGCTCATCACTAGAAGTAACTTCAATAATTGTTCTTCTTTTAGCAGGAATTTTAACTCTGGAACTGTTAAATTCTCTTTTCTTTAGAAACTTGCACTTCCTTTTTCTTAGCTTTTTTTGCATGCTTTTCACGTAATTTCTTCATCGTAGATGGATTATTTCTGTGCTTGAATCTATTTTCATTAAAACCATCAGAATCATTGTCAAAAACAAAGTTTATAACCTCTTCAAATTATTTGATATTGTCTAATTGAGAGATTCTACCACTAAAAGACAGTCTTGAATCTCTATTCATTATGTTAATTCAAACGAAATAGATTGAAAAAATTGATAATCAAAGACTTAATTAAACAATATTACCAAAATAATACTTTATAAAAAACGGTATCAAGGATTTGCTTTTTGCGAAAAAGTTTAAACAGATGATAAGAAGAAAGTTTACATATGAAATTAGGAAAAAAATTATCTTAATTCAAAAGTTTGAAAACGAGCAAAATTGGGATGAAAATCACGCCACAAATTTTAGCGTTGAATGAGGAAGAAACGGGTACTTTATTTTGGTAAAGATCTATCGGCGTTTAAAGAGAAAGAAACAGGTACTATATTTGGTAAAGTTATATCCAATAAAAAAAAAGTTTTTAACATGTATCTCAACTTTTAACTACACAAGGTAAAGTACTAAATATTGGGATATTTGTAATTTTTGTAAAATGAAGGAATTTTTAGTAGTTTAGTAACTTAAGTTATTCTTTTATAAATTTTTTCCAAAATTAAAAACATGTGAGGTTTTTACTTTATAGTGTGTCATAAAATAGTGAAGTTTAATCATATAATTTCCACACTCATGTGCAAGGTGGTACGAAAAAAAATGAAATTAATTTCAATATATTTATTTGAAATGCAGGAAGCCTGAGGAAATGTCATTTGCAGACAAGTAATGTTTTTAAATAAAGTACTTTATCCGCTATTTACATAAATTATGATAAAATTGTTTCACTGCAAATAGTAGATGGATAAAATTACTCCAAATTGATTAGTGTAAAGGCAAAGTTGACAAAAATAATGAAAAAAATAATAGAGTTAGAGACGATCAAAATTATCAAATCCCTTTTTCACGTTGAATGTCCATTAGTAGGAGGTGTAATTTTGACTCGTTAAGATAATATTAACGATTTGTTTTTTCTCGATCGTAATAATTGAGAGCAAAATTGAATCATTTCAAGTGGTACTAAGGTGCAAATTTGGCCTGTTTCTTCGATCATTCAATGCATAGCATGTACAAACTAAAATATATAAATATTTAATTTTAAATAAGACGTTTAAAATTTAGAACCCTTCAAGACTATTACTGGTCATCTACTTGGGAAAGAGTTATTCTGAAATAATTAGTTCTTGAATTAGCTTTCTCAGGTTTAGTTAATCCACCATATATATGAGATAACTTATCCCATCATTATAGTATAAATAATATGAGAAATAATCTTTAGACTAAGTTATATGGGAAATGATCGATCCTTAAAAAGTGTGACTTCAGAGTTTAGACCATTTCAAAATAATTGAATTATTGAGGTATAAAATTTTACAACACAAATTGTACGTTTCTTTCCACTATTACCCTTTTCTTAAATTACTCTCCTAGAAAATGTAAAGTACTTAAAAACCTCAGGATAAAATTGAAAGAAATTTCCAACATGACTCTTGAAAAATGAATAATTCATTTATTTTGAACATTGAAAAATAACTCGACAATTCATTTATTTTGAAATGGTGGGAGTATTTATTATGAAATGCCATGTGTCTGCAATGTTAAAAGCGTAGCTGTGGCGGAAAAAACGTTGTTCATACCAACCATGTTTTTTCAAATATACAGATGAAAACCAGCGTAAAAAGAATGTGCAAGTTTAAAAACAAACTTCTAACATGTTTAAAAAATGGCATTCACATTTTCTCTCATGTTTGGTAAGTCAAAAACTTGGAAAATACTCATATAAAAAACAAGCACTTTGAAAATAAGGAAACTAACTTCGGTAGAGAAAATAAGTGCATCGTCTCCTTCCTCTTCTCACTCACATTTTCCTCCCTACCGTACGCAACACCACTTGGTATATATGTTCAATAAACTTAAAGAAAATTCGAACTAAAAAACGGAGCACATGCCGGACATGTTTGAGCCTTTCAAAAACCGGTGAACCAAAAAAATATATTATTTAGCCTTGTCTAACGGTCTGTAGACAATTTCTACCCTGAACTTACACATGTATCCTAATTTAACCTCTGTAAATATTGGTTCTACAAAATTCAGCCACCAAAAAATGGCAAGAGTACTCCCTGAGCAAATATCCAACACCAACCTTGAATATATACCATAGAAAAGTAAAATTATTTTAATGATTGATGAACTGCCTTACTTGAAACTCTGCATGGCACTGCGGCTTCTTGTGATGAAAGAACCGCCAATGCCTGCAAACTTACGCCCAAACACATTACCAAAACCAGAGTTCTCATTGCTCCTCTGTTCTGAGGTGAAAACAGCATTGGAAACCTGAGGAGTGCTTTCACTTGACATTTCGACTACATCTGATATACCTCCAAGTTCCTAAAGAGACGAAAACAAAAGGGATTTAATTTCAGAACCGTACAGCCATGGTTAAAATGTTAGAACTTAAAAGAAACTTATTACTACCTTAAGGCCAGAGGCAGATATGGCACCATGCAAAGGACGCTGCAAAATTTTAGAGGAGGATTAGTACTTCTATGACACAAACACCTTTAATAATCTCTTTTGTTGAACCCCAAAATTGGAAACAGCAGGTTTCAAAGATAATTGAGACTTTTTGCTTTCATCATGGTGCAAGCCAAATAATCACACCCAACAATCTATAGCGCTAGCATATTCTCTATAGCTCCAACTTCTGAAGTATTCCGATTGTCCATATAAGCTACTTACAGATCTGGGAAGGACCCAGTGTCATGGTGTATCCAGTCGAAGCTGAGTTACACTTTTGCAAGTAAAAACATTGCCTCTATAAAGCTAATTAACTCTTAAATGGGGCAGACCTAAACGCTGCAAGAACTGACCTTCGGAGATACACTTGAAGCAGATGGAGATGATGGTTCGACTGATAAATTTGGAGGCAAAGACCCAGCCTGCAGAAAAAATTAAAAAAGCAAAACGTGGGTTATTACTAGGCAGTGCATAGTTTATCACAAGATTGGCACGCAAAAGCAACAACAACAACAACATACCCAGTGTACTCCCACAAAGCGGGGTCTGGAGGGTGGGGTGGGGGTGGGGGTGGGGGTGGGGGTTATAATGTATACGCAGTCCATACCACTACCTTAGATGACGTAGCGAGGTTGGTTCCGATAGAACATAACAGCAAACAGCAGAAAGAAATATCACACCACTAGATAAGAAAGGAAACAAGACACCCATAAGGTAATACTATAAACTAGCTATTCGAAATCATAGACATCACGAAAACACCACGAACAAGAGACTACAAGAAACTACAGATACAAATACAAACAATGCACTCTTCCCTACTATTACGGACGTATTCCTAACTACTATCCCTCTACCCTAATCCACATCTTCCAGACCCGGCGAAAGCACTCTGCTGGGCCGACACCGACACTGAGAGACGAAAGCTAGGGGAGCGAATGGGATTAGATACCCCAGTAGTCCTAGCCGTAAACGATGGATACTAGGCGCTGTGCGTATCGACCCGTGCAGTGCTGTAGCTAACGCGTTAAGTATCCCGCCTGGGGAGTACGTTCGCAAGAATGAAACTCAAACCCGCACAAGCGGTGGACCTTCCTATCAAGGGTCATGTCCTCCGTAAGCTAGAACTGCTCCATTTCATGCCTAATCACCTCCCTCCAATATTTCTTTGGTCTACCTCTACCCCGCCTAAAACCATCCATACACAGCCTCTCACACCTCCGTACGGGAGCATCCGTGCCCTTCCTCATCACATGCCTGAACCAAGATTGGCATGCCAAAGAACTGAAAAGATTGTTATGAAAAGCAAAGAAATCGATCTATAATGTAAATTTGCCAGGACTTTGCATCTATTTATACAAAGCCTGTCCAGATGATTGAAGATATCCTTTGACTAATCATAACCAATGTGATCTTGCAATATAAGTAGGTCATTTAACTTTTCTAAATCCCGGGAAGCGGGATACATAAAAAGACAAACAAAAGAAGGAACTAGGTCTACGGCACGATAAGCCCTTCTAACTATAAACTATCGACCCAGTAACGTGAAAATAGTTTCACAGTTTACCTGTGCTGAGGAAGCTACAGATGGTAATTCAAGAGCAGCTCTAGATGAACTAGATAGAGGTGCCTACACATTGAAAACACAATAGTTAGAAGAAAAACATAGGGAGAGGATATCAAAAAATAAGACAAGTCATACCTCAATCTGCTCCTTGGCTCTACTAGTTTCAATGCTCCTCACAAAAGCAACCAACTTTCCCACACCATAGTTTGTTTCACTCTACATAGATCATAATACCACCATGACTATAATATGGACATATTTTAAGCTAAATCAAAATTATGAAATTAGCAAGCCAATTCAAATACCTGTCTCCCTTCAATTCTCCTAATTTTCGTCTCCTGTTCATTTAAGAAAAAGGTGGTTTTCAGTTCCGCAAGACAGTCAAATCTTGCTATCGAAAGGTAGAGTTGTATAAAGCCCTAATGTAACTAAACAAGGGAAAATTCATATTTGAGCAAAAACCTTCTGTGTAAGAAGGAAGCTTAATCGGCAAAATAAAGAAAACAAAATACATAGGGAAATGCTGATGAATAGAAGATCTTCTCACCAGTGATTGGACAACAAGATGAACTGACTGGACATCCTCACCAAATGTTCTCACTTTTCCTCGAATCTTAGAAACCTAAACATTTAATGATGCTGCATCAATTACAAGAAATCTCAAAGCTTCAACTTAACTAACGTACAAGCCATTAGTGGCCTACCTCATCTCTCGTTGCAGCAGTATTATCCACACAATCGTCAATTTTAGAATCCACGCGGTCAATTCGTGAAGTTAAATGGCGCTTTGTCGCCTGGAGACATAAAGGAACAACATAAATTTCAAGGAGACTACACACAGCAGAAAAGGTGAAGTATCACATAGAAGACAAATATTACAGCCGGCAGGCAAGCAACGGCCATAGTCTTAATAGACATCTCTCCAGTACATTTACTAACTATCCTCCACACCAAGGGATAGAAAACGTAAGTACACTGGACCTAAACCTTGGGCATCTTTTATGTGATAACCACATGCGGAATGACCTGAACTATGCAGTTCATTTTTCTTCTTTTATTTTACTTTATTATTTTTTTATTTTATTTTTTTTTGGGGGGGGGAGTTTCTGAGTCATGAGTCTAACTGTAGAAAATTCTTTAATGGTAAAATAATCGAGGCCCGGGCAGTAATTCATGTTTAGTATGGCATTCATAACCCCTGGAACTAACAGATGAATAATTTACAGTCACAGCTACTTGTACGTTCCCTAGTGCAATATGCCCAACGTAAAATTTAGTTTTTAAGAATAAAAAAGTCCCAGATTTAGTGTAGGCCGCAGGGACTTCGTACTTTTAGAATAGTATAGATAAGAACGGTGAATCAGGATTTAAGAACTTACAGAAATAGATGTATATACGCTCTCAAGCTGTTTTGACACACTACCACATGCATCAGATAAGCTCCGCCTGGTCGCGAACATTAATTCAGGAAGCTTCCAACCCTACAAGCATGCAAGTCAATTCTAAGGAGCAGACATTAGCAAGAAACTCGGAAGAAAACATTCAAGCCAATGGCATCCAAACTAGAAGGCAAATAATTTAACTATTAATCTCAGTCTCATTTACCAATATGTGTGTGTGTGTGCACGAAGATTTGACTAAAATCATATACCTAAGATAGGTTATGGCAATGGCCTTTCGTTTCAACAATTTGTTTGTAAGGCATATTTTAGGAACAACTAGCCTTTCGGCACGTGAGTTGCACGTGGTTCCCGAGACATTTTGTAATAATGATTGGGCATCATTTGGACGTTGGATCGTAAATATTTTTGTAAAATAATATCAATATTATTCATAACAAACTAAGTATATTAAAGAATAAAGTAATTCTTTCTAAATTTGTGAATGATCAACCTCGATAGTTGAGTTGAGATTTGATTTGTTTGCTAACCTCGAGATAACCTGATATTGCCTAAACCTATCATGTTGAATTGGATATCTTCTAAACCTATCAAGCTGAACAATCAAAGTTTAATTAGAAAAAAATTAATTCTAAGTTTGATTTTATGAGATTGAATCATGTATTAAGTGTATCTCACCCAATACTTCTTTTAGATAATTTTCATAGAGTACATTTTGAGTAAATTTCATCCATGGTCATTTAGCTTTATAATTGCAGCAGGGTAGCAAGAATGGAGCAAATTATTTCATAAAAAAATTCCAACTTTCGAGATCTGCTACTAAATGCAGAAGATCTAACTAAAACCATGTAAACATACAATGGGAACAAATATATCTTTCATGTAAAGGGAGGACTAAGCTACAATCATAGATGCTCCCAACACTTATAATCCAATCTACAGAACCAAGGAATACAAATGAAATTACCAGCTAAAGGAGAAAAAAGAGAATTTTTCAGTTATAATAAGCCTCCTCATTAGAATTCTCAAAAGCCATGTTAAACGTGTAGTGCTTCGATCAGTGGTTCCACTTTGTCAAATGCCATCACATTGAGAATAAATAACATTTTTGTAAGGCCTATTCAAAGTAAGACCTCATTACTAACTCATCCAGTAAATGAACACTATGGTTCAAAGATCTATTCTACCAAAAAATTAAGGTAAAAATTATTATGATCAAGACACAATACATAGTTTAACTATTAATACTAAGATTTTCAAGGAATTTTAGTTGTTCAGTTGGTTGACTGCCTAAAATTTCACCTATGCAATTTTAAACATTTCATTTGTTTATCATGCAATAGTACCTATTGCAACATTGTGCACAATTCACACCAACCTCATTATAGTTTCTGCATAACTTTGTAATTGAAAGTTTTACCTCAATTGTTGGTTGAACGCATATTCATGGGCAGGAAGATTGATGATGATTGCCCCAAAAATGAAGACCATTATGCTCCGATAACGGTGGCATGTTAGAAATTAGGTAAGCATGATGCTTTTACTACTCTTAATACCATTTAAACTAAATTTTCTTAGTCAGTAATACTTCAAAATTAAAATATAACTACTTACAGTGTTTGAAAGATTTAGAAAACGAACGTTTTCTACTATGTACTCAAAAAGTAAACTTATAGGGTGAACTTACAAATCAGTTTTACAGCTGATGAATATTGTTGAAGATGTAGCAAAAAAATACATGGACAGCATTGTAGCAGCACCAAAACCATGAAGATCAAGCACAAAAAGGTTAAGAAGTGTGAAACAAAGTTGTTTAAGAAAAGAAGATGGAAATTTTGGAATCAGTACTACATTGAAAATACAAACAAATGCCAAGATCCCTATTTAAAAGGATAAAAGCTGCGCATTATAGGCAATTTGTTCACATATATGCACATATATTGGATAATCATCCTGCATATGTAATCATAGAATGATACAAAAAAAAAAAGAGAGAGAGAGAAAAAATATATGGAATGTTAACCTGTTTCAAGAAAAAATGGGAGAATGGAAAAATATATGCAAGGAAAACTTTATATATACAATTACAAGTAAAATCAGGATGATTAATGGGTTGTTATCCATGAAAAGTTATTATGGATTTAAAACTCCGGGATATAGGATGACAAAAACTGAAAAGTGACTAGTCGGGTTATTTGTTTGGAACGAATGGAAGCAACTCTTCGCATGTTTGAAACCGGCCAATAAGGCTAAACTTTGAAGAATATTTAGGGAAATAATAGGGGTAAGATTTGACTACTACTTACAATTCGGTCATGCCAGAGAGAGATGTGTCTGACAGCTTGACAAGTAGAAAAGATGGGCATAATGTTCGAAGTAGAAAAGATGTTGAATTAACTTCTACTTACAATTCGTTTTTGCCAGAGGATATTGTCTAATTGTTTAAGTTTAGTGACTTAGCTGTTAGTTATTCAAATTCACAGAGCCAGCGAAGTAAGAAATTATCTGGATGGGATGAAGTTCATAGAGAAACAGTAATTGGGTTCTAGGTATATGGCGTGAGGGAATTTATTTCTACTTAAGACTCAATTATTCCATAGACTGATGTCAATGGCAATGTTTAAAGTATAATAGACGGGCAAAAAATTCGATGTAGAAAAAGATGAATGGGAAGTAACTTTCAACTTACAATTTGTTACCGGAAGAAGAAGTCGCGTGCAGCTTTTGAATATTGAACAGATGGAAAGAACGCACAAAGTGTAACAGATGATGGTGAAAGGTGTGGCATCAAGAACTTGTTTGAAAAAGCAAAGTGGATAAGGACAAAGTCTGCTTTGGAATTGAGTGGAACACTGAAATTAGAAGACGATAGTATGGATGCTTAAGAATTAAATCATAAGTTTCCAGAGAAGGTGGAGCTTGTTGAGGAATTGCAGTTGAGATACTTTTGTTAGAGGTTGTAAGTACTTGTAGCTTTTCACAAGAGGTCACAATTTACAGGGGAACAACAAAGAAATTTATCCAAACGAATAAAACTATGAAATTTGACAACAAAAATTCAAAACAGAGCATGAATGAGTCGACTCAATTAAGATCGTAACACACAAGCAATTACAATCAGAGAATTTAAAACCTTGGAGAAATTGAAAGAGAAGGAAAAAAATACGCATAGCACAACCACATCATTGTATTGAATCTCTCACTTCGAATTAGCAAAATTACCTATTAATAGTCTCACTATGGATCAGCATAATTACCTGTAAATAGTCAGATTAGGTGGCACATCTCTTCGCATCAAACCATATCTGTTGGTAAAGGATGTGTTTTTTCATCGGGACATGGTGCTAAGCATTTACCGCTTGGGTTTTGTTTTCAGTAGTTACATCCCTTTGCAGGGGTTTGTCATTTTCTTAAATTAAAAAAAATTAAATAAGACTTTGTTTGATTTTTTAGGTTGGGTTTGAGTTGGTGCTTTTAAGATAGTATAGATAAACTCTTACGAGCAAGGAAACAAACTATACTCAATCACTCCATTCCTTGAAATAAGGATGGTGTAGTCGATCATCAAATGGAGGATAGTTACTTAAACAACAACAACATACCCAGTATATTCCCACATAGTGGGGTCTAGGGAGGGTAAAATGTACGCAGTCCATACCACTACCCCGACGGGGGTAGAGAGGCTGTTTCCGATAGAACCCCGGCTCAGGACCAAGGACCATCCTTCATACCAAACACGCCCTAAATATAAAACAAATCCAAGCTGAATAAAAAACATAATTTTTGCATCCAACATTATTATGACAGAGAGTTCTATCTAGCAGAAATTAATAAAAGGTGTTACCTTCCACCAAACATAACCATACCCCATCACCACAATAACAATGATCATAGTATATCTGCTAGAACCTGAACAGAATTTAAAAAACAAGTTAAATGCGTAAAAGACAATCACAAAATTTCATTGGTCAGTGGTCACTGAAAGAAATAATGCTATAACTGAAGCAGAATGAAATTACAAGTAATGACATATGAATTTGCAAGGCATGTGGTTCACTGACAATGAGATCACAATTTGTCTCGACAGATTAAGAAAATGACAATAGATGTCCTAAAATGCTACTGTCATAGTGATCCTATTCTTTCCACCTGAAGATGGAAGAATATTTAATTGCTTCCACATGCAACTAACAATCTGTAGTAACAAAAACCTGATCCACTTGATGTCACGATTGTAACAGATCTATTTGAAGCCAAGAGTTGCAGATCCTGCCGTAAGCTATTAACCTGCAAAGAAAATCACTGTCTGTAAAAAAGGCTTTTTGTTTTCAGAGCAGCTGGTATGTTGATATTAGAAATCAATTTAACCACTATTTTTTGTCAAGGAGCAAAACATTGATTGCTCATAGAAAAGGAGTGATAATTTTAAAGTAACAATACAAGGCACAAATAATTACTTGCAAGTTGCAACACTCATTAGTATACTTTTTCTTTTAAGATGCACAAGCATAATATTGAACAATATATAAGGATGTTTTTGAGGATAAGGAAATCAAAAAAAGGCTGTTTTAGTTAATGTAAGCTATATGATCTCCCAGCACACGATAATGTTAAATTTGATGAACTGCCAAACCCAAACCCCCAAAGTAAATTCAAGCTTGACTTCGAGTAGCATATAAGTCAAGCTCCAATGATAACCAAACTTCAAATAAGTCTATCATGTTAATCAAATCACTGCATTAGGAAAAGGCATGAAGTGATATTTTTGTCATGGGAGAGTTGTTATAAGAGAGGCATTGGAATTGAGAGAAATTTTAACTTCAAATGCTAAATAAATAACTCTTGGTTCAAAATCACAGTGTCCACAATAATAATACCATTATCTTCAACAATCACAACACGCTGGCAAAAGAACCCAAGAAAAAGATTAGTCCTCGACATGTAGAAAACCATGGCTTCTCATCCAGAAGCAATGATATATTGGGCTTAGATTAACTTGGGGAGATAACTTCCTTCATAATAGCCTACATCTATATCAACAAAAAAAACCTCCACAATCACTTAGATGCCTGGCTAGCTTGCAGGCTTCTGTGATCAAAGGTTCCTTGCAACATATGTTTGCCAGTTTAACGAGATACTCCACGTATGCTGATTCATTCCTTTCTTAACTTCCTTCATAATAGCCGACATCTATATCGACCAAAAAACCTTCCACAATCACTTAGATGCCTAGCTAGCTTGCAGGCTTCTGTGATCAAAGGTTCCTTGCCACATGTGTTTGGCAGTTTAACGAGATACTCCATGTAAGCTAATTCATTCCTTTCTCATTAGACCATCTATTTGGACTTTTCCCATGTGCACAACCTACTTTCCGTCCTTCAGTTAGTAACCAAAATTTTCTCCTAGTTCTCCTCCAAAGTTTAGTTCCAAAATATAACCAGCAAAAGAAAATGCTAAAGCTTTCTATGCAAATCAAAGGTTGTCCTAATCTCCTCTTTCGGACTCTTATATGGGCCTTACACCTACTGAAAAATAACTGTATATGGCATAGCCCAGATAGTAAAATCAATCTTCTATAACACATGCCTTCTACCTATTCCACCAAGAAACTTCCCAACAGATATCCACTTGTCAAGGATGACAAGCAAACTTTAGCTTAAAAATAAATTTTAATCTTCTAAGTCCAGCACAATCATATAATGAGCAAACTAAGAACAATCACATATTCCAAAGACGAGTAAAAACCCTATGCACCTAACATGGACAAGCAAGAGGAAACTGTCAAACCTGCTGCATCAAAGAAGCATTGCCTGACTTTGGAGTTGACCTGGTTGAATTATCTTGTCGAATTTGCCTCCAGGCGATCTGCAGTCAGTGCAGTCAGAGCACACTCTGTTACATTTATCTCATTTCGAATAACGGAACCAGAGACCTCAATACACTAAACTGTGAATAACAACCAGACCTTAAATGCACCGGAGAAAATATCAGGTACATTTGGCAATCGTCCTTCCTTAGCAAGTACTGACCCAACAATGCCTGCACAAAATATGAGATGAGTAATTCAACACCACCGATACCCTTGTTTTTACCTTATTGACTTTATTGTTTTAGAATATCAATGTTAGTTCCTCCAGCGAATATTATGCAGAACAAAAGAAAGTTGCAACTCTTGCAATTCCCTCAATAGTTCATTCTTCCAATGTGTACACTTCAAAAATTGTATAAAATCACTTTCATCTCCTGCAGCTATTCTCCTTCTCTCTTTTTTCACATCATACCTTGTTTTCCAAAACCTCTACTCTTCTACTTTGTTAAGGCATGAAAGATGCCCAAAAAGTAATAGAGGGTTATTGCTCCCCGGCTAGGGAATGGGTCGATATATTATGACCTATATGGTAGATACCTTCCCTTTTGCATTTTCACACAGAGGTTGTTTCCACATCTCAAACCCGACAAAGCAAGTCTACTTTTGCACCAAAAGAGGTTACAGATGTTCTATTTAAAGCTTATATTTCTGAGTCACAAACTTTTCTAGCATTAATGTAAAATTGCTGAAACAATAGTCACAGTAGCACTTCCACCGCAAATAGGCATCCACTTAGGGGTTGTTTGACAGTTGGTTAGAGTTATGCAAGTATTAGTGATCCATGGAATAGTTATGAGGGAATCTATATATTACGTTACGCAGGAAATGATTATTACATCTTTTATCCTGCATAACATTACACATCAATTCCCTCATAACTTACACGTGTATTAATTCTGCAGATGGCTAAATTGCAAAACAAATACTCTATAGTTGTTTCTCCCGATGTGTAAACTTCAAAAGCCATTACTAGTGTTGAATTTTATACATAGCAAAAGAACGCTACCAAACATGGTAGTATTACCTATGCAAGATATATTTAATATTTGAATAACTCCCCTCCTAACCAGCTATCAAAGGAATCCTTCATTCCAGGATCAGTGATAAAGATACAATTTTACGTAAATAGGCTTCTAATAAGAAATTAGCTCATTCATTACTTATGCACCGACTTTGTTTTTCGTGGCGTCAACTTTACCTATATATATTCCTCGTCTAGTCTAGTCGGGATTGTGTTTCCATCTTCTTATTCGTTCATTACTTACCTTTTTCGACTTTCCTTGTGCCCAAGCCAGAAATACCTGCACCTCCAACCAACACAACAGGTACCAGGTAACTGTCTTTTTTCTAACAATGGTGTCTGGGCCAACTTGCGTGCACCTCGACCAAATCAACGGAATACCTGCCGCCTCCCACCAGCAACATGTACCAGGCAACTTTGTTCACCAACTATCCACCTAGGCTAGAACAGATGGGAAAAAATCACCTACGTTTTACCTTTGTTGGGAATTGAACTTGAAACCTCATGGTGCTTAACCCAACTTCACTGCACCACTATCCACACCATTGGGTGCTACTTTTTTCGACGTTTTTAATCAAATTCGTAATTTTTTTTAATTCAACCATTAGAGTTTAGAAAACCACTGAATTATTGGCAACTCAAAGTTGTGAATAGCTCAACAAAAAGAGTTTTGAGTTTCCGGATAGATTAACATAATAAGAGGCACTACAGGTAAAAAGTAAAATTGTAGGAAGAGTAAGTATGAACAAATACTAGAGAGATATGGATAAAAGGAAGGAGGAAGAGAGAGTACGAACCAGCACCAAGGAGAATAGTGAGCTTGCCTAGAGGGAGAGCCATCGGAATCAATAATCAAATCATTGATTTTCCATCTGAGAAATTGCAGTGTGTCAATGAGGTGATTAATTACAATTGACAACTTGGAGAACAAGCCACACGATGAACCCTACTTATGTGAGTTCGAAGCTTATTTTTAGGGGAAGAAAAAATAATATTATATTATATTATATTATATTATATTAATTAATTTTAGTTACTATTATTAATATGACTAGAGCAAAATTCACCTCAAATAAACCTTCATAAATACCATGAAACTACCACCAATGATTCTTTTTCTACAATCCCATGAGACAACAATCGAACATCGGAATTTATTTGCAGAAAAAAAACACCTCAAACTACATCAAAATTAGTTATAATTCAAAAAAATAAAAATTACCAACCACCAATCGATCCAATCAAGTAATATACTCTGAATAATCAGCAAAAATTTTCAAGTGCCAATTTAAAAAAAAAAAAAAAAAAAAAAAGTACCATAAAACTTAAGGATATCATCACCATCTAAAGAAAAACTTGAATTGGCTCAGGAACATATATTAGAAATACCAAAACTGAATATACCAAAGGTATGATTATGAATCAAAATACAAATTAAAGTAGATAAAAGATGTAACTTTTTTGGGGGAAAGGAAATTACCAGAATATAGCAAGGGAAAAGAGATGGAGAGAGTCCGTAATGGATCGGAAGAATCGTGAATTTTAGATATTAGGGTTTGGAGATTTGGTGTTATTATGTTTTTCTATTTGTTGTTGTTTGCAACTTATGTTATTATGTTTATACTACTCTTCAACTAGACTAGCTTTTTTTTTTGGTTACTTTTCTTAAGTCCATATATTTTGATAACCTAAATTAATTTTTAAAATAAAAAATAAGGACAAATAATATAAATTCCGATATTTTAAAATTTAATTGCAAAATTTTTTAATATTTAATAATTATTAAAAATTTAATTTTGAGTCTATCGATACATAATTAGCTTTGAATACATTTAACGAAAATATATTTTTCTTTTATAAAGCTACAATAATTAGCTCCCAATATATTTTTTTCCGTTTTTTAATCTGTTGAGATTCATAATACATCCAACGAAGGTGTATTTTTTCTTTATAAATGTACATAATTAGCTTCTGATATTTTTTTTCAATTTTGAATTTATTGAAATATATAAAATACATCCAACAAAGATTTATTTTTTCCTTGTAAAGATACATAATTAGCTCTCGATATATTTTTCTCGATTTTGAATCTGTATAGATACATAATTAGATTTCCGATACACCCAATGAAATTACATAATTAGTTAGAAATTTTTATAATTACTTTATAAAAATGAGAATTTATGTAAATATATGTATGTTTATGTTATTTTTTCATAAAATAATATGTGATGTTTGAATTAGTTTGTACATGTCTTGGATTGATTTTATAGGTTAATTGTCATCTTCTATCATTTACATGAGGATAATTATGTTCGTTGATATTAAATGTGACCTATAATAGTGGTGGAGCACATATGTAAGGAGCCTAAATTGTTTTTTAGTGAAAGTCAATCGATATTCATTTGTTATAGAATTACTAGAGGAGGATGGCTATGTCAGCATGGGCTTAACATTAAGATATTATTTATCTTTTCAATTTTGATATATTGTTTAAATAAAAAAATTTAATAAAAGGATTGCATTTGTTTTTTAGGATTCATCCGAAATCTAGCATGAGTTCAACATATGTTATTTTAATATTATTTAAATAATTTAAGTTGTTAACTATTTTAATTTATAATATTTTTTATATAATTTTTAAATTAATATACATTTCTTTTCCAAATTTTTGTGGCATTGATAGTCAATTATATTTTAAAAATAATTTAAGTTTTTAATTATTGTGATTTATAATACTTTTCTTCTATTCCAATTTCAGTGACACTAAAATAATTTCAAGAGCCGACCAAATATTTTATATCTTTTAAATTTTTTAAGTTGTTAATTCTTGTGATTTCTAGTATTTTTCATGTAATTTTTTTGAAATATATAACATATTAAATTATTTTTAGATATTTTAAGTTGTTAACTATTATGATTTATAATACTTTTTATGTAATTTTTGAATAATATATGCTACTCTCCTTGTCAAGAGTTTTGTGTTGACAACCAATTATATTTTTTAAATAATTTAAATTTTTGATCGTTGTGATTTATAATATTTTTTCTATTTCAACTTATGAGGCACAATGCTTAAATGATCATAATAATTAATTAAGGGTGATATAGTAAAATGTAATTATTATTATTTATTATTTATTATTTTTATTATGTGTATGTGTTGATTCAAGAAGAATTTGGAAACATTTAGAAATATGTTGAATGTTACAAATGTTAATAATCCATTTGGTGCTTCTTGATTTATCTACATTTATCTCCTGTATGTTTTTACTCTTTTGTCCTTTGAGTATATGTAGTAATTTTTATTTTTATTTTAAAATTCTCTCTCTCTCTATATATATATAGTAAAATTATGGATTCAATATTATTAATTTTTCAATACATAAGTGGCTTATAATAAGTAATTGTTGGTGATACATTAAAATCACGATTGAAGCCGCAGAAATTATCATTTTAAAAAAAAAAATAATTTTTGTTATTTACAGTACTTTTATTTCATTAATTTCAAATAATATATGTTGTTTTATATCTTCTTCTGTTTCGTCCCAATTTATATGGCACGAATATAATTTTGATAGTCAATCAAATATTTTATGTTAACATATTTTTTTATTCTTATTTTTCTAATACATAAATGAATTATAATAAGGAGTGATATAGTAAAATCATCGTTATTGGATAGTGCATTTTATTTATCTTTCTCAATAATAAAATTTTACTATATATTTTTCTTTATTTCTTTTTAACTTGATACATATTGACCCAACACAAATTCTAAGAAAATATTCATTAGAAATTTATTTTATTGAATTAAATTTATTAATGTTGTACTTTAAAAATTTAAAGTTAAGTTTAAATATTAGTATTTCTATATAAGAAAAAAATAATTTTAAAATTTAAATTTACTAAAATAAATTAAAAAAAATAATTTTCTATTATATAGAAGAAAATTTTGAGAGTTTAATAAAACTTTTATCTATTTTAAAAAAAGCATTTTAACTTGTTAATTGTTGTGATTTATAATAATTTTTACGTAATTATAAAATAACATATTTACTCCTTGTGTCCCAATTTATGTGGCTTCGATGCGATTTTGAGAATCAACTGAAATTTTTATATATCTTTTAAATATTTTAAGTTATTAATTAGTGTGATTCGGGGTAACAAATTAGTTTTGAACATGATAGACAATTAAATAAATAAAAAATTTTACTTCCAATATATAGTTATAGTTAATTAATATAAATTAATAGAATATATTAAATATTTAAACCATTATGATAAAACAATAGAATTATTATATATTGGGGCATGATATGTAATTAAGTGGAAGTGAAAGGGTTTTTGGTAATTGCATGAGTGGTGGTCGAAACCACCTCTTCTATATAATAGAACTAGAGGAGCATGACCCGTGTCAACACGGGCCCAACATTAAGATATTTATTTATCTTTTCAATCTTGATAAATTTAAATAAATTATTTTAATAAAAGGATTGCATATGTTTTCTGGGATTCATCCGGAATCTAGCATGACTTCAACATATGATATTTTAATACGTATTTAGCTATTTTAATTTATAATATTTTTTATGTAATTTTCAAATTAATATACGTTACTTTTCTTGTCCAAATTATTGTGGCATTGATAGTCAATTATATTTTAAAAATAATTTTAGTTTTTAATTATTGTGATTTATAATACTTTTCTTATATTCCAATTTCAGTGACAGAAATATAATTTCAAGAGTCGACCAAATATTTTATATTTTTTAAATTTTTTAAGTTGTTAATTATTGTGATTTCAAGTATTTTTCATGTAATTTTTTTTTGAAACATATAACATATTAAATTGTTTTTAGATATTTTACGTTGTTAACAATTGTAATTTATAATACTTTTTATGGAATTTTTGAATAATATATGCTACTTTTTTTGTCCAGAATTTTGTGTCGACGACAACCAATTATATTTTTTAAATAATTTAAATTTTTTAACATTGTGATTTATAATATTTTTCTATCTCAACTTATGTGGCACAATGCTTAAATACCATAATAATTAATTAGAGGTGATATAGTAAAATCACGACTGAAGCAGCTGAAGTAGAAATCAATCAATTTTTTAATTTTTTTTTGTTAATTATTGTTATTTACAGTACTTTTTATTTCATTTTTAAATAATACATGTTTCTTTATATCTTCTTCTGTCCCGTTCTAATTTATGTGACACTAATATAATTTTGATAGTCAATCAAATATTTTTCTGTTGACATATCATTTTGTTATTCTTATTTTTCTAATACTTAAATGACTTATAATAAGGAGCGATATAGTAAAATCATCGTACGAAAGACGAAAATTTAATTTAAAACATTAAGAGTTAATTTTGTATTTTATGTCTATTTTATTTTTCATTAAATATTATTTATTTTCTTAATACCTAGATGACTCATAATAATTAATTAAGAGTGATTAATTATGTTATTACTATAAAAATTAATATAATTTTATCATATCCAAAAGTAATTATCGATAATTCACCGGAATAGTATATTAATTAAATACGGGATGCTATATTTGCATATGCAAAATATGATATTATTAAACATTATTGGATAGTGCATTATATTTATCTTTCACAAGAATAATTTTTTACTATATATTTTTCTTTATTTCTTTTTAACTGATACATATTGACTCAATACAAATTCTAAGATAATATTCATTAGAAAGTTATTTTATTAAATTAAATTTAACGTAAACATGTGTATGTGTTTTATAAATTAGTATATAAGTATATCTATATATATTGTAATGTATATATAATGTAGTATATTTTATAAGTAGTAGTATATATACATTGAATGGTGCGTATACACGTGTATATATCTTCCATAGAAGTGTATATTTAACGTATACATGTGTATATGTTTTATAAATTAGTATATAAGTATATCTATATATATTGTAATGTATATATAATGTAGTATATTTTATAAGTAGTAGTATATATACATTGAATGGTGCGTATACATAGAATAGAGTGTATATATGTGAATAGATTTTCTGTAGACGTGTATATTTAACGTATACATGTGTATATGTTTTATAAATTAGTATATAATTATACAAATATATATTGTAATGTATATATATTATAGTATATTTCATTTAAAGTATTACATATACATAGATTAGAGTGTATATACATGAATAGATCTTCTATAGACGTGTATATTTAACGTATACATGTGTATATATATATATAATTATATATATATATTGTAGTATATTTTATTTAAACTTTAAAGTTTAAAGTAGTACATATATATTTGGATGGTGCGTATATATGTGTAATTGTGTATATATTTTTTAAATTCTAATGTAGTATATACTATATATATAGTGTATATATATTGTTTAACGTATTTATAATGTATATAGGTGGGTATATATAATGTATATTGGAAAAAAGTTTTTTTTTATTTATATTTTTGACGGTTTTTTAATCGGGTTTGACCGGGTTGGGTTAAGTGGGTCGGGTTAGGGTGATTTTTGATTTTTTTACTGTTGGGCCCGACCCAGCCCACTTAGACCCCAACCCGAACGCGGACCGGCCACACGGGCCAATTTCGGGTTGGCTCGGCCCGACCCACTTGACAGCCATAGCCCGTGCTGATACGAGCTATGCACCTCTAGTGTTTATTACAAAAAGCACTTCAAAATATATCAAATAGCAATATTTTTTTCTAATATATCACATATTATTATCATAGCTGGATTCAAAATTTAAAGTTTATATGAGTTTCAAATAACTTTAAATCAAAAACGAACTTTATTATATTTACCAAGAGAAACCCTCATCAGCAAGTTCAACTTTTACTCTTAGAACAAGAAACTTTTTTATTACTATTAGGTTTCTACTACATACTTTATATATTTAATAGATTTATTTAGATAAATCCAGGGACTACACAAGAGATATTGAGTACCCCTCCCATCATCCTAGATCCACTCCTGATTATTACACACAATATGAAAACTTTCAAGTTGATATCATTTATGAATCTCTGATTAGTAGAAGGTATATATCACATGCAAAAACTGCATACCTATAACATTAATTGCTGAACTTGTAATTGTATGATGAGGCTTCTCAGCTTCTATTTATGTTCACACAAAAAAAATAAAAATAAAAGAGAGAGAAAATATAGAGACTAGATAAAAATTCCAAAAACAAGAGAGAGGGGCTTCTTGCATTTTTAGCTAAATGGGCCTCATCTTAGGCCATATCGAGGACTTCAGACCGATTTTACTGTTGGATTCAAAATTGAATCGGCCTGTTTAACAAGGCCCGAATCCAGACCAACACACAAATCGATTAAAAGTGTCGGGACGATTCCGAATTGACCCGATCAGGATTCTTAGGAGAAAACTACTTGAATGACATCACCACTAAAAGTTAGGCCTATATTGTTGCTATAGAGTAGCTATCGCAATGCTTAGACCCATTACATAAGTCATATGGTGATGTTAATAAACATTGTCAACCAATCGTTGCCATTACGTAAGAACCGTTGGCACATAGTGGGTAATACAACAGTTTTATTTGGCCGTTGTGATATACTTTCATCATTTCTTTTTATATATTTTTTTGGATTTGATCAAACCCTTAAGTCCTCACTCCTAGAAAATTAAAGTTATTTTATCAAGAGTAAATACATAATTACCCTATTGCTGTTGGTTGAAATTTTCGAAAAGACACCTAAACTTTGAATTCGACCTATTGCCTCACGATTCTTACTTAATCCGTTGCAAACACACCATTTTGACCCTCTGCATGTATACACGCGTCATAGGTGTGTGAAAAGGCTCGAATTTGACTTTTTTCACCAATCAAAAATTGTCACATGTAAAATAATTGATTTATAATTTATATTTTTCTTTAAAAAATAATATTTATTTATTTTATAAAATTATCCTTACTCCTCTCTGCCGCCACCCCATCTCACCCACTCTTTCTTCTTCAACTCAATTCACCATTAAAGCTTCCATTGAAGTTTTTTTTTTTTAAATCATTAATTAAAGCTTCATTTTACAATTAAATTATATCATTTAACTACCTATCATTTCTTCTTCAACACAATGTCTTCTTCAACACCTTTAAAGCTCTTCAACACAATGTCACCATTAAAGCTCCTCCATTGAAGTTTTTTTTTTTTAAAAATCATATCATTAAAGCTCCATTTTTCAGTTAAATCATATCATTTAACTATCTTTAAAACTCAATTCAATCATACAACTTTCAATTCAATCATAAAACTATTTTTTGAAGTGATTTGAACAAAAAAAAAAGGAATGCATGCTGACGGAGATGGGGGTGGGGGTTGTGTTAAATTAAATAAAAAAGAAAATTTTATTAAAAATGATCGTTCTGTCGCTCATTACACAAAGTCCTAATCACAATGTGTCTTCAGTATATATAAAATCATCGTTGATATCTTTAGTACAAATTATTATTGATGACACTCAGTTTAATATTACATCATCGACTCAGAGCCTTAAAATTGTTGGTGTGAATTTGTTGTAACGCCAAAAATTGCTGCTTAATTGATACATTGATCGCCTTCACAAAATCCTAATTCTTGGTTATTCTTTTTATTTTCTCATGTATGTTTTGCATTTTGTTGCATGTTCTTCCTAGTTAAAAGTGTAAAGTTACTTATATGAACTATAGATTTTGACTTGAGAAAGAAATCAATGCCATAGCTTAGCGAGAAGTATATCATTGAATATATTTGGGGTATGATCTTCTGATTTTTATCATATTTCTTTAAATTAGTGAGGCTTAGCTTTTTGTATCAACGTTGTTATAGTATCTAATTGCTACTGTGACTGCTCAAGGTTTTTGACTCCTACTTTCTAAATGATTGTTTTGGAAAGAGAACATAATCCTAGAAATTTCATGTGCATGTTTGCATTGCCTCCTAGAGCTCAAATATATAGTTAGTTGTATTTTGGATGGTAATTAATTCATAGTGATCCATCCCATTGTTACCGTAATCCCCATGTCTTCAGGGAATTAACAAGGTATGAAAATTCTCTTAAAACCCTTTAAGAGGTCTACTAAGAACTTATTTTTTAAAGCTTTATGGAAAAAGTTATACATGTGGGGTTGCTGTTAAAGTTGCAATTTTTGTTTCAAGGAATTGTGAATTTGTGGTGTTCTAGAGGTACCCTTGGCGGAGCCAGTTTTTTTTTTTTTTTTTTTTTTTTTTTAGTTTATGGGTTCTAAAGCACAATCCTTATTGCTTATTTGTTCAGGGGCGGAGCCAGGTAGGGCTCAGGAGTTCATTTCAAGCCCTTTTAACGTAAAATTATATTGAATGAACGGTTGAATCCTTTAGCTTTTTCGTGGGATTATTTTTCATATATTAAACCTCCTTAGCGTAAATCCTGACTCCGCCACTATTGGTTCGCTGGATATTAAATAATGGGAATTTTACATATATATCGACATGTTTACCCTTAATTACTAAAAATCCCGACATCTTTCAAAATCTCTTAAAATCCCAACATTTGATACAAGTTAATCACATTAGATACATGTTGTTGATACATGTATCTAATGTGATTAACTTGTATCATACATTAGATACATATATGGTTACATTAGATACATGCAGGGTTAACTTGTATCTCAGAAATAGTCCCAAATATGAAATGTTGGGATTTATGTAATTTTTCAAAAGTGGGGGGATTTTTAGAAATTTTGAAAGTTATGATGTTTATTTATGAAATTTTTTGTTAAATAATTTCCTAAATGTAAGTATAGGTTTGAGAGATTTAAGGCTGGCTCAGCCCATGTTTGATGCATTGCTGCTTTTGTCAATGCTTGTCATTTGGTTTAGTTAGTGTCATATTTGAAGGTTAAAAGCTGCTCCTTCTATTTTAATTTGTTTGTCTGGTTTTGACTTGATACGAAGTTTAAGAAAGTCAACAAGTCTTCTGGATTTTGTGTTCTTAAATTAAAGATAGGTAGAATGTACTAAAATGCTCTTTAATCTTGCGGTCTTAAATACGCTGCGTGGAAAGTTGAAATTAAAGAGTGTCAAAAAAGAAAAGAGGCATTCTCTTTGAAATGGAGGGAATATAATTCACGCAATACAACAACAACAAGAAGAAATCCAATATATTCCCACATAGTGGGGTCTGGGGAGGGTAGAGTGTACGCAGTTAGAGGTCGAGAGGCTGTTTCCGATAGACCCCCGGCTCGAATATAATTCACGCAATGATTGAAGAAAATCAAATCTTGATTAATTTGGTGATGCCCCATTGTGGGGTTACTAGGATATTAGTAATGAATTGAGAAGTTGCAAACTCTTGGGGATGTGTATGTAGTTTGATTTTGTGTTTACGTGGGAAAATCAATTTTGGGGTTCAAAAATTCTGATATTTGTTTGCTTGTTTTAGTGATATGGATTACCTTCCTGTTGAGGTCATTGGGAATATCCTCTCTCACCAGCTAGGGATGTGATTGTAACGTCTGCAACGTGTAGAATGTGGCGAGAGGCTTGTCAGAAACACCTCCATACTCTTTCATTCAATTCTCATGATTGGCCACTCTATCGAGACCTTAGTACTAGTAGGCTGGAGATACTGATTACTCAGACAACACGCTTACAAGGTTTATCGATATTGATGGATGATGTTGATGGGTTCTCAGCTTCCATCGTAGTTGCTTGGCTCATGTATACAAGAGAATCTTTGCAATGGTTGTTTTACAATGTCCGTACTACTCCAGATATCAACATGGGCGAAAGAAGCTGGAAATGTTGGTGCTTTCTCATTATTCTGTATCAGGAGTTGAACCGAACTATCAGAGGTTCCTTTGTTTGAAATCCCTTTCGTTAAGTTATGTTAGTATTTTCAGCATTGGATCTGAATTTGTTGCTGACTGCATCTCCAAAGATTGAAATTTTAGCCCTGAGATCGCGATGTCAGATGCACAGGTAACTGTATTACACTAAAGAGCATCTACATTGAAGCGATAAGTTTGGATAAGTTTATATTGGAGGCTGACAGCCTTGAGAATCTGCACTTAAAAGACTCTGCACTTGAGCTTTTTGAGCTCATCGGGAAGTATTTCAAGATTGATGATGTTTGCATTATACATCTTGATGTTGGTGACGCTGTCGATAATCTTGAAACTGTAGATGTTAGTAATTTCACGATAAATTGGACCAAGTTCTATCAGATGATTTCGAAATCATCCACAATGAGAAGTCTCAGGTTATGGGACGAAGAGGATGAGATTGTCGATGTGGAAACAATTGCACTTTGCTTCCCACAGTTAAACCATCTTGCAGTTAGTTATGACTTAAGAGATGACTTACGGGAGGGAATTATTCACTATGGTTTACTCAGTGGGTTGCCGGTCTACTGCAAAGATGCCCTAATCTCACTAAATTAGTTATTCATGGTGTGGTTTCAGAGACTAAAACACATGAAGAGTGTCAAATGTTGGCTGGCTTTACCTCATCCATTGTTCAGCTGATGAGGCGATACATGCACGTAGATGTGCAGTTTGAATTTTAGTAGATCAGAGTCATATGTAAATGTGGAATATTGGGCTCAATCAACAATATCAGAGGCATGTAGAAAAGGTATTTAATTGAACTTGAAGCCTTCGCTTCCTCTTGTCTTCGATTTTTGTTGCTGTCTATTGTCTTTTATACTCCGACTGTCGCACTATTTTGTTGTAGTTGCTGATCCTTTTTCTTTCAGAATGCTTTGTCATGCTTTCTTTAGTGTTTTGCCATGATTTCTTCACTTCCGTTATTTTTTTTATTGATGTGCTTTGTTATGCTTTTCTTTGAGCCGAGGGTGTGTCAGAAACAACCTCTCTACCTCCCAAGTTAGGGGTAAGGTCTGCGTACACTCTACCCTTCTCAGACCCCACTTCTAGGATTACACTGGGTAGGTTGTTGTTGTTGCTTCTTAATGAAATGGTGCAGATATGGAATTGTTTCCTAGTAAAGTTTGTTATGATTTTGCGACTCCACTTCAACTGCTTCCAAGTAATAATGAAAATAACATAAAACTTTAGTAAATAGCCTTGCATCCATCGTGATGATCATAATCCTTACCATTGGATTGACCTTTTGAAAATTCTTTGTTTACTTGCTATCTCTTTAATAATGACAATTCATATTTAACAATGGACATGATAGCATCCTCTAGGAATTCATTCAATTTTACACTTCCTCTTGATTACTGTCAACCACTATAACAACTTGATGAAATGCGCACCTAAGGGTGTGGCCTAGTGACCAGTGAAGGGGTTGAATGCCATGAGGTCTCAGGTTCAAATCCCAACAGAGACAAAACCAGTCATTAGGTGATTTCTTCTTATCTGTCCTATCCTTGATGGACAGAGTTACCTAGTACCATTACGACATGACAAATCCATGCATGGAAACCCTTAACTTAGAGTTTTTGTTGATGAAAAAGTAAGATATTGAAGAGGAAAATAGAAATAGATGGGAAATAGCTATTGATCATAAACAGCAGCATATCTAGTGTAATCCTACAAGTGGGGTATGCAGGCGGTAGGATAGGATCTACCCAAACCTTACCACTATCTTTGTGAGATAGAGAGGTTGTTTCCGATAGACCCTCGACTCAAAAAGAATGTCATCGAAGCAAAATTGCAAAAAAAAAAAAAAAAACACATAGCACGATACATAGCAAATAAAACAACAAATAGCACCACACATTGAATAATAGGAGACTAGGAATTATTAAATACTACTACCAATAACGAGAAGGGGAAAAGGAGGAGGCTAACCCCCTACTCTCCCATAAAGTGTCACAACACCCGGCGTCCTACTAACCTTCTATATTAAGACCTCCGAGCCTCATGTCCTCAGTAAGACTGCTGAGCCAAGTCCCTGTCTAATCACCTCCCCCCAGTTCTTTTTCGGCCTACCTCTACCTCTTCTAACTCCTTTTACGGCCAACTTCTCACACCTCCTAAGTAGCGTATCTTGCATCTCCTCTTCAAGTGCCCAAACCTCCTCAGCCTCGCTTCCCTCATCTTGTCCGCCACGGAGGCCACTCCCACCTTGTCTCGAATAATTTCATTCCTAATCAGAACTCTCCTAGTGTGCCCACGCCATCCATTTGCACATCCTCATTCCACTACCTCATCTTTTGGATGTGGTCTTTCTTAACTGACCAGCCCTCTGCCCCTACAACAAAGTTGGTCTAACCATCACTAGTAGAACTTATCTTAAGCCTTGGTGACACAAAATAGCTATTGATCATGTGCTATAAAAACAAAGGCTATCTATAGTACATGTATATGGTGTTACGGAATCATGGCCAAGCTTCTCTTAGTAACACCTCTTGTGCTCCCCACTCCCAGAAACCCCAAAAAGATATATAAAAAAGAAAGGCAGCCCGGCGCACTAAAGCTCCCGCCATGCGCATGGTTCGGGGAAGGGCCCCACCACACAGCCTTGCGTTTCTGCCGGTGGCTGTTTCCGAGGCTTGAACCCAAGACCTCCATGATACCTTTTTTAAAAAATAAAAAACAACAAAAACATTCACTATTACTACTACATCTCAAGGCCAAACTAGTCGGTGTCGACTTTATGAATCTTCACTATCAGTGTTGTTCGTTTTAAGCTCATCTCAACTTGGCATTCAATACGTAAGTTCTTGAACACTAGTTCGAATAGTCGAGTACTCGTATGTCTTGGTGAACTCTTCATCTACATCGACCAGCATCGTATTTAGTTACCCATCATGATACTCGTTTTATCGCACTTTAGTATCAGATGTGCTAAAGTTTGAGACTCTCTTCTGTGTTTTACATTGAAACTACAGTTAGTTTACTACAGGAACCCATATTCAATGTGTATCTAGTGTTTAAGTTGTTGCTGCAGTCTCTTTTTCATCGTTCGTTTTGTGGAGGAGGGTCTATCGGAAACAACCTCTTTGCCTTGTCAAGGTAGGGTAAGGTATGCGACTCTGTGTATATTCTATCCTCCCCTAACCCCACCAGTGGGATTACACTCTTGGTTATGTCGAATGTACACTTGCTATGTTTTATGTTGTTCGGACCCTCCAGAAATGCAACCGGGTGTGAGACGGATCCTTCAAGGTTAATAGTACATTTTTTGAGGATCTAATACGGGCATAGTGTCATTTTTGGAGAGTTCGAGCAAAATAGGCTTCTCAGTCTCTTGGAAATCAGACTCATCGAATTAAATTGAGAAAAGGGTCAAATTGACTTCTCTACTTTAAAAAATGTATAAATAGACATAAATATCAATCCTTTTGGAAGTAATGACACTCTCTTCCATTTTTTTAATTACTGTACTCTCTTTCCGTATTAATATACATAACATAGCCAACATATACATAATATTCTATGTATATGTTGGGATTTTTGTAATATGTTTAGGGAGTTGAGATTTTTTGTAATATTGAAAACATAAATTGTGTAACTCAAATAGATGTTAAACCACTCATTGTTTTAAAATAAGATATATCTTAATCTAACCCGTCTATTACACCCGCCTCAAAAAAAGACAACAAATATACCCCTCCCTTAGTTCTGTTGCGAAAATCTTACCAACAAATCAGAGGGAGGTATATATTTGTTTGTCTTTTTTGTGGGTTAATCGGGTCGAGTGGGTTATTTGAGTGTATTTTATTGAAAAGTTTCATAAGAATGAGGATAAATTTGGCTCTAAAGTGGGGTAAATTTAACCTCAAAGTATGATAAATAATGTATTTAGCTAATTTTTTAGAGTAAATGGATAAATCTTACCCTTTTCCCAATTAATAAATAAATGATCTATTTTATGACAGCACTGTCATTGAGTTACTTAGATTTTGGACATCTTCTCTCTCTCTAAAAGCTCAAGGACCTAACGTTGTACAAATATGACCCACTTGTTTGGAATTGAGGCGTATTGAACAAACACAACCAACTTGTTTGAGATTGAGGCGTAGTTATTGTACTAATACGACCATCTGGTCTATCCACATATTCAAACTTTGTCATGTTGTGACTCGACACAAGTTTGACTTCATTTTCGGTTAAATATGAATACATGTTAGTACCTCTTGCCAGAACATGTATCAAATAATTCTGTCTACCCATCGGAAAAAAATCACGCAACCTTTGACTCTTCATGGTTTTCACCCCCTTCGACTATCATACTTTTTTGTCCTTTTATTCCTTATAACTTATCTATCAATGCAGTTGATATTGTAGTTGTGGCTGGAGAATAGTAGTTAGATTTAGTTGAATTTTGATCATTTCCAAATTAAGGATATTCAAATGACAAGTTGAAGTTTCAATATCAATACTATAGACATAATCTGATAATATTATCACTTGTAATTAAAATAAAATAAAAAATATGTGGTTGTGATGGTGGACTGATCTCTTTGTTTTTTTGTTTGCTTTATTGTAATTTAGAATTAAAACTTTATTCTATTCAAAGTATTGTTTATGTTTATGTGGTATGAATAAGGATATATAGCTAGCCAAATATTAAAATAGGGTGACAAACATTTAAAAAAAAAATGTGTTAGAAGCTTTGCATCCTTCTCATTTTTATAATAGTTCAAATAATTTGTAATATATAGTCAATCATTCATTCTATTAATTAATTAGAGAATATGCCATTTCTATTTAATTCATGTTATCTCACACAATACTACAACTATAGTATAAATAATTTCGAAATATCTAATCCCAAAATACGAATTATTTCAAATATAGAATAAAATACTCTCACAATTTATTTCGATATTATAATTCTTACCTCACCCCACACCATCCAAACGATCCTTTTTGATTGAATATTAATTATCTTGATATTCAGTCATGTAATCGACCATTGATACTTATATGGAAGGTGGGATGCTTCGTGCACAAGATTGTCCATTTAATTATCTTGATAAATAATAACCTCTTAAAAAAAATTAAAAATTCAAGCAATGTTCAAAGTCACAATTTTGATTAGTTCAGGAGATTAATTAGTTTTACTAAATAGTCAAAGCCCATATGCATGAACCATGTGGCCTGCAATGACTTGGAAGGACTTGTTCTTCTTTTCAGTTTCCCACCCAGATACTTTTATTGAAATTCGATTAATTTGAATTCGTGCCGGAAAATCTCAGTATAGGCATTAAAGGGTTTTTTATTAAAGGTGACTCTATATTATCCTAGACTTGAACTCGAGACCTCTGATTAAGGATGGAAGAGTACTTATCACTCTACTGCAACCGTTGGTGGTTTGGAAAGACTTGTTCTTCTTTTCGGTTTCACACCTTGTGTCCGATACTTTCACTGGAGCCCGATTAATTCGAATTTATGCCGAGGAGTCCACTATGGGGGTTAAAGTGTTTCTTATCATAGACAATTATATATCCTAAACTCGAACTCGAGACCTCTGATTAAGGATGAAGGAGTACTTATTACTCTATTGCAACTATTGGTGGTTCGAAAAGACTTTTTGTTCTTTTCAGTTTCTCACATGATGTCCGAGACTCCTATTGGAGATCGATAATTCGAATTTGCGCCGGAAAGTTTCACTATGGAGGTTAAAGTGTTTCTTATCAAAGGCGACTCTATATGCTAGACTCGAACTCTAAACCTCTGATTAAGGATGAAAGAGTACTTATCACTCCACTGCAACCATCGATAGTTTGGAAGGACTTATTCAAAGAGTAAAAATTTAAACAAGAATCACTCAAAAAATACACTTTTACAAGTGTAATTTTTGGTGTTTTATTTGGAATATTTGTACCATGTAAAGTATAGTACAAGATTTTGAATGAGTAATTAATATTTGAAAAACTTGAACTACTTTTGAGAATCAAAAGAAAAACAATCATCAAGTTATATGTGGGGGAGAAAAACTCCCCTTCTCTTTGAATCTTTATCCAAATAGCCAATTGAATGTACTATTTATTTATTTTAATCAATATACATAGATTATATACATATTACATACATAGTATATATAAATTTTACATATATTATGTATTTAGTAGGTTATTTTTTTAGTTAAAATAAAGGTCGAGTGGACAGTTATTTAAGTTAATTTTTCCTTTTTTTTCTTTTCCAATTAGGAGAGGATGGATTTTTTTTCTTGTTTCTTATATATTGGGACTCGATCATGAATGAACAAGTTTTTATATTGACTGTCAATATACAATAATATTCATTTTTTATTTGAATTTGAAAACGACTGTGAATAAATTTATACGAAAGAAGTTGACTACGTCAACTAGATTGAAATTGAGGCGTAATTATTGTTATTGTTATCTGATATTAGGGTAGAGATAGTTTGGGGAGATAATACACAAGTACCTCTCTAAACTATAGCTGAAGTTTCTATGTCACACTTAAACTTTATTGGGGTGTTATTATCCTCCTAAAGTCATTTTTAATGTATTTTTGACTTTTTTTGTTGGCATAGCTGCCAAGTAGCAGAATATTTTTGTGTTCCTTTTGTGCTGACTTAACAGGTGTGTCAGCACAAAAAGTACAGAAAAAAATGAATTTAAAGGGATAATAAGACCCCCAATAAAGTTTAAATATGTCATAACAACTTGGGGTATAGTTTGAGAGGTTACTTATTTCTTATCTCATAGTTTGGGCAAGAGGCTTTTATATTTGGATTATCCATTAGGTTGGATAAGTTAAGATGCAAGATTGAGATTAATGAGAAAAAAAAATAGTGATTAATCAATTAGGATATAAATTTTCAATTATACCTAACATGATAAGCAACTAATAATACATATATATATAATTAAGTGACTAATTTTTCATGCTTAAGTGACAAGCAAAGACCTAATTAATCTAATCTTACATGATTTATAAAAATTTGATTCAAACCAATAAATTTCAAAAGCTTAGAGAAGCAAGCAAAGCATAAACATGTGCACACACTATTTTTTTCAAAATTTCTCAAAAGGAATTTTCAAATTTTTCCACTAGCTAAATTTTTTTTGTGTGTGACCTATAATTTACGAGTTTGAGCATTACTTTGAAAAAAATAAATAAAGCAAATTCTCGATGGACATTTCCGTCGGAATGCCATAGTGAATATTGGATTTTTAACGTACCGATTTCAGATAGATTACGTCAGAATTGTGCTAGTGTTATAATAACAAAATCGTGGAATCAACTATTGATCTTGTATTAGAATAAGTTGCCTACATCCCACATTCTTTGTGAATACGAAATATTTTATGCATCTAAATATTTATACTTTCCACAATGGAACATTTAGGTTTGAGCTTATTCATGGTGAATAAAAAGGTATCAGCACTCAATTGCATGCATACCTAATCCATTATGGAAACCTTTTGTATAACCAATGATTGGTTTTTAAGAAGGAATTATTGGTAGGGGAACACTAGCTAGCTAGTACTAGTACAAAGGTGGTTGATGAATAAAACATTATTATAAAAAAATTGTATATTCCAATTTCCAACACCCCTCCCCACCAAAACAAACTTATCAAAAAGAATGTTCAAAATTCAATCAGATTAATTTATTTTCTTAATGAAAGCAGAATATTTTTTTTGGATGAATAAGAGATTGTTACTCAAGATCATAAAGAGTAATTAAAGAATCAAAGTTGCACATGTTTGAAGGTTAAAGAAAATCTAGTTCTTAATAGACAATTAGAACTTACATTATATATGGTAGATATTAGGATGCAATCCCATTTTTTATGTGCAAAATACATCTAATGACAATATTATTAGTTATTATGGATATCGGATACTGAATGAGAAATAAAAGAGAGACCTAATAGGGATGCTTCCTCCATGTCGACACAATTTTCGACTATTTGAAGCTCCAATATAGGTTCGAGCTATGGAAACAATTTTTTTGCAGAAATATAAAGTAAGATTATATATAATATACTATTGTTATTTGATTCTTTTTTGGACTTTTAGCATAGCAAAAAATTAATACACCAAGCTATAATTTGAAGCTCCAAAACAGATATCGAACCACGTGAGAAAAAAAAAAGATTAACAACATTTTTTGGCATATAGAGGCAAACACCATACCTATTGTTGTCCAACAAAAAAAAAGATCCCAATTAATCATCAATAATGCTCCCTCTGTTTTATTTTATTTGATATTTATTGACTTGACATATTCTTTAAGAAAATTTTAATTATAGCTGCATGTTACTCCTTCCGTTTCATTTTAGTTGGTCATTTTACTAAAAAATAAATATCCCGTATTAGTTGATCATTTATTAAATTAAGATAGAATTAATTAAGTTTTTTTTCATTTTACTTCTACAATTAATACTATACATTAAATGTGAATAACTTCAATTTCAATGTCCATTGCTATGCCCAAAAAATATCATTAATATGAGCAAAGGATAAAGTAATAAATTTAATCATTCAATTTATGATTTCTTAATCACAATGTAAAATGGAATGTGCCCAACTAAAATGGAACACAGAGAGTACTAAACTAGTCTTATTAGTGATACTTGAGAACTCTAAATTTACCTATTACTGCTATTTTATGAGGTTATTTAATATTAAAAGTAGGGGGAAAAAATATAATAATAATTTTTTGATTTCATAAGTTGAAATAATTATTTTTAGATAGAGATCAAGTAAAACGAAACAGAGGGAATACTAAAGTGGTGAATTCCCCCAAACAAATTTCTAATTAAGGGAAAAGAATCTTGGGTTTTAGGTGATGACAAGGTTTAGATGTTGACCTATCAACAAAACAGATAATACCAAACAAATCCATTTCAAACTCCCCTCTAAATTAATTAATTTTACAACACTAGTTGTTGTGCCTTTTCCATTTAAACAAGTTTTGGTTTCATAATAATTAGCTAATAAAACCAATATTTTAAATTCTCAATCCATTTTGTAGGGAATGTTGTGGAGGAATAAATTTATTATTCATCAAGTATGAATTTTGGTTCTCAAACTCTCAATAATGACACTCCTTTTTTAAAAATTTTTGCTCAAGAGAATATACTTAGTTCATAGATATTTAAAGTAATTATTTTGCAAAAAGTAAAATAATTTTTTTTTATCAAAGGCAAAAAAAAAAAAAATGAAAAATTTCAAATTTTAGGTGCCCAAATATTTCACTTCAATTCAACTTGGCCTTAATAATTGTTACTATGTTGGAAGTCAATAAGAACTAACATTTAAATCAAGGCATTGAAGGGGAGCCTTGGAGTAACTGGTAAAATTGCTGCCATGTGATCAGGAGGTCATGAGTTCAAGCCTTGGAAACAACTTCTGGCAGAAATGCAAGGTAAGGCTGCGGACGATTCACCCTTGTGGTGGGGCCTTCCCCGAATACCGCGCATAGCGATAACTTTAGTGCACCAAGTTATCCTTTATTTAAATCAAGGCATTAATATATCTTTCGTTACGTGTGGAGTTCAAAAAAAATCAAACCATAAAAATTTATTATACGAACTTTATTTATGAAATAATATAGTAATTTCCCGTGAAAGAAAAATTTGTCTTTATCTTTATACAAAAATAATTTATGTAACAGAATTTGGTTGTATTAGAAATATTTTATTATTGTTTTGGTTTAATTTGTGTGGCTAGTACTTGCAAGGTTGTACAAAAAGTGGCCAATAAAAAAACACAGGCGGTTATTATAGAGAGCAAGTGGAGTAGGAGTCACTTGTTCTAGTGGCCTCCTCCTATTTTTTTTAAGAAAAAAAAAATTCATTCATATTCATTTTGAAGTCCAATTAACTTGAATTCACGTTGAAAAGTATTGATAGCTCCTCTGTGTTACTGTTTTCTTTCTATTTTATGTGATATTATTTGACTGCAAGAATTTAAAATAAAATCACATTTATAATCGAAAACAAGCTAAGTTTTACAGATTAAGTTTTGGTTAGATCGGTTATAATGTATGGGATGGAATGTTTGTCGATTATGAATTTGCATATTCAGAAGATGAAAGGTGCGTAGATGATGATGATGAGGGTGAATGTGTGAACATACTACAAGAGATAAAATTAAAAATGAAAATATCTTGAAGAGTAGTGTAGATTGCCTCACTGATGAGGTGTGAGAGGTCGACAATAGCGGGCATCAAGAGAGATAGAGGTAGGTCGAAGAAGTATTGGGAGAGACAATTAGACAAGACATGGTACATCTTGAATTTATCGAGGAGATGACCTTAAATAGGAGAGTTTTTAGAGATTCCGGATTAGAGCAAAAGGTTAATTGATAGTTTAGCATTCTCTCTCTTTCGTGCGGAATAAGTTTGGTGGCCGTACTTGGACCTTCTTTGTCACAAGTGCTATTAGCACTATCCTTGTAGTTTCTTAGTACTTCAATTATGTTTCGATTATCACCAGGTGTGTATGCTCACGTTTCGAGCATCACAGTATTTTGTTGTTGCTACTGCCCTAATTTCTGCATTTCTTTCTCATAACTACTTGGCTATGCATTATTTAAATAGAGGGTCTATCGAAAATAGTCTCTTTATATTTATATGGTAGGAATGTTCCACGAGATTATTTTACACCATCTTCTATAATGGATAGTAATTCATCATTTTAGTATAAATATTGAAATAAAATAATTTTAGCATTAACTAATACCTTATAAGTACCAAGTATAAAATAAGATTAATCTTAAATTTTATTTTAAAATTATTATTTTTATCCACAAATAAAATAATCCATAGTCCCTTATAAAAATAATTCTGTTAGGAGCATTACCCTGTTATAGAAAGATCAAAAAGTGTATTTGCTATGCCCACAAGAGAGATACACAGTAAGAAAAAAACACAAATTCTTTTAAATTCTTTGGACCCTCTTGAGTCTTGTTGGTGGCTTCTATTTTTATTATATACAATAAAAACAGAAAATAGAAGAAGAGCTATATATATATATATGTCTACATACATGCTTTGACAATAAAGATTTGATCTTTTTAGCTTCTTTCCACTCTTTAGTCCTCTTTGCTTCTGAGGAAGAGTTGTATATTTTTCAAGAAAATCCTTAAACTAAGGTAAAACATGTAGTTTTCTTGTTTTTGTTTTCCTCTTAAAGCTACCATCTAATCTTGAAATTCTTTTTGGGTATTTTTCAAATAAACTTTGGACCATGTTGGTGGTGGCTTCTATTTTCATAGATAGGATTTTTGTTTTTAAATTTTTTACGAGCTCTCGCCTTTTTTTGCTTCCTTTGACGACTCAAACTCATAACCTAGCTTAGCGTTAGAGTTGGAGGATACTTATCATTCGAGCAACTCACATAGGAGAAGCTTTAACAATATAAAGATTTGATCTTTTTAGTTTCTTTCCACTTTTTAGTCCCTTTATTTCTTATGAGCATTTAGTTTTTTTTTTAAAAAAAATTTGGGAAACCCTGTTTTTTTTTTTTTTTTTTTTTTTAATTTTCTCAAAGTTGCTATCTAGTCTTGAATCAAATTGCATATTTCTCAAAATGATGGATTTTTTTTTATTATTATTATTTCTAATATCAGGGAAGATCAAGAATGGTCTGAAAATTAGTTGTTGTTTGCATGGAGAATCAAAGAGGCACAGCAAGTACTTTGTCAGCTGATCATCATAACATGCCTTATAACACAAGCCTCATGTATCATTCCACAATAAAGTAAATAAATTCTTTCATTTTTCCTTTTTATTTTAATTGGAGGGTAGCCTCGAGTAGCTGGTAAAGTTTCTTGCCATGTGACTTGGAGGTCATGAGTTCAAGTCGTTGAATCAATCTCTTGCAGAAATGCAAGATAAGACTGCGTATAGTAAAAAAAATCCTTATAGTACAACCTTCCTCGGATTCCGCGCATAGCGGAAGTAATTTTAGTGCACCCGGTTGTCTATTTTTCCTTTTATTTAATTATGAGGATTTTTTTTAAAAATATTTAAGAGTAAAGTGTCTAGTACCCCGAACCATGATCAAATTTTTTCACATCAACATAAAAGGGTGACAAAAGTACGTTAAAATTGAGCTAAGGGATAATAGGATCTCTGTGAAGAAGTTGGAGTGTGTCGTAGCAACTTTGGTCATAATTCGAGAGGGTACTAGATGCTTATCTGACTATTTAACAATTTTTAGAACTTTTTTTTTTTTTTTGTGTGTGTGTTGTAGTAGTAATCAAGAACCATCATCAACTTTTGATTTTGGAGAGTTGGAAGAAGCAATTGTTCTACAAGGAGTTAAGATGAGCAATGATGAGTCTATTAAATCATGTATGTTTTTTTTTTTCTTTTCTTCTTGTACCTTCTTTTTCTGACTTTTAACAAAGTGTAACAAACTCATGGGCAAAGATTTGGTAAGACGAGTCACAATTTTCAGTAAGGAGGTTTAAATCAAGGGAATTTAAAATATATAAAAAAGTAGAGTAATAATTTTGACCTAGTATATATAGTTAATTTTTCGACTAATGGGATCGAGGTGAACCCTTTTTCTTTTTTTGCCCATAACTCCGTACATGTTATGATATATTATGTAATTTTCTATCGAATAAATTTGGATAAATTTCTTTTGCATCTAACTCTGTCAAAGTTCATGAGGTATATATAGTATATTCTGTCGATGGGATTCGGATAAATCTCTTTTACTTTTAACTCCGTCTATGTTGATGGGGTATGTTAATTTTCCATTGAAAAGGTTCAAATAAACCCTTTTTGCCCCTAACTCCGTCTATGCAAATGTGGAGGTATATGTAGTGTAATTTTTCGTCGAAAGGGTTTGAATAAATTCCTTTTGCCCTTGTAATGTATGGAGATATATACACCATAATTTTTCGATAAAAACATTCAAATAAACCACTTCTACCCCTAACTCCATCCATATTTACGAAGATGTATACACGATAATTTTTCGACAAAAATATCCAAATAAACCACTTTTTGCCCCTAACTTTGTCCATATTTACGAAGATATATACGCTATATTTTTTGATAAAAACATTCAAATAAACCCCTTCTGCCCCTAACTTTGTCCATATTTATGAAGATAAATACACCGTATTTTTTCGATAAAAACATTCAAATAAACCCCATCTGCCCCTAAACTGTGTCCATATTTATGAAGATGTATACAATATAATTTTTCAATAAAAATATCCAAATAAACCCCTTTTGCCCCTAGTTGGTCCCATGCTCATTTTTTTGGGTTTGTAGGGTTGGTAAGAGGGGCGGAGCTACATGTAAGATGAACCTCCTTCGCCGAAAAATTATACTATATATATACGATTAAAATTATTTTTATGTATATATAGTAGATGTCGAACCTCCTTCAGTTAGATCGTATGTTCACTTGTGAACCCCTTGCTGAAAATGCTGGGGTTTGTTTAAGGGAGAAAGTGTGTTTGAAAATGTCAACAAAACAGATAGACTTATTGCCATTTCTAAAACAAGAATCATTTCATAGGCAAAATACTTGAATAGCATGGGATTACATAAAAGGAAATTTGAACCCTTTTGCATGATTTACTGACTCCATAACTTCAGTTACTAATACAAACAAAAAGAAAAAATAATTAAAGAAAAAATGGAAAGTCTTTTTGTGTACTTTACTTTTGTTTGGTTCTTTTTTTTTTTTTTTTGAGATTTTGCTTTTTTTATTTTGCTCTATGTTTGCAGCTTTATATGAAGCAGCCAAAAACAGACCTGCAGCAACTTTGGAGATGTTCCCTTCTTGGCCTACTAGAGTCCATCACACCCCAAGAGTACTATTTCCTCCTTAGCTACTGCTTTTTACTATTATCGATCTTAACGTAACTGATGAAGTTGTTGTCACGTAATCAAAGGTCATCAGTTTGAGTTGTGAAAATAGTTTTTTATAGAAATGCAGAAATAACACTGAGTACGATTGGCTTCTGTGGTCCGATTTTTTCTTGAACGACGCACATAGCAGAAACTTAGTACATCCTGCTTTACGAAGAGAAGTCTTCTAGCTCGTTTTAAAGCATTGAATAATTGTTGAGGAAACATATGCATATTTGATTTCTTTCTATTAGTTCGTTTTCAAGTTAATCGAATGCCTTCTCCGGTGTGACAGTCTGAGTAAACGATTATATACCCTCAAAGTTTAAGTTACACACATTAATATTTATCGTATTAATTACCTTAATGAATACATATTTTCTTACACTGTCAGTGCATAGAACTTAAAAATGTGTATTTGAAACATTTTATTTCTTGCTATGATCAATTCGTTTTCAAGTTAACTGAATGTCTATTTGCCGCTAGTTCTATTCCTTTCTCAGGTGTGACGGTCTGAGTAGACGATCATATACTCTGAAAGTTCAAGTTACACATTATTTATCGTATTAATTACCTTAATGAATACATATTTCTTTACATTGTCAGTGCGTAGAACTTAAAACGCATATTTGCATATAGGGAAGCTCAAAATCAAGAGGAGAACAAAGTAGTGATTCAGGTTCAGCACTAAACACAACAATTTCAAGTAAAGGTGAAGCAAATTTGGAGCCAGAATCTCCTATTAGTCAACAACAACAATTTCAAGAAATGGCAAGTGATAGTCCAACAACAGGAGTGTCACATACTGAAAAGGTTCTTTTATTTCTCATTTAGTTTCTAATATTATTACTGAAGATAAGTATTCAGGATCTCCCGAACTATGATCAAAGTTGTTACGTTATACTTCAACTCCACGGGAATCCTATTATTCCTTGAACTCAATGTTAGCGTATTTTGTCACCCTTTTATACTGACGTGACATTTTTTTTTACATAAAATGAGGTCCATGTCAAAGATGTCACATCAGCTAAAAGGTTGACAAAAGGTGTCATGTCACCTAAAAATATTGATAAAAATACGCTAAAATTTAGCTCAGAGGCGTAATAGGACCTTGGAATGTGTAGTAGCAACTTTGATCATAGTTCGAGAGATACTAAATGCTTTACTACTTCTTCAAATTTGAATTCGTACCTCACAAGGTCCATTGAAGAAAAAAATGCTTTCTGTTTGGATCTTTTTATATCGAGGGCTTGAACCTTGATCTTGTGTATCTAACTATGATCATTGGCAATACTCTCGATGTCCTAAATTAGCTGTCATGTTTCAATTTTTAAAAGTTAAATTATGTAAATTTTGACTGATGTTTTAAAATATAATTTTTCATTAGAAAAAAATATAACTTATAATATTTTTCTGCATAATTTTTTAAATTATAAAATATTCCTATAAAGTTTTTGCGGTCTCTTATTGATTCTCTCTGACTTATATTTCTGACAAGAGATATGGAAAAAAGAGCATCTTCACAGTAACTATATATTTTTCGTCACAATTTATTTGTCATATTTTTTTTAAATTCATTTGTAAAAAAGTAATTTTTTCTTTTTTAATAATTTTTTAATTTTAATGTTCAGTGCATATTTAAGAGCATAAAATTAAAAAATATTTTAATATATTTAACATATTTTTAATTTAAGATATAAAATTCAAAAATCATTTATACTTTTTTAAACTCTATATCATATTAAAATAAATCAAACAAATTAAAATAACGAATACTCCTACTATTTTTTTCTTTTCAAAAAATAATTTTATTTTATGACTAACTTTTATAACTGTAGTTTAAGTTTTAGTTAACTCCTTGTCCGTTAGTCCTTTAATCTTTTTTGGAAGCATAAAAAGCAATTCCAGGTGAGTAATGGATTTGCTCATGTTAACATCATCTCATATATTTTTTTTTATCTCAATTTATGTGGTATCAATTGATTTAATATAAAATTTTAAAATACAAAGATATTTAAAATTTGTGATCTAAAATAATATATTAACATATTTGTAATTTTAAATTATTTTATTACTAATTAAAAAATTAAAATTAAGTTGCTTGTAACTATGAAAATATGACACTATTATAATATTTAATAATAGTAATGCCTTAACTCTGATATGTCCTATCTCAAACTCAAAATCATAAGATTTAAAAGATATTTTAGATATGTTATATATATATTTTTAATTTAAGATGATGAAATTTTAAAATTTCTCTAATATTATATATTTTAATTTGTATTTATAAGGAATAAAACTAAACCATATAAAATAAAATGATATTTTTTCGTTGAACAAGTAGTTATACATCACCTTCAGAAATTAAAAAAAAAATGTCTATAGTCTAAATAGTGTTTAAATAATAACAAATTTGATTTTAGTCAAAATCAAAAAGTCTACCAAAAGATCCTACCATTTTTGACACGTTATACCTCTAAAATAAGTAGTAGTACTACTTAAATTACAAAAAGTAAACTTAAAATTTAAAAAAGGAGAAAAATTCCACAGAATTATTTATAAAAAAATGTAATATAGTTTACCTTTGTTGCTGGTGGGAGATGGTAAATATCTCATTGATTTAGTTGAGGTGTGTGAAAGCTAACACGAGCACCACGATTATAAATAAAAAATTATAATTTACATTAAAAGGATAAACAACATAAATCTCGACAGTTTAGAGGTTAATTACTGAAAATTTTGATATTTTATGTAATTACTGAAAATTCCAATTTTAGATCTGTCGGAATATATAATTAGCTTCCGATACATTTTTTTTCTTTCTAAAGATATATAATTAGCTCCCGATACATTTTTGTTTATTCTGGGTCTATCGAGATAGATAATTTGCTCTTGATACATCCAATAAAAATATAAAATTAATTAAAATTTTTGTAATTTTTTCGTAAGAGCAGAGATTTATATAAATATAATAAGTTAACGTATATGTTTGTGTTATTATTTATTTTTACAGAGAAAGGGTGCTGGTTCAACTTCAGATAGAGTGACTGATGCTAAGGTGGACCTCATAATTATTTATTTTTGCAGGGTTTTTTTTAATAAAGTAAATTTTATTAATTTTTTAAAAAATATTTGTTCAAATATTTTTTTTTTTAATTTTGTTAATTGCAGACTTTGAGACGGTTAGCTCAAAATAGAGAAGCAGCAAGGAAAAGCAGACTAAGAAAAAAGGTGAATACTTTTTTTTTTTATGTAAAAATATCGTTTGTTTGAATATTTTTTTGACTATCCCAACAAATTTATACATAATTATAAAGAATATATAATAGTAACAATAACGATATAATCAATATACGTAATTTCAGTGTATACGCGGACCTTAATTAACTTTATCTTGCGAAGATAGTAGAGAAGTTATTTTTGATATATAAATCCTCGACTCAACATATAATACAACACTTGACCATTATAATAACATGTTATTATAGAATATTCTAACTATATATATTATATATTAATTATTTTGTATTTAGAATAATTGATATTAATTATTTTGTATTTTATAATAATTGATAATTTGATTTTAATGCAGGCTTATGTACAGCAGCTAGAAACAAGTAGGATGAGACTTGCTCAATTAGAACAAGAACTTCAAAGGGCTAGATCTCAGGTTTGATTAATTATGTTTGAAAATGTCTAATTTTTACTTTTCAAGAATTTTTTTTATTATCTTTCTAATGTTTAATAATTAGAAAATAGATTTTTTTTTTAAATTTATGAAAATGACTTACGTCGTATCAAATACGTATTTTTATTTGTGTCAACCAGGGGCTTTTCATGGGAGGTGGTGCTGCTGGTCCCAACATCAGCTCTGGTAAAGTTTGAACCTTTTTTTAAAAGAATTTTTTTATGTATAGTCCAATAAAAATGAAAAATAAAATAGTTAAAAAATTTATTGTTTCTATAAAAAATAATATATCAAATTATCTTTGTATAATTCTATATTCGACAGTTTGAAACGGTTATTGTTGAGCGGGTGGATAATTTTTCAATCCTATTAAAGTTCCTAGAACCAAATAGTCAGTCGGATTTACTTTTTACTTTTCTTATCTATATACATCGATTGTAATATTATGTTCATAGTATAAAATAAAGAGATGATATTCATGTACGGGAGCTTACTTAGTACTGTTTGCATTTTTTGTGTGATTTGTAGGTCATTATATTAGAGCCAGACTTATATTATGTGCACCTTTGAATTTCATTATTGGCACAAAATATAATAAGATGAAAATGGTCAATCTTCGAAATGACATTTAAGATAAATAGTAACAAAGTATTTTTGCAGTTTTGACAAATAGGGTAGCACCAAATATCTGAATTTTCAGAACTATAAGTTTCAGTCAAGTAGAGGCATTTTTTTCAAGTCAAAGTTTGTGATTTCTTGGGTTTCTGTATTTGGACTGAAGAAAAAAAAAGTACCATTTGATTTGACCATAGAATTTTTTTATTTTTTATTTTTTTGTCACCTTTGTGTTCTAAAGGACATTTTATTATGTACAGAGTAACCCAATGCATTTATAGATTGCATTTATAATGCTCGAATTTTTTAAAAATGTTAGTGGATCTGTATTGAATTCTTCAAGATATATTATACTTTTTGAAGATCCAACACATATCAAACCACATTTTTAAAGAATTCAAGCAGCAACATAGGCTCATCAAATTATATATATACGTGTAGGAGATTGGAGGGGCTAATTTCATCCATGGTCACTTAACTTTATATCAATTACGTAAAAATCACTTTTTTCATTTCATTCATGGTCATTTAACTTTGTGTCTGTTACACAAAAATCACTTTTTTTTTATCCATTACATAAAAGTCACTTTATTTTACTATGACCATCATAAAAGTTACTATGATCAGATTTTACAATAATCCCATTGAAAAAATGATGTGGCAACCTTAATTAGCTCTTAATTTTAATTTAAGAGAATATAATATATTACACATATCTTGATCTTTTTTATATGTGTCCAACCCGATTTTCCTTATGGATTATATAACGAAGAATATCAATTTCTTAATAGATTAGGCTACCTAGTGAAGACTATTTTCATTAAAAAAAAATTGATTGATATTTTTATAAATAAAATTGTAATTATATATTCTTAAAATCCTCTAAAGTTGAGACATGTGTTGGTAAATTATTTTTTTCCTCTAATATTATGTCATATAGTTGATAAAATTATTTTAGGCCAAAATACCGAGTAATTTAGTTGCACCCACGTCGAATCCTCCAAATTACACTATTTTGAAGATCCAACACAGACCTAATGACATTTTTTGAAGAATTCAAACAACGTCGTAGGCTCATCAGTGTACACACATATAGTAACCAAAAATCATCCCACAAAGGTAGGGGATAAGGTTCGTGTACATTGGCGGAGTCATGATCTTTACTAAGGGAGGTCAGAAGTAAACATACGAACTACCCGAAGGGAGTTCAATGCCAACTATATATATATAAATGATAATTTTAACTATGTATAAATAATATAATTTTCCATCGAAGGGGGTTCGAATGAACCGCCTAATCAGCTAATGGTGGCTCCGCCCTATCCGTGTACGCCCCACTTTTTGGAATTATACTGAGTATATATGTTACTGTTATCATAAATTTATCAGATCGTAAACGCCCTTAGCGAAATTCCTGATTTAGCTACTGATATATATCAGGTGGAGCAATGTTTGACATGGAATATTCAAGATGGTTAGATGATGATCAAAGACAAATATCAGAACTACGTACAGCATTACAATCACATTTAGGAGATGTTGAACTTAGAATAATTGTTGATGATTACATTGCTCATTATGATGACATTTTTAGACTCAGAGGAATTGCTGCTAAATCTGATGTCTTTCATCTCATTACTGGTGTTTGGGTAACCCCTGCTGAGCGTTGCTTCCTTTGGATCGGCGGTTTTCGACCCTCCGACCTCATCAAGGTAAGGATTTATCAGAAATAACCTTTCTAGCGAGCTAGTTTCGGTTGATATGAGTTGTACATGTGTTGATAAATGAGTAGTCAATGACCGACCTAAACTTGAATGGTTTGTGGACGAATCATGTTGTCATCATGACGGGCTAATTTTGTCGCCCTTACTCCTTAACAATAGTCGATATAAATATATTTTTTCGAGGACCCTATCAGAAATAACCTTTCTAGTTAGCTAGCTAGTCTCGGTTGAATGAATTGTGTCCATAAATGAATGGTCAATGACCAAACTAAACTTGAATGGTTTGTGGGAGAATCATGTTGTCATGATGGCTAATTGTGTCACCCTTTCGTGTTAAAATTTTATGTCTTAACAATAGTCGATATAATTATATTTTGTCGAGGATCCTATCAGAAATAACCTTTCTAGCTTAGCTAGTCTTGGTTGAATGAAATGTATCCATAACTGAGTGGTCGATGACCAACCTAAACTTTGAATGTTTTGTGGACGAATCATGTTTCCATGATGGGCTAATTTTGTCATTCTTACCCATTATAATAAGTGGCATATTAAAATTTTATGTATTAACAATAGTCGATATAAATATATTTTATCGAAGATCCTACCAGAAATAACCTTTCTAGCTAGTCTCGATTGAAATAAATTGTGTTCATAAATGAGTGGTCAATGACCAACCCAAACTTGAATGGTTTGTGGACGAATCATGTTCTCATGATGGACTAATTTTGTTACCGTTACCATTTTAATGAGTAGCATGTTAAAATTTTATGTATAATTAAACAATAGTCAATATAAATATATTTTATCGAGGATCCTATCAGAAATAACTTTTCTAATTTCAATTAAATGATATTATAACGGGTCAGGGCGACAAAATTAACCACTGAAAACATGATTCGTCCAACCCATTCAAGTTTAGATTGGTCATCATTGACCACTCATTTATGAACAAAATGATATTATACAATCAGGTCACTTGTAATTAAGATTAATATGTATAGATAATTTTTTAGAGTAAATCATCTAGTTCCCTCTAACTATGATCATATTTGCTACGATACACTCCAACTTCACAGGGTCCTATTACCCCCTGAATTTAAATTTAGTGTCTTTTTGTCACTCTTTTTAGCTGATGCGGCACCTTTGATATAGGCCTCATTTTTATTTAATAAAGGTGTCATGTCAGCATAAAAGGGTGACAAAAATACGCTAAAGTTGAGTTTAGGGGGTAATAAGTTCCATGTGAAGTTGGAGTGCGTCGTAGAAACTTTGGCCATAGTTCGAAGGGGTACTGGATGATTATCTCTAATTTTCTAAGACAAACATTATTTAATTAGTGACCTAGTGAAAATAATAACTAGCAATATATAGATATTGGTCAGACTCTTTGAAAATTCTTTTATACTGACGGTGTATATTTATTATCTCAGATGTTGATTGCAAAATTGGACCCTTTAACACAACAACAAGTTGTTGGGATTTATAGTCTTCAACAATCATCACAACAAGCAGAAGAAGCACTTTCACAAGGCTTAGAACAATTACAACAATCTTTAATTGAAACAATAGCCACTGGTCCTGCCAATGATGGTATGCATCATATGGCTATTGCATTGGCTAAACTTGCAAATCTTGAAGTCTTCCTTCATCAGGTAAAAAAAAATAAAATTATAATTGATATTCACTTAGCCGATTTTGAATTAATTTTCTTAATCAGAGGTCACAGGTTCCAGTTTTAGAAAAATTTCTTCTAGAGAACGTTTTTCTCATTTAATAGGCCTTACCTAGTTTTGAATCGCGCATTATTGATGAGATAAGCATTCAGTACCCTTCCAAACTATGGTCAAAGTTGCTACGACGCATTCCAACTTCACAGGGTCTTATTATCCCCCTGAACTCAATATTAGTGTATTTTGGTCTTCCTTTTGTGCTGATGTGACACCTTTATTACATAAAATAGGATCCATATCAAAGGTCTCTTGTCATCTAAAAGAGTTGACAAAAAGTGACATATCAGCAAAAATGTTTGATAAAAATATGTTAAAATTTAGTTCATTAGATCCTTGGGGACTTGTTGTTGTTGTTTTTTTTTTTTTTTTTTTCTGAATAAAGCAAGTGGTTATTTTAGTTATAGCCTTTTTATGATAAAATAATTACCATAAATTTGAACTAATGAAAGGCTATTTTTTCTTATAGAAACCTAGGCTTTTGACTCTTTTAATCACCTTTAATTTGTCTCCCACTAATTTATTTGAACTTTATAAGTTTTATTTGACCTTTATAACTTAGACATGTTATGCCAATGTCCTTTCTAAGGTGATTTTGGGAATTTGGGCTTGATTTGATGGGAAAAAAAGATGATATTTTCAGGGTGGGGGAGGAAAAAAAAAACAATAGCCACATACTCAATGTAATTTTACGATTAAAATTTGAGGAGAATGGTATGTACGTAGACGTTATCCTTACCTTATGAAGGTAGAGAAGTTTTTTGTAGACCCTTGGTTATACTAGCAGGATTGGACCTATATGTATTTATTTAGTGCTTCGACACCTGTTAAATCCGATGTAGATTAGATATAATTATATAAAAAAATATATAAAAAAATTGCTATAAGCTTGAAAAAAAACACCTAGAAAACCAAGAAGATAGTTGGGAGCTTTAATATTCAGGCGGAACCTTAAAGCTTTCAGTGTCTATATGTGTGTTCGAATCTCACAAGCACCCACGACCCCTAAATCTCGAGTCCACCATTGTATATTAGTAGACCTTTCATATCTATGGCATATAAGTCAGATTGCACACAACTTGACTAATTTTATGAGACACATGTTTCGGGTACTTTCAAGACTTCATGCCTTTCCATTCACTTCATTAACAATTATGTAACAAATTTTTTCTCTTATAATCTTTTTGTTATAGATATCATCACTTTAAAATCTTAATTTGCACTTTACTTTCTTCATACTATATGACTAAAGATTCCAAAAGGTACTTTAATTTAATTTGTAGGTAGTTATGTCATAGCTTTTCTCACTTTTTCAACCTTGTAAATTGATCATTTGAGTGATCTTTTCAACCCTTAAGAAATGGGATTTTATTTTAAAAAGGAGAATCTAAGCTACACTTTTTAATCATGCTTATATAATTGAAATAAAAATAAATTAAGGATAAGAAAAATAATATGTTATAAATATTCCATTGGTGGACATTTTTCTTTTTGTAGGACTACCTTTTTACCTACTAGAGAGTAGAGAGTAGAGAGTAGAGAGTAGAGAATCCTTCAGAGAGCAATTGATTTGTATAAAAACTATTTATACAATCAGATCATATATTATAATTTTTAAAATTTTGTAATGTTAAATATCTGAATCAATAATCTAATAAAAATAATAACATGCTATAATGTACAACAATACTATAAATTGGATTTGGGGGGTGGGGGGTGGAGGTGGGGTGTATGCATACTTTACCTCTATTTTGTGTGATATATAAAAGCTATTTCTGATAGACCATCGACTCAAGAAAAATATTTGTTCACCAAAGTATGTGGCCTAGTGATCAATAACGTGGATCGAATACCATGAGGTCTTAGGTTTAATTTCGCAAAATACTAGGTGATTTCTTCTCACCTGTTTAAAAATAGATTTGACAAATCCTTTTGAAAATGACCATTACCTAGTATAAAATCTATTTGATTGTTTTGAAAGCAAATGTTACATAGTTCCACTAAGGTGTGTAATCAAATTCTTAATACATAGTCCCCACTTATCAATAATTGGTAATTTAATGCATTTAAAGATGCCTTTCCCTTGGATTATGGCTTTGATGTTTTGTTATTACTTGTGTTTTTTGTTTTTTAATATACTACTTTAAAGAGAATACATTATTATTGCTATTATTTTTCTCTAGGTCCACTTTACAATTTGACATCACAACCAACATGCTTGATTTTTCATAGTTATTATTGTATTTGGAATAACAAAAAACAATATGTTCATGTTTAATATCATACGTGGGTCTGAGGAGGATGGTATGTATATAAATCTTACCGTTTATTCAGGGTGGATAGAAAAATTATTTTTGATAGATTTTCAGCTCAAATAAAATATATTAAAGCAGGTTTGAAAAAAAAAAAAAAACATGAGCAACGATGAAGAATGCACATATTTATTATTCTATTTGATATTTTATATTAATGTTATTTGGATGTTTGTTTCTATCTGAAAATGATGTATTTTCAAATAAATTCCCTTGCAAGAGCTATCAAGAAAATTAAATAATCATCACTTCAACATATTAGTCCAAACCATTGAAAGAAACATTATTACTACTAACCAAATAATTGAAATAATCCAAATATCTTATAGACAAGACAACTTATTAATTAAGAAGGGTTTCAAAATTTCAACCATGTTGTCCATCTTCTATTGATTCTTTTGGTTTGATTAAGATGTTTCTACTATTACTATTATTATTATTGTTGTTGTTGTTTATAAATAACTCTCACAAATAGCTAATTTTTAGTTCTTATAATCGAAAGAAAGTTAAATTTCACATGTGAAACTCTGAAATATTGTCACAAAATTTCGCCTTTTATTATATATATAATGAAATTTTAAATTCTATAAGTGAAATTCTTGTAGTATCAAATAAAACTTTATAACAGTAACTATTTTTTTAAGTGCAGAGCCAAAAAGTGGTTAATGGATGCTACTTTTACGTTTAATTTTTGTCACTTATTTTTGCATGAAACTTCATTACAGTAATTATTTTTTAAAGATAGGATCGAAAAATAGTGAGTGGATTTGTTTCTACATTTTTTTGAGGATGTAATATTTTTGACTTTTTTTTTTAAATTCTTCATATGAATTTAAATTTTCAGGCTGATAATTTGAGACAGCAAACACTACACCAATTGTACAGAATATTGACAATAAGGCAAGCAGCAAGGTGTTTCATGGTGATTGGTGAATATTATGGTAGACTTAGAGCCTTAAGTTCACTATGGGCATCACGTCCTAGAGAGTAAGATCAAAAACCTCGATATCTGATACTCGTTTTGAAGTTCGATTAGTTTAAAGTGTGTCAGATAAATTTTACTTAGAGCTAGGTAAACTGCTACTGATTAATCGGGATTCGGTAGGAAGAGTCTTACTTTGAAGGTAACACGCTTTCTGTCAGTGACGGAGCTAGAATTTTCACTAAGGAGTTCACGAGTGAACATACGAACTAACCAAAGGGGGTTCAACATTACTATATATACATAAAAATAATTTTAACCATGTATATATATTATACTTTTCCGTCGAAGATGAACCCCCTATCTCACGGGTAACTCCAACCCCTGCTTCCTACCCATGGGCGGAGCCACCTTTCATCCGGGGGTTCAACTCTCTTTGACGAAAAATTATACTTTTTTACATGGTTAAAAAATATTTTTTTATATGTATATAGTAGATGTTGAACCCCTTCGGTTAGTTCGTATGTTTACTTCAGAACCCCATAAATGAAAATCCTGGATCCACTATTATTCCTGCCTAAAGCGGCTCAACTCCCACAGCTCGAACCTAAGACCTTATATTTGGTGTTTGGTTCCGCTTCAAGCCCGCACGACTTAGCAGAATTCGATTTAGGGAGTTTCACTTTAAAGGTAAAGCGCTTTCCATCAAAAGCAGCTAGACTCGAATCCAAGATGTTTGATTGTTAAGAACGGAGAGATACTAACCGTCTCACCACAACCTTAGATCGAGAACATATCAATATTCTTATCTAAAGTTCACTAGTTAGCTTCTTATGTCTATAAGAGTGTATTATTAATGACAAAATCAAAAGTATAGAATTAAAAAAATTCCAATACAAAAAGGTGTTCTTCTTCTTAAAATATACTATATATTCTTCATTTCAAATTATGTGAATATATTTGATTGAAAAAATATGTCATAATATTTATCTGATTATAAAGCGCTATTGTATTTCTTACTTATATAATTAATGACTTTTAACTTTTTTTATTTTTTTAGGACCATGATGGCAGATGACAACTCTTGTCAAACAACAAATGAGTTGCAAATGATACAACAATCACAATACCATTTCTCAAATATGTGATGATCATTATTCATTCTTATATTAGCGAATTATAGAGATCTTAAAAAGTTTCTTGATAATATAAATTAATATTACTCTTATATTGTACATGTATAAATCAATTTTATTGTGCACAAGGAAGGTTATCATTAGAGTAGCACTTAAAACATTTAAATAGCAAAAAAAAATGTCAAAAATATTGCTGGCACTCTTCAAAAAATATTTCATGTTGATAGGTGTCAAAAAAAAAAACTACATATAAAGTGTAGGTTATCTCTTAAGAGTATCTTAAATTGTTTTAGCCTAATAACTTTGTATTAATTCGATGATTAAGCAAGACGAATATGAAATGACAAAGTGATGACGTGGAGCTCGACTTAGTTATTTTTTTATGATTTGATTTTACTACTACCTTGCTCGTAATTTTGGAGATGCGTGCCATGGGCGACGCATAATTATCGATCTCCAAATAAGTCTATGAGGCGATAGATCATGTGGAATTTCTTTGAGGAGAATATTATTGAGTAAGCGGATAAAATCTCATATCGATACATAAAAATCGAAAAGAAATAAAATAAAAAAGAGTAAAGAAGTATCCCCGAACTATGATCAAATTTGTTACTACACACTCCAACTTCACGAGGGTCCTATTATCTTCCTGAACTAAATTTTAGCATATTTCTGTCAACCTTTTTAGCTAATGTGTCACCTTTAACGTGGCTCCATTTTATGTAATAAAGGTGCTACGTCAGCATAAAAAAATGGCAAAAAATCCTAAAATTGAGGTCGGGGTAATAGGATCCCTCTGAAGTTAGGGTGTGTCGTAACAACTTTGGCCATAATTCGAGAGTACTGAATTCTTATCTGAATTAAAAAAAAAAATACATTAATATTTTTAATGATGCAAGGTCTCTTTGAGAAAACTCGTATAAACTCGACTCAAAGCAAATAATACCATGTTATATTAAACGTATTTTTAAATCCTTCTTGCCCAATAAACTTGATACACACCTAACAATATTTTAAAAATATTCGAACAATATACAAATATGTTAAAGAATATTATATTTGGGCACCTTCATATCATTGAGAAAGAAATTAATTAGGAGACAAAGGGTGTGGGTTGTTTTGGCGGTGGGTTAATAAAAAATTAAAGACAAAAATATAGGTTGATTAATTGATCCTCCTTTTTCCTTTTTATAAATTATGCGAAGTTGTTGGGGATATTATATTATTTTTGATATTATAATTTTTTTCTTAAAATCACAAGGGACAACTTAGCAACATGAAGACAAGTTGGATTTGCATTATATGTCTTTTTGCAAATGAAAGAAAGACATGTCAAGTGGTGCATTGGTGGGCTGTCCCATTTTTAATCAGAAATCTCGAGTTTGGGTCCTGAATATGAAAAAAAATTATGTTGGAATCGTCAATTTTAGAATGGGCCCTACAATGCGCGACTTGAATTAGTTGGAATTCCAATGCACGCATCAAACACCGATAGAAAAAAAAAGAAAAGATATATCTAATTGGCTTTGCTCTTGGTGTGCATGAAGAGGTTATCAATGTCCCATATAGTGAGGGAGTGGTAAAAACTTACACGCACCCGATGTATACATCAAGTCAATACATGCATGATATGTGTTTGGATTTAGAGTTCATGTTACTTAACCATGATTAATTATCAAGTATTTTACTTAATTAAATCACTTAATCATGATAAAGAACATTAGTTTAGTGTATACACCGAATGCATGTAAGTTTTTACCGTGAGGGAGAGGCTAGATAGAGAGAGACAACTTCATCGGCTCTTCAATATATATCTACTATATATAAGTAATATAATAATTTTAATCTTTTATATAATGTAATTTTATGACGAAGGGGTTCGAATAATCTTCTTGCTTCCTTAGCTTCGCCTCTGGTAAGGGTCGAATCCAGAATCTTTGTCTGCTGTGATACTATCTTGAATTATGTCATCATAAGTCGTTAAGTATACTTTAATTTACTTATTTATGTTCTCAACAAATGAATAATCCAACTAATAATGGAGAACTTGCAAATATTTTTTCATTCGATGTCTTGTATCGATTTTTGTACCCGATTAATTATACCGAAAAGTTTCAATTTGAAAGGTAAACACTCTTCTACCAAAGACGATTTCAGTTGTCGTGTTGAAGGACAACTTGTATATATTGACATATAGATGAAAATTGAAAGAAAAATAATATAAACATACACCTTAATTTACCATATTTATACAAATTTTCACCCTTACAAAGTAATTACAAAAATTTCAACTAATTATGTATTTTGGTTCGATTTACCAGAGTAAATTATGTATCTCGACGGGCCCCAAATCAAAAAAGGTATATCGAAAGCTAATTGTGTATCCTTATAAAGAAAAAATGTATCTCGGTTGGATGTATTATGTATCTCGACAAACCCAAATCGAAAAAATGTATCGGGTGCTAATTATATATCTTTACAAAGAAAAGAATGTATCTTCGTTGGATGTATCGAGAGCTGATTATGTATATAGACAGATCCAAAATTAAATTTTCAGTAATTATGTAAAATACGGAATTTTCTGTAATTAAGCTACAAACTATCGGGATTTATGTTGTTTACCCAATAACCGCCCGGCCCAACTTGATTGGTAATTGGGCTAATTGAGCTAGTTGGATCTTAATGTCCACCTTGGCAACCCAGCCCATAATTTGCACACAACTATTCACTAATGTATATATTGCTAAATACTAACAAATTTTTATATGTTTCATCACATTTACTTAGGTTTAAAAAGTAACTTACAAATAGAATGCGAAATAACTTTCAAACCCTTCTAGTCTTTACAATAATATCGAGATCGAAATAAAATTCTAGTTGAACTATGAATAAAAGTAAATATATGTGGTACGTAGTTTTGTGATTATGGTGAAATATCTTAGGAATTGGGAGGACGACATCTCTGTGGTAGATCCTCAGCTTAAAAGAGAAATTATTTGATGCCTTGGTAAAAAAAATGTCAATATATTAAGATGAAAAACAAATGAAGCAGCAGATAGTAAAACACATTAAAACTTGACGATCTAAATTTCTGTTTCATCACATTGATTAACTTAGGTTTGAAAAGTAACTTACAGATAGAAAGCGAAAATAACTTTCAAATCCTTCTAGCCTTTACAATAATATTGAGATCGAAATAAAATTCTAGTTAAACTCCCGTCATTCTTTGGGAGGACGACATCTCTCTGGTAGATCCTCATGAGACCTTAGCTCAAAAGAGAAATTATTTGACGTCTTGGCAAAAAAAAAAATGGCAACAACATATTAAAATGAAAAGCAAATGAAGCAATAGATAGTAAAACACATTAAAATTTGACGATCTGAATTTAGCCAAACTTTATAATGGGCTTCAGATCTAGTATGAAAAAATATCTAAGATTTTGTTTTTTCTTAAATAAGATGTCCACATATACTTTTGCTTCACATTTTTTTTCTTCATGTGTCTCTATATCTAACATAGAAAAAAATGAACACGTTATATATAGTTCAACCACATGAACTCTAGCTAGGAAATAAGTGAACCCTACAAACTCTTAATAGAAACCCCACATAACCAAAAATCATTAAATTTGACAAAAAATTGAAAGTGTTAGACGTGTGTAGCAATTCACCACCCATTGGTCATAAAATTTCCCCTTACATTAAATTTATATAAATTTAAACACTTCTTTCTACTTATAAACAACATGCATGCACTTCCACAATAAAAAGAAAATCAAGTTGAATATCAATATATATCAAGAACTTTTGGATCTTTGAAATCTTTTGGAGTCCATGAAGAAAGAAAATCAAGAAATCTCTTGTGATAAACAAGGTGAAGGTCAACATCAATATCAAGATTCTATCAAGAACTTTGAATCATTGTCAATGGTGGATGATGATGGAGAAAAAATAGGCAATTATCATGACTCCGCGAAGAAAGAAAATCAAGAAATCTATCATGATAAACGCGGTGGATGTCAATATCAAGATTCTGTAAAGAACTTTGGCTCATTGTCAATGGTGAATGAATCGGAGAAATTAGGGTTAAAGAGGCATTGGAGAGAAGTTGAAGGTAGGGTTTATGTGCCAGAGAGTTGGGGACATGAGGGTTCATTGAGGGAATGGATGGATTGTTCTTCTTTTGATACAATCCTAGCTCCAAAAGGAATAGAATTAGCTCGTAAAGCCTTGATGTCTCAAGGTAAACGAGCACGTTCAGGTTCAGGTTCAACTTCAACTTCAACTTCAAGAATGCTCGAAATCAGAAGTAGATAATCATGGCAGATCATACTTACGAAAGGAAAAAAGATGTCTCAAGGAAAATGAACGCGTTCAAGTTCAACTTCAAGAATACTCGAAATCAGAAGTAGATAGTAGTGACTCATGATGTGTAGGATGAGTATGTTGCTATTGAGTAAGTAAGGTTTATAAATTAGGATATTTCAAAAATAAATGCTTATTTATGAGCTTTGAGATATTAGGTTTGTAAATTTTTTGTTTGTTGGAGTTTTATGGTTAATTTTGGAGAATTTGTATCAATCAATGTCTTATTTTCCAATAAAACAAACCAGAATTTAGTTATTATCAATTTATTACTAAGCTTTTTTTTTTTTTTCGTTCTTGTTCTTTGAAAAGAAAAAAAAAATGGGGTAGAGAAATGGAGGAGGAATTATAAGGTGGATTTGGTTACAATTTTTTGGGAGGCAAACTATGTATTAAGCTTTTCTTTTTTAAATTATGTTTCGTCATGTTTCACTTTAAAAGATAAATGTTTCTAATCAAAATCAACTTCAGTTTTAAAGTTTTAACCTAAGAAATTTCACAAATTTACCCTCATATTTTGACTTGTAACACATATAATTCCTATGGTTTCAAATTTACCATAGGAGATGTACATATTACAAACAAATACCTCAAGAAATTAATGTTTAAAATATTCCCTAATTTAACTATTGGGAACATTGAGTAAGTTTTATTCTACTCTATTTTGCACCTTACAAGAAATTAAATTATTGCACCACTATACAAAAAAAAAAAAAAAAATTCTTCTTTTTACTTAGGAAAATGTGAAATTAAATTTCCTTCAAGTTTTATTCTACTCTATTTTGAGCCTTCAAAAAAATAAATTATCGCACCAATATAGGGAAAAAAAATTTCTTAGTTAAGGAAAATGTGAAATTAATAGTCTGTTTGTCAAGCTTATTTTTTCACCAAAAATGCTTATTTTTTCTAAAAAAAAATACTTATTTTGAAAAAGTAAGGTGTTTGACCAAGTTTTTAAGAAAAAATAAGTACTTATGGAAAGAAGCAAAAGTTGTTTTGGAAAAGCTAAAAAAAAAAAATAATTTCTTCCTAAAAGCACTTTTAAAAAAATACACTTAAAAGCAATTTTAGAAGCTGAGCCAAACAGTAATTACTGTTCAGACACAATTTTTCCTATTAAAAGTACTTTTTTAAAAAACATTGTTGAAATAATCACATTTCAAAATAAGCTGATTTTAAAACTGAGCGAAACAGGCTATAAATATCCTATGGACAATTGCAAACCTACAAACTATTTCATTGTTTTGTTAGTGAACCAACTATTTCTTTTCCACTTTGAGAATTCCTAGTTTCATTTATAGTAAGGTTATTTAATGCTTGTTGATGCATGATCCTCAGGATAAATTAGTGTAAAAATACTCTTTCATAATGTCTATTTTTCAATTACAAAACGAAAAGCGATGATCATCGTCTAATTTTTTTCCTTCTATCATAAGAACCAAATGGATATGGAGTTATCGATTGTCGTACAACAAAAATAACATCCTCAATATCCTTAATATAATTTTATAAGTGAAATTTGATGACCGTATTGTGTACACTAATCTTACTCCTATCTGTATCTCTCTTAGTGTCATAACTCCTAACCCCATCATTTGGAGATATATAATATCCAACATTCTTATAAGATGTTCATGTCCATACACATGCATTATTTTTGACTCCATATTTCACTTTTTTTTTTTTATTATTTATCATCATGTGTCTCTATATCTAACATAGAAAAAGAACACGTCATATATATACTTCAACCACAAGAACTTTGTTAAGTTTCCTAATACATACAACAAAAAAGCCAAACATTGAAACCCCACAATTTGGAAAACAGTAAATTAAGAAAGTATCAAAAAATTGGAAGTCTTAAACGTGGGTAACATTTCACAATGAAAAGTCCCCCTTTATCATAAAACGTACTTCAAGACTTCCCCCCATATTACTAACCTATTGTTTAATTCCACAATGAAAGAAAATCAAGAATCCTCTCATAAAAATCAAGATTCTATCAAGAACTTTAGATCTTTGTCAATGCTAGATCACAAAAAATCAAGAGATTTTTTCGTCGAATCGGAGAAATTAACTAGAAAACTAGAAGAAGAAGAAGAAGAAGAAGGTCCATTGAAGTTGAAGAGGCATTGGAAAATAGTTGGAGGCAGGTTTTATGTGCCAGAGATATGGGAACATGAGGTTTCTCTGAGGGAATGGAATATGGATTCTTCTTCTTTTGATACAATACTAGTTCCTAAGGGAATAGAATTAGCTCCTAAAGCCTTGATGTCTCAAGGTAAACAAGCACGTTCAGGTTCAGGTTCAGATTCAACTTCAACTTCAAGAATGTGCTCGAGATCACAAGTAGATAGTCATGGAAGATCATACTAACGAAAGGAAAAAAGATGTGGATTTCTCCAAATGATGGGGCTAGCTAGCTAGGAGTTATGACACCCAAAATAGGAGTAAGATTAACGTACACCTCACGCTCATCAGATTCACTTATGAGATCACGCTGAACATGTTATTTTTGTAATATAACAATCCATAACTCCATATATCGGTTCTTATGATAACAACAACAACAAACCTAATGTATTCCCACATATAGTGGGGTCTAGAGGGGTAAGATGTACACAGTCCATACCACTACTTTGAGAGAAGTAGAAAGACTGTTTCCGAAACACCCCGGATCAAGACAATCACTTTTCAATTTTGTAATTGCAAAGTTGCTATTGTGTATGAGTATATTTTTATACTAATTTATCTTGAGGATGTTGCATCAACAAGTTGTAAATAAACTACTATAATGAAGCTAAGAATTCTCAAAAGTGGAGATGAAGTAGTTTTATTTTTGTGGTTTCTCACTTGATTTTCGGTATTCGTATTGGAGCTCGATTCGTGCCGAAAAGTCCCACATTGAAAGCTAAAACAGTCCCTAACAAAGACGATTCTGCACCTAATTAAATCCCAAAATCGATACTGAGTACCTAATATCAGGGCGAAATACAATTTAAAAAGAAAAGCTTAATGTGTAATTTGACCCCTAAACTTGTAACAATATCCCTTAGACGCACTCCTATCTAACTTTAAATTAAGACGTACCTCGTTTAATTGAGGAGAGTTTATTCCTTCATTTTTAATTTGAGGTCAAATTCGGACCCAACGAATGAATAAGTCTCTTTAGGTAGGGAAAATTTTACCTTATATTCAAAGCATGATTTTCTGATGCAAATCCAAATTAGTTGGGCGCCCTATAGCATATACTGAATATCGAGCGGGGAAAAAAGAGAATGATAACATGGCAAATGATCATTTAAAAAAAAATGTTTAATACATAGTTTGCCTCCCAAGAAATTGTAACGAAATCCACCTTATAATCCCTCCATTTTCCCTATCCCAATTTTTTTTTATCCTTTTCAAAAAACAAGGAAAAAAAGAAGCTTAGTGATAAATTGATAACCAAACTCTGATCTGTTTTATTGGAAAATAAGACATTGATTTGATACAAATTCTCTAAAACTAACCATAAAACTCCAACAAACAAAAAATTTCCAAGTAAAGATCTCAAAGCTCATAAATAAGCATTTATGTTTGAAATATCATAATTTATGACCTTACTTAATTACTCAATATCAACATGCTCATCCTAAACATCATGAGTCACAACTATCTACTTCTGATTTCGAGTATTCTTGAAGTTGAACTTGAACGTGTTCATTTTCCTTGAGTCATCTCTTTTTTCCTTTCGTGAGTATGATCTATCATGACTATCTACTTCTGATTTTGCGCATTCTTGAAGTTGAAGTTGAACCTGAACCTGAACGTGCTCGTTTACCTTGAGACATCAAGGCTTTACGAGCTAATTCTATTCCTTTTGGAGCTAGCATTGTCTCAAAAGAAGAACAATCCATCCATTCCCCCAATGAACCTTCATGTCCCCATTTCTCCGGCACATAAACCCTACCTCCAACTTCTCTCCAATGCCTCTTCAACTTCCATAACCCTAATTTCTCCGATTCATTCACCATTGACAATGATCCAAAGTTCTTGATAGAATCTTGATATTGACATCACCGCGTTTATCATGATGGATTTCTTGATTTTCTTTCTTCGCGGAGTCAAAATGATTGCCTATTTTTTCTCCATCATCATTATCCACCATTGACAATGATTCAAAGTTCTTGATAGAATCTTGATATTGATGTTGATCTTCACCTTGTTTATCTCAAGAGAGTTCTTGATTATTTTCTTTCTTCATGGACTAGAAAAGATTTCAAAGATCCAAAAGTTTTTGATAGAATCTTGATATTGATATTCAACTTGTTTAAGACTTGATTTTCTTTTATAGTTGATTTTCTTTTATAGTCATGTTGTTTATGTAAGTAGAACAAGTGTTCGAACTAGAACTAAACAATGAGATATATCGTGTTTATGTAGGTTTGCGTTGTTCATGCAAAGCATGGAAATTTAATTTAACATTTTCCTAAGTAAGAAGAAAAAGATAATCTGTTAGTGCTATAATTTATTTTCTTGCAAGTTATAAGGAGCAAAATAGAGTAGACTAAACTTAATATTTCCAGCACTGTCCAATAGCAAGCAACAATAAAAATAATATATTTAGTATAAATTCACAAGTAAAATCACGAGAATTGTTCAATAGTTAAATTGAGGAATATATAATTAAGCATTAAGATGGTGGTGGCATGATAAGTAATGTTATCGTTAATTAGTGGTTTCAACTTTCAACCTCGAACTTTAAGAATCACGTCATTTTTAGTAGGAAGTGATTTATTCTCTAAAAATAATAAAGATTGTACTAAGTACATTTTTATTTTTAATTAAAGGTTTTGGTTTTGGACTCAGAGAACAAAGTATCATTTGATAGAGAACGCTTTACCCTCTAAATCGGATGACTTCCTGACGCAAATTCAAATTTGTTGAACACCCGAAAGCAGATATCGAATACCGAGCGAAAATCATAACAAGAATAATTATAAGAGCCTTTCTTCTTATTTCTAGGCGTAACTCTTTGAATTTTGATGCAGTATTATAGGAAACTAAATGTACAATTATTCCTCTAAAGAACTTATAATTAATGACTACTAAATTCTAATCTGTTTTATTGGAAAACGAAGCATGATTTATACAAGTTCTCCAAAATTTAACCATAAACTCCCAAAAACAAAAAACTTTAAAGTAAGATCTCAAAACTCCAAGACAGCATTTATGTTTTTTGAGACATCCAATTTTATGACCTAACTTAGTATCAATATTGATCTTGGCTAATTAAGCCACATCAAACCTTTTTTTTTAACCCTCTCTCTTTACGAGTCACGACAATCCATTTTCTGATTTCGAGTATTCTTGAAGTTGAAGTTGAACCTGAATGTGTTTATTTTCCTTAAGCCATCTTTCTTCTTCCTAATCATGATCTGCCATGACTATCTACTTTTGATTTCAAGCATTCTTGAACCTGAACTTGAACGTGCTTGTTTTCCTTGAGACATCAAGGCTTTACGAGTTAATTCTATTCCTTTTGGAGCTAGGATTGTATCAAAAGAAGAACAATCCATCCATTCCCTCAATGAACCCTCGTGTTCCCATTTCTCTGGCACATAAACCCTACCTCCAACTTTTGTCCAATGCCTCTTCAACTTCAATGGACCTTCTTCTTCTTGTCCTCTAGTTAATTTCTCCGATTCGAAGAAAAAATCTCTTGATTTTTTGTGATCTCCATCATCTACCATTGACAAACATCTAAAGTTCTTGGTAGAATCTTGGTTATTATGAGAGAATTGTTGATTTTCTTTCATTGTGGAAACAATAGGTTAGTATATGGGGGGAAATCTTGAATTTTTATAATAAAGGGGGACTTTTAATGTTATGACCAATGGGTGGTGAAATGTCATACACGTTTAAGACTACCATTTTTTGATACTTTCTTTATTGTTTTCCAAATTGTGGGGTTTCAATTTTTGGCTTTTTTCTTGTATGTGTTAGGGAACTTAGCAAAGTTGTTGTGGTTGAGGTATACCAAATTAAAAAAGTTTAATATGGAGTCAAAAATAATGCATGTGTATGGACATCTTCTAAGAATTGTTGGATATTCTATTTCGTGACTCAGTATGAGAGAAAAAAGAAGATGGGTTGGTTTGGTGTGGCTTAATTATTAGCCAAGATCATCATGTGTAGGATGAGAATATTTATATTTAGTTAGTAAGGTCATAAATTACGATATTTTCAAGAATAAATTCTTATGTTTTAAGCTTTTCTTGTTTAATAATTGTATTCCGTCATGTTTATCATTCTCTTCTTCTGTTGTTCCATTTGCCGCATGGTACTACTCGATATCCATTTTAGAACCTGACTAATTTAAATTTCTACCTACAAGTCCAACTTAAAAGCATATTGTTTCCTATAAAATCATTTCCACAACTTAAATAAAGAGATACTGCACCACCACCTTGACACCAAAATCTGCCTCAATTAAACACTAAATGTTCACATCAAGCAAAATATCCAATCTGTGGAGGGGTTTCAAGTAATATTTTATAGTTTGCACTTTGCTATTATAACAAGTATAAATAACATAAATACCAATCCTTTTGAAAGTAATTACACTCTCCCCCACTTTTTAATTACTTTACTCTCTCTCCCTATTAATATACATAACATAACCGACATCTACATAACATTCTGTGTATATGTTGGAATTTTTGTAATATGTTTAGGGAGTTGAAATTTTTTGTAATATTGAAAAAATAAGTTGTGTATTTGTGTAATTTTCTGTTATAACAATACTATCACAAAAGTTGATACCCAAATTAACATCCATCTCAAAATTTGTGTTCAAATACTTCCATATAAAATGCAAGAAAGTATCTTTTTGGACGCAATAATGATTGTGTCAAACACAAGCCAAGATGACATACATTTCAAGTTGGTAACCATATTTCATTCAATGAATTTCGTCCAAAAACTACAGGCAAATATGTAAAAGAAAGCCAGCAATGGCTAATTAGCAAGACGATTATTGAAAGATCGATAACAAGTACTTCTGTCTCTTGTCTGATGATGAAATACACTTCATACTGGAAATTTATTCATCGACAGGCCTCTGTCCCAAAACTGAGATATCCTCATAGCGCTTCTGTATTTCACGATAAAAAACTCCCAGTTAGAAATGGATGATACCAAAAGATCAGAAAGAGTTAACTATCTATGTCGCTTGGACTCTTCAAAAATGTCAAAAGTGTGGCATTTTGAAGGATCCAGCATTAGCATAGACTGCTAAGTATTAAGAACTAAATATGAAAATGGAACCAGCAACGTCAAGAATATAACAGCAAGGTGTGTCCAGCATTTCTAAAAGCTATTCATATCAAGTAAGGTTCAGAAACAGCCTCTTTCCACCCTCCCCAGGCCCGACTTTGTGGGAATACACTGGGTATGTTGTTTTTTTGTTCTTGTCGTACTAATATCAACTGAAGTGACGGAGATAGGTATGAGCCCATTCCATAAATATAACATAAGAGAGACCTACTTAATGTAAGAATTAGCATAAAGGTGAATAAATGCAATCCATCCATGATTGATGATATCATTGTGCCCATCACGGTTACAGAACCATACATGAGATTGATCTTCCTCTTACTATAAATGTCATTGTTACCAGTATTGGCATGTAGAATAGGACTCACGTTGTCCAGCTTACCATTCAGGAGTTGTTTGGTTAAAAACAAGGTTATCCCAGGAGTATAATCTCAGCTCCTATATGGGATTAGATAATACCGAGATTTGGATATTAAATTTATGTCGATATTAACTAATACAAAAACCAAAAGGAGGATAAATGAAATCCCAAATTTATACCCGTATTAGTATCCTAATCCAGGTAACCAAATGACCCTCATTGTTAGATTTGGTTTACTATCGTAATGCTTTTTTCAGAACCCATTGTCATTCTTCACTTTTCCGGAGGCAAGGTTGATTCAGTATTTTGACTTTTAGGGTATAGTTTTGTTCACAGGTCTTCCACTGTATTAAGAGTTCTTTATGTAGAGACTTAATGCAGTTATTGACTGATTACACTGAAGCAAATAGAAACAGGCATTTGACGACTTCATATGGAATGTATCATGGCTTTCACGGTATTTCCTACCGTTCTCCTCTTCTTCCTACTATTTTTTTTCTTATTCCTTCTCCCTACTATTTTTTCTTCTCCTTCCTTCTCGTCTTTCTACTTATCATTTTCTTCATCTTCTACATCACCGTCATCGTATTTCTCTTCTTATTCTAGATGTTAATTTTCCAAGTCATTGAAGGAGATTCTGCAGAAAATTCAACAAATTAAGAAGTCTTTGCAACAATTATCTATAAAATGATTTGCAACTCAGTATTTGTTGAGCTGTTGCTACAACTACAATTATTGAAGTTGCTGGATTTTATTGCAGAAAGTAGAGGCGAAAAGTGAGGCAGAGGAGGAAACGAAGGCGGAGAAAGTGGAGGATGAAAAGTGAGGCGGGGCCGGAGAAAGCGGAGGATGAAAAGTGAGGCGGAGCAATCTTGTTGAAACAACCAACGCAGAATGTGGTAGAAAAAAAAATAAAACTTTCTCCATGGATCTTCACGACCAAAGCAGAAACAGTAGGTAGAAGAAGAAGAAGAAGAAGAAAAAGAAGAAACAGAGAAGACAACGACGATGAAGGGAGAGTGGAGAAGGGAAAAGGAAGAAGACGAGGAAGAGAATAGGGCGGAAATTAAATTTGAAATTTGAAATTTGGAAGTGGTGATGGGTTCTTTCTAGAAAGACTCGAAATTTTAATCTAACCCTCAAGGTTTTAATAATTGTAATCACACCCCAATTTCTTTAATTATAAAGTCACCTTTTAAAAATCACGACTTAAAAGATCCCGTTATTTAAATCTTCTCAGGCAACTCATAGTTCTTGAAGACTTTTTTCCCAAGTTTTGAAATCTAACCATGAAGACAGATACCAGCTCTTCATATCCCTAATAACAACAAGACCACTAGTAAATTCTTGTTTTGTCAAAGATTACCAACTGATGAAAAAATGTGTCGTAAAAATGATGTCATTTTTGCAACAACAACAAACCCAGTGTAATTACACAAAGTGGGGTTCTAGGGAGTGTGGGTGGTATGTACCTTATCCCTATCTTTTGATGTCATTTTTAAAATAGAGGAATTCGGAGAAGAGAAAAGGATAGAAAAGAAAAGAAATGCAAACAAACTACTGGAGTACAAAAGAGACCAAGGAGATGAGCTAGCAGGCGAAAGTCTAGATGACTAACATTGGAACAGGGGTTCACATTCCAACCAAGACGACAATAGGTTTAACTCGGCACATCTGCCAAAACTTTGAAAAGCAAGGTTATTCGGTACTTGCACCTATAGCAGATAGCAAGTACGAAATGAAAGAGTATAAGGGCATACAAGATTGTCCAGACACCAGTGTCATGCAAGAAAGAGAAGCAAGTTGGAATATAGGGAAAAGAAAGACGATTCAGGAAAAAAAGTATGAAATCAGGTGAATGAAACTTTTTTTGTGTGATCAAGTACACGCATTTCATATTATAAACAAGGCCATTAAAAGACCGTATACAAGTGGTATACAACTGGTGAATGAAACTTGTAAGCTGATGAATAATAGATGACATAAAGGTGGAAGTAGAAAAAGAACCAACTGGGAGGGAGAGGGACAGAGGGAAAGAGAGAGGGAAAAGAAAGTAGTGACAGGAGGAACAAAAAAAAAGGGCAAAATAAACAAATGAAATGGAATACCAGAAATGATAAAGAACGGGGAGATGTTTAAGCAATTACAAGACAAAAGAAACGAGGAGCTCAGCCTATAAGAACAGGAAAATTAGATAAGAGCCTAGAATTTTGGTAAAAAGAAGATTACAAAATCAGGTCTGGATAATAGAGAAGAACAACTCGGGAAGAAGTGTAACAAGTGATAAATATGTAGTAACATAATAGATGGTTTTCAGTTGAGGTTATGCATTCTTAAGGGTGTTTATATGGGTAGAGATCGAGAAGGGAAGAAGTTTATTTTCCAAACCTCAAACAGAGACCCATGATAGTTTCCAAATTCATGGAGACAGGCATTTAAAATACCATCTACGAATTATTAGGCTATAGTTTTGGGGGAATCCCATTATTAACATCTTACTTTGTTTCACAAACTCAAGTCTACGAAAAAGATGCAGCATAAGTCATAACAACAATAAAGGACACTAAAGCACAACATATTTTAACCAATCAGAAAACACCCCGTGGAGAAATGGTCATTCCCTAGACATATATGCAAGTTAGCAACCTGACAAGATATCCCAAGTGCAATCTAATTCAGACATGTTTCTTAACTGAAAGATAACAAGATTGTCTCTACAACTATACCATAGCGAAAAGCACAGGAATACAAAAGACAAACCGATAGATAAGATTCATAAAACCAACAACAACTCAGTCTCAAACAAGTTGGGTCGCTATATCAATTAACACTTTTCATTTAATCTGATTTCATATCCTTGTCGTACTAATAAAACAAGATACACAAGGAAAAAAAATACATTAAGATAGGATTGAAGATTGGATAATTCAAACATACCCCAACATTGTTCTTCTCCCAAAGCTTATGAACCCCATAGTCCACCGCCTGCAACAACATAACCAGCAAGCAAAACATCAAAATAAGTCATACTTATCTCACTGTGTTGCTCGGACTCTTCAAAACTGTGTTGCTCGGACTCTTCAAAAATATTGACAGGTGCATATCCAATACTCCAAAAGTATTGCCTTTTGGAGAATCCCACATGGGTGGTGTACCACAACAACAACAACAATACAACGAGCAATAAAAATATCAAAATGGGTCACACCCATCTCACTATGTTGCTCAAGCTCTTCAAAAACATCGACGACTGCGTGTCAGATACTCCAAAATGCAATTTGGGAGAATCCAACATGGGTGTGGTAACAAACAACACAACAACCAAGAAAAACATCAAAAATGGGACACACCCATCTCACTATGTTGCTCGGATTCTTCAAAAATGTCGACAGGTGCATATCCAATACTCCAAAAGTATTACATTTTAGAGAATCCCACATGAGTGGTGTACAACAACAACAAAATAACGAGTAATAAAAACATTAAAATGGGTCACACCCATCTTCTATATTGCTTTTAAATCTTCAAAAATGTCGATGCGTGAATGTCGTGCATGCCAGATACTCCAATAGTAGTGCATTTCGGAGAATTCAAAATGGAAGCGATACGACACAAAAAGCAAGAAAAAATTAAAATGGATCACACCCATCTCACTATGTTGCTCAAACTCTTCAAAAATATAGATGGGTGTGTGTCCAATACTCCAAAAGTAGTGCTTTTTTGGACAATCCCATATAGGTACAATACAACAACACCATCAAAATGAGTCAGCGTGGAGTCAGGACCAGCTTGCATACACACCAACTAAATGCACAAGATACCTACCACCTACCGCCAGCAATACCTCTGTCCACCAAGACTAAAACAGATGGTGAGAAATCACCCCGTGTTTTTGCATCAATTGGGAATTGAACTTGAAACCTCATGGTACTCAACCCACTTCATTGACTACTAGACCACACCCTTGGGGGCAATCTAAATTCAAATTATATATTTGTCTAAAGAAATTTACTAAATATGTTCAAATTATTGATTTCGAACCCAATCAACTAGAATATTAGAATACCGACGCATAAGTGTTGAGACAGGGATCACATAGTTGATAGCTAGTTGTTAATAGTTTGTAGCTTAACTTAATCAGTTCAAGTTAGTTACAAGTTGTTAGGAGTAGTTAGCTGATGTGGCAGTGGTAGCTAGCACTAACTGACTCTGACAGACTGTATATATATACTGATGTACTGTTACATTGAAGAATAGAAAAACACTTTACACATTTCATTCTACTCTATCTCCCTTCTCATACTACTACTTCTAGAATCTTCTTCTAAACTCCATTGTTGAGAGTTGTGCAGTACATCAACTAACATGGTATCAGAGCCAATGATCTTGCAATTCCATTCGTAGAATCAATCCTATTTTCCCTACTTGAATTGTTCATCTCTTTCTGCTCGTCTTAGATCTGTAAAATTTGTCAATGGCTTCCACTACAATTGAGCTAGGAGCCACAGTTGACGCCAATCATCCTCTGTATTTAGCCCCAGCTGATACCAGTGGTATATCCCTAATTTCATTCCAGCTGACAAGATCAGATAACTATGCCTTGTGGAATCGATCGATGCGCATTGTGTTATTAGGTCGCAACAAACTTGGAATTGTTGATGAAGAATGGAAGAAGGAGAAATTTGATAAGAAATACTGACATCAATGGGAACGATGCAATGCAATTGTGTTGTCCTGGTTAATGAATTCAGTAGCCTCAAATCTGATTAGTGGCATTGCGTACAGTCTGAGTGCTCACAAAGTTTGGGAAGATCTGCGTGAAAGGTTTGACAAAATTGATGGTTGTAGATCGTTTAATCTTCACAAAGACATTTCGACAATCAGTCAAGGTACCTCGTCTATCTCTACATATTACTCTAAATTGAAGGACTTATGGGATGAACTTGAAGCCCTAATTCCAGTGCCTGGTTGCGATTGTGCCAAATCTAAGGATTTTATTGCTCACATGCAACGACAAAAACTATATCAATTTCTCATGGGACTCAATGAGTCATATATGCAAGCTAGAAGTCAGATACTTATGATGATACCTCTACCAAATGTCAATCAACCTTATGCTATGTTAATTAGTGATGAAAGCCACAGGGTTGTGTCTACTAGCTCTAGTGTCCTAGGACCTGCTCTGGCCTTATCAACTGCTTTGTACTCTAATAAAAGTGCAGGGTATAATGGAGGTTACCACAACTCCAGGAAGTATTCTCCACTGCAGTGTGATGTTTGCAAGGGTAGAGGTCATACTAAGGAAACTTGCTATAGAGTCTGGTTATCCTGCAGATTATAAGTTCAGGAAGAAAGAGGGAGCTGATAACTTTTCCTAAGCTCAGGCCTTCACTGCTAAATCTGATACTGGACTTCCAAACTTTTACTCACTCTGCATCCATAGGATACAAATGTGATTTCGGGATGTCCTGCTTCTGTAACCTTTGATCCCACCAGCAGCCATGTTGAACACCTCCAATCCTTCCTCAGTACCTTCTGCTAATATGACAGGTACTATCAATTCTAATAAACCAGTCTGGATTATTGACACAGGGGTAACAAACCAAATGGTATCTGATCTTACTATGTTGAAAGATGTTAATCATGTCTCACCTTCTACAACTAGACAAGTATATTTGCCTGATGGTAATATTTCTTCAGTCACTCATATTGGTTCCACTCCTATCTCCTCTAGGAGCTTTATTACCAATGTTCTTCATGTCCCTCAATTCAAGCATAATTTTCTATCTGTTGCCCAGTTAACTAAAGAGTAGGGTTGCTATGTGTCCTTTTTCCTGATATCTGCCTCTTTCAGGATCTCTTCACCGGGAAGGTGAGGGAGATTGGTAGATTGAGGGGTGGCTTGTATTACCTTCTGTCGCAAGAGAGTGAGGATGTTGATTAGGGGTGTGCATCGGTCGGTTCGATTCGGTTTTATATGTTATTGGTTCGGTTTATCGGTTTTCGATTTTTAAATATGTAAAACCAATAACCAACCAATAATATATTTTCTTATCGATTTCGGTTTACTGGTTTAACCAATAAGAAAATACTTATAAAATAGAAATAGTAACAACTAACATAAACGAAATCTTAGTTACCGCCAAAATCCTACGCAATGCATTTTAGTTAACAAGAATCTTCAAACTTGAATTGAATGTTTGTTAGAAAAAAAATTAAATCCCAATTGTTAGAAGCTATAAATGCTTCAAGCTTTTCAATACGATAATAGCCGAGCTTTATATTGTGCCTTTGTTGCCCTAAATAGGTTAATATTTTGTGAAACACTGAATTGTGAATAAGTAGTGCATATAATATATATACATACACATATCTATCTATCTATCTATCTATCTCTCTCTATATATAGAGAGAGAGATTTACATATATAACTTAAATAGAGATAAAACAATAACTTAGTGTATCCTTATTGGGTTATCGGTTTAATCGATAACCCAATAAGCTAAAATCGAAACCGAACCGTTTACCCAATAAATTTTTTTACAAAACCAATAAAAAACCGTTAACCCAATAACATTTTTATCGGTTCGATTTATCGGTCGGTTCGGTTTTTGCACACCCCTAATGTTAATAAAGCAGCCATGAGTGCTTCTGTGATCAATAAAGATGTGCACAGGTGCATCTGCCTACTCCAAGTCAAGGCTCTACTGATATTGGGCTACGGCACCAAAGACTTGGTCATGTGTTTTCCTATGTTCTTAGACATTTATTTTCAGCTTCTTCTGATAAGTGTCTCACTACTTTGAATCAATGTGTTGTGTGTCCTCTAGCTAGACAGACAAGATTACCTTTCTCCAATAGTACTTCCACAACTAGTTCTTGTTTTGATTTGATTCATGCTGATGTATGGGGACCACATAACACTGCCACATATGATGGTAATAAATACTTTCTAACCCTTGTTGATGATTTTTCAAGAATGACTTGGATTTTCTTGTTGAAATTGAAATCAGATGTTTGTGTAGTCCTTAAACTAGTTTCTTACTTATGTTAGAAACTAGTTTCACTCAAGTGTGAAGATCTTTAGATTTGATAATGGGACAGAGTTTATCAATTCAGTTTGTATCTATCTATTCATTGACTTAGGCATTGTGCATCAGACTTTTTGTCCCTACTCCCCTCAGCAGAATGGTGTAGCTGAGAGGAAAGCATGGACATTTACTGGAAGTTACCAGAGCATTAAGATTTCAAGCTCACATTCCCATTAAATTCTGGGGTCACTGCGTACTTACAGCAGCCTACATGATACGAGTACGATCGCGTAGATGGACTTATGAGGGCGTATGCTAGACCCGAGACTTGGTGTGTGCAAATGAAGTGCAAAGGAGCACCTAAATGGACACCAAAACCGTCCATACATAGCACTCCAAGTGCGCCTATTGAAGCATTTTGACTAAGGGGTCATTTTGGACATTTCACACTTTATTTTGTAACCTACTATAAATAGAATAATGTAGGGTTTGTCATTAGTTTTTGTTGATTATGAAAGTGTAACACTTAGAAACATCTCTCTTGAGAGAATGGCCCTCCTTGGCCGAAATTGTAACTAGGGAAATCAACTTGAGTGTGGAATCACTCGTGTTGGATTCAAGCTTGGAAACGTTGGATGCTTGGGAGATCGAGGTCACTCTTGTGCCAACGTAGGAGTTAGGTATTCGTTGTGTGTATTGTTAAAGGTCCAAGAGTGGAATAGGCTCTTGGGTTTTTAAGATTACACCTTCATTTTGTATATCTATCTATCCTCTTGTTTGTTGTAATCGTTGTTTCTTGTTTTTGTTAATGTAACCCGTGAGGTGTTGTTATTGTTACACTTTGTTGTTGTTCATCTTGTCTTCATATTATTGTTGTTGTTGTTGTTTTGATGTGATAAACACCTTCTTCATTCCATTATTGTTGTTGTCATTGTCGAATCCGAGTGAGGTCTCCAATCGGTCCAAGAATCCTTTTGATTAGTGGACTGTTTGGGGTGTGTTTAGTGTTCCCATGGTTTTTATTGTATCATTTGGTATCAAAGCGTGGCTTGATCTTGTTCCCACAAGATCAATCTTGGGCTTGTTAGTTGAAAAATCAAAAAAAAAAATTATTAAAAAAAAGTTGAAATCTGAAAATTCCAGAAAAGTAACAATCTGTCCATTTTGTGTTCTTGGCCGAAAATTGTGTTCTTGTTGTGTATTGGCCAATATTTTTACTTGTCTTTGTTGTCTCTAAGTGTTTGTTTTGTTCCTCACTAACACGTTGAGTCTATATTTTAGATTTGAGCTTGAAATATTGATGTTGTTAATGTGAACAAAGTGTGGCCGATTGTTGTTGCGGGTTCGAGACTTGAACGTGTGATGTGTTGTTGGTTCAAGTTTTGAACGTGTACTGTGGAGATTGTGTTGTGGAATTTAAGCTTGGGAAGTTGTTGTTGTTTAGGAGGTCCAACTTGAACCTTAGAACTTCAAGACTCAAAGTTTGTGTTCTTGGTGTTCTTCACCATCTCCACATATTATTGAAAAAAAAGTGATTGTTGATCTTAGAAGTTGAAGAAAAAGAGTGTGTATTGTGTTAGTCTTGCAAGACATAGATCCAAATTTCAAGGTGTAGTACTTGTGACTCAGAGACTTTTCCTGCACACTAAAGACTTTACATCACTTCTCAACCACTTTTCCATGAAACAAGAGTCCATGTTTTAAGGAAAAGTACTACAAAAGTCAAGTCTTGAAATTTGAAACTTGAAAAAAAGGCTCCAAGACTTATTCTTCCCTCTTTAAAACAAATTTCACCAATCCAAATTAAAATTGGTCAAGACTTGGACTTTGAAAAATAAAAATTGTAGAAACCGCAATCAATACGTGGCTGCCCCGTCATCAAGTTACTGTTCATGCATCAAATTTTGGCTCAAATTTTAGATTTTCTTAGTTTCTTTTTATTGTTCCGTAGTTTCGTTTGTTGGTTCCAATACTAATTGGCAAACTAGTACTCATCTACTAGATTGTTAGTTAGTCTTTGTGTTCGTTCATTCGTGTTTAGCGTTTGTTGTGTGCTTTTTTTTCCTCTTTTGTGAATTTGTTGTGTCTTGTTGGTTCAAGTCCGTAAACAATTTTTCTTTAGATCAACTCAAACGAAAATCTATTCCGGGCAAGAGTAGACTTGACCCTCAATCACTCGCGAAGTACAAGCCGACTTTCAACACTTATGAAACCAAGTGTGAGGTAAAAATCGAGAGTGAGAGTGTGGTGAGGCATTTTTGAGTTAACAAGTTTGTTTGTTGTTTGTTGTTGTCCTTTGCTTTAGGTACCATGGCTGCCACTAATCTCGATGCCACATTTGATCACATCAATGATGATATTGAAGAAATGAAATGGCACATGGAAAGGCTACGCCAATTGTTACCTAAACTTATTCCATAAAATCCAACTTCCCTTGTCCAAACACTGTGTGCCGAGAGCTTCCCGAAGGAAGAGGTGGGCTGCCCCGACCCACACCAAGGTAAAGAGGAGATTGACACATCTTTGGTACTTGATAGTGAACTTATAGAGAGTGAATCACTTGTTAGTTCCAAATCTGTCCGTGAGATAGATCATGCTCTCTTTAGGTTTAATGTTTTGTTTGAAGATGATATAAACACTCCTAATGAACCTAGTGGTGAAAATAATGGTATAGCTTTCCTTAAAGGCTATAGCTGATATGCTAACCCACTATGATGTGACAACATTCCTTCTAAAGATGAAAATCTCTTCTTGGAAGATGACAATACTCTTATGGGCAAGAAATGTGTAGTCTCGGAAATGAGTACTGTTGGTGTTCATGATGATTAATTTACTCTTAAATGTAGCTCACTACTTGGGCATATGAATGAAGTGCTTAAAAATTCACAAGTTAGTGATGTTGTCTATAGAATTGATCTTGATAATGCGCATGACTCTTTGAACATCTTGTGTAGTAAAAGCATTGCGATTAGTTTTGTTCATAGAGATCATGTGTATGAAAATGTTTTTGTGTGTGAATGTGGGAGTGACATTCTAGGGGAAAGAAGGGCTAGCCTCGGCTTAGGCCCTTGGCTAACTCTTCCATTTGATCCCGGTATACCATCTTAGGGTGGGAAAGGATAACTCTCGGCCTATTTTCATTTTGTTTTGGTATTTATCCGAGCCACTTCCTTTGTCACATTTGTACTAATATTTTCATGTTTAATACAAAGGACCCGTGGATATACTTCAAATTTGTTCCCCCTCGGCATGGCATATTAATGCGTTTATTTTTGCTAACCCTAACCCTCGTGTCATAAGGATGTGTGCTTGTTTGTCTTCACTTGATTTTGCAAGGTACGGATTCGAGGTCAAATCCTTTTCAAGAAGGGGAGGATGATACGAGTAAGATCGCGTAAATGGACTTATGAGGGCGTATGTTAGACCCGAGACTTGGTGTGTTCAAATGAAGTGCAAAGGAGCACCTAAATGGACACCAAAACCGTCCATACATAGCACTCCAAGTGCGCCTATTGAAGCATTTTGACTAAGGGGTCATTTTGGACATTTCACACTTTTTTTGGTAACCTACTATAAATAGAATAATGTAGGGTTTTAATCATTAGTTTTTGTTGAATATGAAAGCGTAACACTTAGAAACATCTCTCTTGAGAGAATGGCCCTCCTTGGCCGAAATTGTAACTAGGGAAATCAACTTGAGTGTGGAATCACTCGTGTTGGATTCAAGCTTGGAAACATTGGATGCTTGGGAGATCGAGGTCACTCTTGTGCCAACGTAGGAGTTCGGTATTCGTTGTGTGTATTGTTAAAGGTCCAAGAGTGGAATAGACTCTTGGGTTTTTAAGATTACACCTTCATTTTGTCTAACTATCTATCCTCTTGTTTGTTGTAATCGTTGTTTCTTGTTTTTATTAATGTAACCCGTGAGGTGTTGTTATTGTTACCACTTTGTTGTTGTTCATCTTGTCTTCATATTATTGTTGTTGTTGCTGTTTTGGTGTGATAAACACCTTCTTCATTTCATTATTGTTGTTGTCATCGTCGAATCCGAGTGAGGTCTCCAATCGGTCCAAGAATCCTTTTGATTAGTGGACTGTTCGGGGTGTGTTTAGTGTTCCCGTGGTTTTTATTGTATCACTACATTATTAGACTTCCTTCTTCTAGTCTAGGCAACAAATCACCTTTTGAACTCCTTCATAATAGGAAACCTTCTATTCATCACTTGAAAGTTCTAGGGTGCTTATGTTATGCCAAGGTTCCCCTTCCTAAGGACAAGTTTTCTGCTAGAGCTCAACCTTGTATATTAATGGGATACTCAAATACTCAAAAGGGTTATCTTCTTTATCATTTGACTGATCATACCTTCCTTGTTAGCAGAGATGTTTCCTTTAGAGAAGATGTCTTTCCCTTCCAACATTCCCAACCACACCATTCTCCTATATTTGCTGCACCCGAATTTTTCCCTACTGACACTCCTTCACCTACTGATCATACCTCTCATACCATTTCTCCTTTCTCTGCGGACACTCCTACTGATCATTCTTCTACACTTGTAGTTCCTTCCTCCTCTCCTACATTACCTACTCCTACTAGAAGATCCAGCAGGGATAGAAATGCACCCTTGTGGATGAAGGACTTTATTTCATTTGTTGATCACAAGGCAGTTCCTTATCCTTTGGCTGCTGTGCTATCTTATGACCACTTGTCCAGCACTTATCAGACTTTTCTTGCTGGGAGCTGCATAGGAAGCAAACAACACATGGAAGGTAGTTTCTCTTCCTGATGGCAAGCATCCTATTGGATGCAAATGGATATACAAAGTGCAATATCATGCCAATGGGGATGTTGAGAGGTTCAAAGCAAGGCTTGTAGCCAAAGGCTTGTAGCCAAAGGCTTTAGTCAACAAGAGGGCATTGACTACCAGGAAACTTTTTCCCCAGTAGTAAAAATGGTCACTGTGAGGACTATTTTGTCTATAGCTGCTACTCAACATTGGATCCATCAAATGGATGTGTACAATGCATTCTTACAAGGGGATTTGTTTGATAAAATCTTTATGGAGTTGCCTCAGGGCTTCCAGACTCAGGGGGAGAATAGACCAGTTTGCAGACTTCTCAAGTCCTTGTATGGACTCAAGCAAGCCCCAAGGCAGTGGAACTCAAAACTGACTGATGCACTACTAACTATGGGTTTCAAACACAGTCACTATGATTACTCACTCTTCATAAAGAAGGTAGATAATGAACTTGTGGTCATATTAGTATATGTTGATGACCTGCTGGTTACAAGAAGCAATATTAAGTCGATTAAGGAAACAAAACTTGAGTTGCAAAGGATCTTCAAGATGAAAGACTTGGGAGACTTGAGATACTTTTTGGGCATTGAATTTGCTAAATCAGATAAGGGTATACTAATGCTCCAAAGAAAGTACAGTTTGGAACTGATTTCTGAACTTAGAATAGGTGCAGCTAAACCAGTTGGTACACCTCTTGAACTAAATAGCAAGTTAACAACTCATGAGTTAGATTCTCACATCAAAGTGGCAGGAACTACACATGATGAGTTACTTCCAAATGCAGGTGAATATCAGAAATTGATTGGCAAACTATTGTACCTAACAATTACCAGACCTGATATAGCTTATGGGGTCCAAACACTGAGTCAGTTTTTGGCTCAACCAAAAAGGTCTCATATGGAAGCAGCATTAAGAATAGTAAGGTATGTTAGGAATCATCCTGGCCAGGGAGTGCTATTATCCAGCAACAAGAAGAAAGTTTTGACTGCCTATTGTGATGTTGATTGGGCTGCATGCCCGAATTCTAGAAAGTCAATAACAGGATATTGTGTCAAATTAGGAGATTCATTAATATCATGGAAGTCAAAGAAGCAAAGTACAGTGTCCAAAAGCTCTGCAGAAGCAGAATATAGAAGCATCGCTTCCACAATTGCAGAAATTATATGGATAGAAGGACTATTGAAGGAAGTTGATTATGAAGTGAGTCTACCAGTTACTCTCTATAGTGACAGTAAAGCAGCAATTCAAATAGCTGCAAATCCAGTGTTTCATGAGAGAACAAAACACATAGATATAGATTGTCACTTTATTAGGGAGAAAATAATTCAAGGGCTGGTCAAAGCTGAATATGTATATTCATCTGAACAATTGGCTGATCTTCTAACTAAAGGCTTGGGAAAACTGCAGCATGACTACTTGAACTTCAAGCTAGAAGCACTAGACATCTTTGCACCACCCAGTTTGAGGGGGAGTGTTAGACAGGCATCACATAGCTGATAGCTAGTTGTTAATAGTTTGTAGCTTAACTTAATTAGTTCAAGTTAGTTACAAGTTATTAGGAGTAGTTAGCTGATGTGGCAGTGGTAGCTAGCACTAACTGACTCTGACAGTCTGTATATATATACTGATGTACTGTTACATTGAATATATATACCGATGTCTGTTACATTGAAGAATAGAAAAACACTTTACACATTTCATTCTACTCTATCTCCCTTCTCCTACTACTACTTCTAGAATCTTCTTCTAAACACCACTGTTGAGAGCTGTGCAGTGCATCAACTAACAATAAGCTTCAAGTTCTATCTAAGAAACATCATAATGAGTCAAACCCATCAGCAATATTGCTCGAACTATTCAAAAATATCAACAGGTCCACCTCAAATACTCCAAAAAAACTTCTGTATTTCATATAAAATCCGACGCGGATACAGCAACAATTTTGCAGAATCCGAAAAACATACCCTATGTATTATCATTATTATCATCAAATCCATTAAAACCCAACCAACATAATACTCAGATCCAATCAAAACACACCCAAATCTACACAAAAATGAACAACAACAGCCCAATATATTCTACGCAGACCTTACCACTACCTCGAACCACAAAAATGAACTGCTTAATTGAAAAAATGGATTCAAAAAGACTGACCCGTTCGGCAAGTAAAGCGCCAGCGAAGACAAAAGTAACATAGACAGGAGTACGACGCATAACAACTCTGTAAAATCCTTCAAGAATACCACCACCACTGCTTCTTCTAGCTGCTGATTCCATTTTTTATACGTAAATTCCCTTATGGGTTTTGCTTAGATCTCTCAATTGATGACAAAAATGAAAAAAAAAAATGCGAATGATTTATTTGCTTCGTGGTTTGAGGAGCTACTTATGTATATTGTTAACCTAGCTCGACCCGGTTCGGTTTTTTTGGATGGGTTTGTGTTAAACCGGTTGACTTTTTGGACCGCTGTTTTTCTTTTACTAAGCTGAGAAAATTGAGTGTAAGATGACAAATAAGTGTTGAAATTAAAATTGGTGAGAAGCTTGACCAATTGAAGTCAAATTTTTTTAGTTAGTGATTAAGGTAAATTGAGGTTAAAATGTATTTTTTAAAACTTTTAAAAAAATTTAAAGATACAAAATAAGAATAATAAAAAATATGGGTCATTTGTCAAATTTTTTAGAATTTGGTTCAATATTCTCTCTCTAAAACAGAGAGAAAACACGATACAACATCTCAACATTCTCTTTCGGTTCTCTCAAACACCTCCTTCGTCATTTTCGTCTTCTTGTGTTATCATCACCATCTCCGTTGCTATCTTCGAATTTAGATTTTCAAGGTAAAATTATTTTCTTTTTTCTTTTTTCAATATGGTGGATTTCATTCATTTATAAGAATGTGTTGATTTTGAAAAAATGGGGTTAGATTTTTGAGATTTGTGGTGTCCTCTTTTAGTTTTTTTCTTTTTGAAATGGTTAATCAAGACTATATTAAAAATTTAATAAAGATTCCTCTTTTGAGTTTGTTTAAAATCTTTAATTTTTCATTCCAATTAACTTGAAAATAACCTAAATTCTTAGATTTGTTGAATAACTTGTTCAATTGATAGAAAGATGGAATCTTTTGCTGTAATATTGTTGTAAAAGTGTAATGTTTGCCTAAGTTTTGAATTGGGTGAGTTCAAGAATCAATTCAATTAACAAAAAACTTTATTCTTTAACTGTAATTTTACTGTGAAATGTAATAACGTCTAAATTTTGAGTTGGGAAATTGAAGAACTTATTTAATTAGCAGAAAAAATTGAATTTTTAAGTCTAGTTTTATTATGATTTGTGAAGTGTGACATTTTGATTCAGTATAGAACTCCGAACAATTTTTAATCTAGTCATTTTTAAGAGAGTAAATAGGAAAATCTATTTGAGACTTTTCATCTAGTTAGTTTAAGCAAATAAGCAATTTTGATTTTGAAGTGTTCACGATCTTCTTTTTCTGCAGCCAATTTGTTATCTGTAAAATAATGCATCTTTGTATTCTATGTAAGAGAAAAGACATCATTCCCCCCCCCCCCCCCCCCGACGAACTTCTTTAAAGTGTATTATTTTCACCCCTCAAGCTAACGTGAAATTTTAAAAAGAAAAAAGAAAAAAAACACGCTTTTTAATTTAAAAAATGATATGGCCCAACTTTTATATATATATATATATATAATACTTTTTTTTATATAAAAAATCACCTTCTTCATACCCTCCACCCCCATTTCTTCATCTTTTTCATACCCCACCCCCACCCCCATCCCACCCCACCATAATTTTTTCTCTCCAAACCTGCCATCACCAGTCCCCCTCCCCCTTCAACCACCAATTTCACCACCACCAGCCCCCCTCCAAACCTCCAATTTCTTCTCCTTTAATTACCAAATCTTTTACCCCCACCTCCAATTTCTCTTCCTTTCAACCCTTTTACTTAAGATCATTAGAAAAGAATGAAATTGAATTTTCAAAATTAAAAGTTATCTTTATGGATTTAAAAATTTGAAATAAATTAAAATTGAGGAAAAGTTAAGTTATTAGCGGCGGTGTTAATGGTGGTGGTAGTGTTAATTTTATGCGTATATTCTTTTGTGGGTTTGTTTTAATTATTTTTTGGTGAGTTTTGTCGGAATGAAGAGTTTTGAATTGGGACGTGATGATGCTATTGCGTTGTTTCTTGAATTGGTGAAGGGAAGAAGAAGAGTAAGGGTGGTAATAAAAAAACAAGGGCAAGAAGAATAAGTGTGGTGCTTGCGGCAGGAAGCGCCATTAAATATGGGGATAAATTGAAAAAAAAAAATCTTCTTATTGAGTTTTCATGCTTTAAATCCTAGTGGATTCTGGTTTCTGCTAAATTTTCTGGGGGCTAAACTGACGAGTATAGTTTCTAATGTTGTAAGGATGTAGTACTATATTTTTTGTTCAAAGAGAAAATGGAATAGATCTTCCATATAAATTAGTACTGACTACTAAGGAATACGATTCCATTGATATGATTTTTGTTGCTATACTATTGGTACTTGGCAGCAAAAGTTTGCAAATTCAAAGGGGCGGGCGAGGTGGGTGGGTGGGGGAGGGGGTGTGAAGAAGAAAGAAAATGGAGGGGAGGGGGGTTGCCTTTTTTATGTAATATATAGAGATATATATATATATATATATATATATATATATTTCTATATATATATATATTTATATAAATAAAATAGTACATATATATTTTTTATTTTTATTTTTTTTTAGAAAAATAAATAAAAATAACGTGTGGGGGATTAATTTTTTTTAAGAAAAATAGTAATTTCTTACGTGGCAATGATGTTGCTCCGACGTGGCATCGACGTGGCGTTGGTGTGTAGGCGAGTGTAACACACTCTCCGTTGTGAGAGTGGTATTCAGTCTTGAGGGGTGAAAATAATACACTTTAAAGATGTTAATGGGGGTAAATAAATAGAAGTTAAGTTTAAGTTCTAAAGTAGGTTGAGAGGACAAGTTTGGGGGAGGGGGAGATGATGTCTTTAAGGGGGAGATGATGTCTTTTCTCTCTATGTAATGAACAATCACTAAATTCTATTAGTATCATCAGCTGAAGATGAGAAATTGATCTAGAATAGTAGAGATATTAGTCACTATGCTCTAAAGATGGATTTTCCAATTAACAGTAACTATTAGTATCATCCTTATCATTTATTGCAGATTTACTGTAATTATTCATTTTAACTATTTTTTGTTGGTGATGGTTACAATAGTTAATGATTTCTATTTTATTTCATGTGGTGTAGATTTAATGGCTCCAAGGAAAAGAAGAGCAACAATTTCTATTATTTCTAAAAATACAAGAAGGCGAATTAGTAAATAGAGACAAGTAGAAGAAGAAAAAGAAGAAAGCATAAGATTGGAGCTGTCTATAGGAGAAGATGGAAGTACAAGGTTGGAGAAGTCTATAGAAGAAGAAGGAAGCACATGGCTGGAGAAGTCTACGGAAGAAAAAACGAAGAAACAGGTGAAACAGATGCTTTTTCCACTAATGCAGATGCCTCAAATGATAAATCCAAAAGTAATAAAAATGTAGAAGGTGAAAATAGAGGATTCAGGGATGAACAGAGAACGAAACACCGGCATGATACACCTATCTTGGAGAAGGAGACATATCATACTGTCGAGTCCTCTCCGGCCAGTCCTTCACCTGATACCTCACTTGTCAAGCCTATTAGGTATTCGTATTACAGCTTTGAGACACTGATTGAAAGGTATCCAAGTTTGATGGGCTCTGTTAATGTTAAGTCTAGATTGGGTGATTCTTTTTTTGAGTTTAGAAAGATTTTAGAAGTTAAAAATTTAACGAAGTTCTTTAAATCTTCGATTTTTGGGAAGTACTTAAACTTACCTAACAATATCAATATAAGATTTCAAATGAATTTAGTTTACCAAATTCTTCAACATAAAATTATAAGTCACAGAAAAGAGGAAGTTTGGATAAACTATTGTGGCATGCCGGTTTGTTTTGGCATAAGGGAGTTTGCGATCATCACTGGCTTGAATTATCATTTACCAGTTGTGTATGGTGAAGAAAAAATGTCAACTTAGACGTTGAGAAGGAGACAACAAATTATTGATTTGGTGGAAAAAACTTGCAAAGATAAGGAGTTGATTGAACACATCAAATCTGAGGATGTTCGTAAAAGTGTAAAGAAGTCATTGTGCTTGCTCTATTTTGTGCATAATTTTCTTTGTGCAAAAGATTTGAACACGAAACTTCCGTCTGAATGGGTTTTTCTCTCAGCTGGTAGAGATGCATTTTCTACCTATCTATGGGGGCGTGTAAGTTATGATCTTACAATTGAGTACCTATTGAAGGCGATCAATCTAAATGTGAAGACCTCCAATCTTTATGGCTTTCCATGGGCTTTTATAGTAAATTTTATTTTATTTCATGTTTCTTTTTTTAATTATTTTTGGGTCCATTTATTATTCTGAGCTATCTCTCTTAATATCTTTATTTTATGTAGTGTTGGGAATTTGAGGCTATTCTTTCCCTTTGAAAAAAATTCAAGGTTTTTTCAGAAGAAATGTCTTCATTGAGAATTCTTAGATCGCTTTCGGCAACTAATAATATATTTGTTGAGATTAATGAGTTGTTTGACCCCCCCAAAAACTCGGTAAGCATCATCTTATATTTTTATTTTCGTGTTGCTGTCATTCTTTTCTTTGTCTGATTTTTTTCAATATAAGCCTTGATTTTGCCTAGTGTTGTTACTGTCACCTTTAAATATATGTTATTTTCGACAAAGATGCTGACTTTATGAAATGTTGTTTCAGTGAACCTTCTTTATTTTCCTTTTACTTTTGGGTATGCATTTGTATAGAGAAATCAGTGTTGATATCAGTCCTTTTTAACGTCTTCTGATTGTTAGGTAACAACTTTGTCTGGTCTAGTATATTGGCTGCATCTATATAAGTCAGTTTTCATGCTAGTAGGAATTTACAAAATGTTTTGACTGTTTGTTCATTTAGCTCCCTGTATAGTCTGTTTGCCTTAAGAGAAGAAGTTGCTGCATTCTTCATATCTACAACCCTTGTTCTTTGTGAATCATTAATTTCTTGCTTTGTCTTAAGCTTTGTTAACTTGACAAAAGCTTGGACAACTGACTAATGGAATTTTGGATCCATCAAACTGATGTCTTAAGAGATAGTAATTTAAGAGTGTAATTTAGATTTTATAGTTATCAAACGCAATAAGATAGTAATTTGAGATACACTAGATGATCAATTAAATGATTGCAAATGTAATCAATAAAAACTGAGTTAAATGACCGCTAGTTGATTGCATTAATCATATTTAATATACATAGTGAAATTAGTCTAATCAAAGAGCGTAATTTATAGATTTGATTGTGATCTTAATTGAATTTGCTACCGCAAGTTAGTTAGTTGCTAGAAATTTCATAACAATTGTTGAAACATGGTACAACAAGTACGTTAGTTGTTGAATGTTTCACAACAATTGCTTAAATGTGCTACAACAAGTAGTTTAGTTGTTGAACATTGCACAATAATTGCTTCATTATGCTACAACAAGTACGTTAGTTGTTGAACATTTCACAGCAATTGCTACATTATAATACAACAAGTAAGTTAGTTGTTGAACGTTCCACAACAATTGTTGCATTATGCTACAACAAGTATGTAGTTAAATGACCATTTTAATGATAAATAGAGTGATATTAGTGTAATTTAAAAGTGTAATTTAGATTTCATAGTTATCAAATTCAATGAGATAGTAATTTGAGATACACTAGACGATCAATTAAACGATTGCAAATGTAATCAACTAAAAACTGGGTTAAATGACCACTGGTTGATTGAATTGATCATATTTATTGATGATTTAATATTAAATAGGGCGATATTAGCCTAATTGAAAAGTGTAATTTTAATTTTATAGTTATTAAAAGTAATGAGATAGTAATTTAAGATATACTAGATGTTCAATTAAACGATTGCAAATGTAATCAACAAAATCTGAGTTTAAAATTTACCGGTAGTTGATTGCATCAATCATATTTAATGATAAATAGAGTGATTTTAGTCTAATTGAAGAGTGTAATTTAGATTTTATAGTTATCAAATGCAATGATATAGTATTTCGAGATACATGAGACGATCAATTAAACGATTGTAAATGTAATAAATTAAAACTGAGTTAAATGACCGCTAACTGATTGGATCAATCATACTTAATGATAAATGGTGTGATATTAGACCAATTTAAGAGTCAAATTAAGATTTGATTGTGATTATAATTGAATTTTCTACAATAAGTAAGTTAGTTGGTATGACTTTCATAACAATTGCTGAAACATGGTACAACAAGTACGTTAGTTGTTGAATGTTACACCACAATTGCTTAAATGTGCTACGAGTACGTTAGTTGCTAAACATTGCACAACAATTGTTGCATTATGCTATAACAAGTATGTTAGTTACTGAACATTGCACAACAATTGTTGCATTATGCTACAACAAGTAAGTTAGTTTCTGAACGTTCCACAACAGTTTTTGAATTATATTACAACAAGTAAGTTGTTGAACGTTTCAAAGCAATTGTTGAATTATGTTACAACAAGTATATTGGTTGTTGAACGTTTCATAACAATTGTTGTAATCTGCTGAATCTTCTAGACAGTATAACATATAATTTTTTGAAAACTGAATAACAAGAACAACAATAAGATCAAACTTGTTCACAAATAATAACAATAGCAATAGATGTATTCACAAATAATAAAAACAATAAGATCAAATGTGTTTCTATGAAGCATTTCGCTCGGAGCATGTAGTCTTTCTGTGTCCAACCCTTTTGCATATGGAGCATTTATTTTTCTTGGTTGAAAATGATTCTCCGACTCCTTTTTTCCTTTTAATGGCCTTCTTCTAACCTTGTCTGGCTCAACAAATGGATGAGATATTTTCCTCTCTAAAATCTCAATTGAAACTTGCCAAGAATCTTCAGATGGAACAGGTTTAATTTTCTCCACATAGGCCATAATGTATGCATCTACCGTATAATACAAAGAGGAGTATTCATAAATTTGCCTCCCATAGTCTTCACCATATTGACACCAGAGCACTGTCATAGCATATGGACAAGGTATTTTATCAACATAAAAGACTCTACCACTGCAAGATTTGCTTTGCAAATCAACTGTTGCAATAGCTTCGTGACCGGTGACAATATACTTATAGTTGGCAATTTGATGGACTAATAGCTTGTTTCCCAACTCAATATTCTCTGCAATGAGTGGGACAATTTTGGTTCCTGTATTAAGGAATATCATACTCCTCTCATGAAATATCTCAGCAAATTGCTTGTTTATCGCATCAAATAAAGTTGTGATGGAAAATTCTCTTTCGTCTAGGGGTGTGCAAAAATTAAATCGATCGATGAACCGAACCGATAAAAATATTATTAGTTTATTGTTATTCGATTATTGGGTTAATGGTTTTTTAGTGGTTTTCTTGTTGGGTTATTGGGTAAACCGATAACCCAATAAGAGTATATGTTTCAACAACAACAACAACAAATCCAGTGTATTCCCACCTAGTGGGGTCTGGGGGGGGTAAGATGTACGCAGTCCATACCTCTACCTCTGATGAAGTAGAAAGGCTGTTTCCGATAGACCCCCGGCTCAAGGCACGAGATACCACACAATAAGAGTATATGTTTATATATATATATATATATAAATATTTCTCTTTAATTTCTACAAATTAACAAACATATTATTTCAATTATACAAACTCTTAATTTCTCCTAACAACATTTAATTCAAACTTAAAGATTCTTGTAAATTTAAACACATCATGTAGGATTTTTGATTGCAACTAAGATTCGATTTTTTTTTATGTTAGTTACTACTATTTCTATTTTATGACTATTTTCTTATTGGTTAAATCGAAAATCGAACCGTTAAGGACTAAAAATCGATAAAAATATCTTATTGACTTGGTTATTGGTTTAGCATATTTCAAAATAGAAAATCGATAAACATAACCGATAATATATAAAACTGAACCGACCGATGCACACCCCTACTTTCGTCCAGAAGCACTGCATTAATCGACTCAGCAATATTTGTTGTCATAATATTGTACCTGTAAATGTAAGTCTCAAATTTTATTATTATAACTGTATGTTTTTAGCAGTTGTTGTATTTATTTCAACAGTTTTGCATTATTTTTGGAAACAAATACAACAGTTACTGAAATAAGTGTAGCAACTACTGAAGGAATGCAATAACTGGTGAAATATACTACTAAACTTATCAATACATTAATCAACACGTGCAGTTATTTATAGCAATTGCTATATTTTTTTTAATCAGTTGTACTTATTTTAAAAGTTGCTGAAATATATGCAACAATTGGTGTACAAAAACTGCAGCAGCCGCAGTAAAAAACTACAGTAGTTTACCAACTATCAACAATAATAAACTGGTAAACTATACCTATTTCCTGGAAAGAATGCCCTGCTCCATCGGTGAAATCCAACACGTTCAATATGTGTGGCGGCTCCTGAAACCATATCTCTTATTTGATTGAAGTGATCACTAAACATATCTACATTGTATGCTTTTGTTGCCTTAAAAAGTGGTGGACAATGTTTCTATTATGAAAATCTTTTCGAATATTCTCTCCAAGGTGCCTCATGCAACAACCATAATAAGTTGAAGGGAACACAACTGAAATCATCTTTTCAATATTTGGATGTCTGTCAGAAATTATGCACAATTCAGGGGTATCAAGTACAAAGCTGCTCATTTGTTCAAAAAAATTATTTATAGGAAGCATCACATTCAGAGTCTACTACGCAAAATGCCACTGGAAAAGTATGATTCTCTACATCTTGTGCAACAATAGACAACAACACACCACCATACCTACTCTTCAAAAATGTCCCATCTCTCATTTGTGCAAAATCAAGAATTCAAGCTCCATATGCCACAAAAGAGTACTTGAACCTGCCATTTTCACCAACCTCTATTGTCATCTTACTTCTCGAATTTGATGTCCTAAGCATATGACTGTATGCATCAATCACTCTGTATCTATGCTTATGAGTCCCTCTTACCAAAAACTTTGCAATCTCGCTACCTATCCAAATCTTCCAATAATTTACCTTGCAGCCCAATTCAATATGGATGGAGTTCCTTAAATATTTTGTAGATGGACCTTTAACCTCAGAATACCTATCCTGGAGGTATTTGTCGTGGCATGTGGATTATGACTTGTAAGATGTTCCGAACCATATGTGTGCAACTTTTCATACTTTCTAATATAAAACCTATCACAACTTGTTAGGTTCACAGCTCTCAGCCACCACCTGCACATTTACTATTCCCAAATATCCCGGCCACCATTTTATAGTTTCGAACGTGCTTGATTATATCCGAAACCTATCCATTTTTAGAAATCTTTATATTGTTGGAAAGCTTATTCAATAACCTTCGCATGGAACCATCGACGGGCAAATTCCGGTATAAATAAAATAAAAAAAAATTAATTCCATATTAATAAGACCAATACACGTACTTGAATATGCCAATACACGTACTTGAATACGGGGTGTTACAATGTAGTTCTTTTGTGGCCAGCGCACTTACATATGGAGCACTTGTTTCTTCTTGATGAAAATGATTCTCCAACTCCACGCCTCCTTTTATATGGCTTTCTTCCCCATTTGATAGTGCTCGGGTCAATATATGGAGGAGGTATTAATCTCGCCATAAGCTCTACTGAAACAACCCAAGATTCTTCGGGAGGCACCGAAGTAATATGCCCACTATATGCCATTTCATATTTTTCCACTGAATAATATTGAGAGGAGTGCTCGTAAACTTCAGGTCAATATTATGGCCGTATTGAGCTTGAAGGGCTGCCATAGCATGTGGACAAGGTATTTTGTCCAAGTCAAAAACTCTACACGTACAAGATCTTATTTGTAGATCGACCGTGGCAGCATCACCATGACCAATGACACGAAATTTGTAATTTGCTATTTTATGAGAGAATAACCTATTCCCCAAACTGATGTTTGTTGATATTTTCTTTTCAATTTCGAGAACAAATTGGGTTCTTTTTTCTGGGCACTTGAACTGCACACGCTTTTCGTTAAAAAAATTGTTATATTTCTCGCTTATTTTTTCAAACATAGCCTTGATGGGAAATTCTCTTTCATCGTCAAACAATGAATTCACCGATTCAGCTATGTTTGATGTCATAATATTGTACCTATAGAAAAGAATCACTTAGCACGACATCAAACTAAACTTGTAAATCAAACAAGACATTAAATTCATAAGAATGTACCTATTTGCTGGATAGAATGCCCGGCTCCATCTCTTGAAACCAACACGTGCAAGAAATTCTGCTACCTTGGGATTCACATCCGCTATTTGATTGAAATAGTCTAAAAACTCCTCTCTACTATAGGCTTCAGCTGCTCTATAAAAAAGAGTGACGACCCTTTCGTTGTGATAGTTGTTTCGAATGTTCTCTCTAAGATGCCTGATGCAACAACCAAAGTAAGCTGAAGTGAAGAAAAGTGAACCCATCTTTGGAATACTTGGATGCCTATCCGATACAACACACAACTCTTTGGTATCTTCGACGTAGCGTCGCAGTTGTTAAAAAAATAATCCATAAGAGGCATCACATTCTTTGTCCGCTACTCAAAAAGCGATAGGAAAGATGTAATTCTCCGCATCCTGTGCCACCGCCGCTAGCAGAACTCCATTATACCTGCTCCTCAAGAACGTACCGTCGATGGCTATGCCTTTTATCAAATGTCAAAAACCTTGAATCCAAGCACCATAGGATACAAAAAGTACTTGAACCTTCCGTTTTCTTCCAAATGCAATGTCGTCTTACTTTCGGGATTTGTGGACTCAATCATGTAACGGTAAGCATCCAAAACTTCATACCCATGCTTGAGTGTCCCCCTAACCAGGTCCTTGGAAATCCCCATGGCCGTATATACCTTTCAATAACTGACCAGGACACCTAAATCCGTAAGGAGTTGATTGGCCATAAGCCTTGTTGAAGGGCCTTTGCCATCGGGGAAACTACTCCTAAAATATTCACCGAGGACCTTTGTCGTGGCGTGAGGATTTTCGCCTGAGATGTACTCCGAACCATATGTGTGATGCTTTTCATATTTATGAATGACGAATCTGTCAAAACTTGCATACTTCACCGCTCTCAACCACTACTTGCAGTTCGAATTAGCAGATTTGAAGCAAAAGACACTGCTCGAATTAATCACCTTCTTTATTCTAAAATCTTTTTACACGCAAGAAATAAACAAAGTGTTAGATAGTTCATTGTTGTCCTTGAATGTGTAACGCCTCGGAAAATGGGTCCCGGAGCGTCACACAGTGCTTGAGGCTACGAGTAGCCCCAAGCTAACCCTTTGAGCCATTTTCATTCAGTTCAACACAAATCAATGGGGTTTCCATAAATAACCCTCAAATATCAACAGAGTAATCATCATCCAAGAATAAACGAATTTCAGAAAGATAACAAAATATGAATTATTAGTCAGCTCCCAATATCTATACTAGTCTGACAAGCCTCTAAGAAAATCAATAAAACCAGCGAGCCATTGAGACATGCTCCAGCTGACTCATACTCAGTTATCAAATGTAAATAATTCCGTGAAACCAACATCAGACATCACGTTCTCGGAACATGAGGACTCACCACAACAGAGGATGTAGAACAGCATTCCCAAAGAATCACTGTCGGACCTGGAACTGAGCACCTGAACCTACATTTCAAGAAAATGTAGCCCACATCCGAAGATGTGGGTTAGTGCCATAGAAAGGAACCGAGTATATGGGGGCGTATGCAATTGTATAAACATCATCATCATAAATATTTATAAGAAATATGCTGGATGTATGAAAGACTCACATAGCCCAAAGAAAATCATCATAATCATGAGAGGATTAAATAAGTACAATAACACATGTGAGTCATCATATAATTTGTCAATCACTTTCAGTTCATCAAGAATATCAATTCTAATAATGTAAATATCATTTAAATTTTTCGAAAGAATAACTTTCACTTTCAAATCACTTCACCATTCACCATAGACACAAGGAAACACACACACACTAGGAGATCCTATAACCGAAATAAACCATGTGAGCTACATGGAGTCCAACGTACAACTCACGTTGGGGAGACCCGTCCTATCCTTGCCATCGGAGTAGGACTATCGATATCAAATCCACACAAACTAGTGATCACTATATAAATCAGCCTCATGCTCACTCCTACGGGGGCACGTAGTTCTAGGAAAGTAAGGTCGCTTTATACCTCCCACTCAGTGCTAAAGATTTCTCCCAGACTTAGCTCAGATCATTTCAAAGACAATCCACAACAAAATAATTTCAGTAATATATAAATATACATCGGGAGCCATCATGCTTCCCATCTATCAAAATCAACCACGTTGTGGATTTCTTTCACACTCGAGTTCAAAACAACTTCATTAAGACCAAAAGGTCAAATCATTCAAAATATCTCAAATATTCAACATCAACGTGCTTATAACACACACTTTCTCAAGAAAATACAATTTCCAATGGGGATTCACAACCCAAATATCAAATCATGATAAATATTGTTCAAGATTCATGCTTTATATCTTCACACATATAAATTCATCTTTCAAAATCATAAACATCAAGATTTCATAATAATCATCATAAGATATGGGTTCATGCTTCAAATTCGTAAAAAATCAAGTAAAAATCATGCCTTTGTAAAGAAAAGTACTTTTGGGCACAAGAACGAAAGAGAGTTCTTGTTGAAAACCCCCACATACCTTGAATGATGAAATTTAGACCGATACTCATTTTTGAGATGTTAATCGTGCCTTTGAATAATGGTTCTTGGAGTTCTTGAACTAGGAACTTGGAATCTTGAATAAATTTGCAGAATTAATGGTGAACTTTGAAGGTTCTTAAAGTTGGATATAGGAGCTTAGGATTTTTCTTTTTGAGGGAATTTGATGAAATATAACATATAATGATTCTAATAGGCTTTAATATAGGGTTTGGACGGATTTTTGGTGAGGGGGAATGACCAAAACGCCCCTAAAAATTAAATAATTCTCAAATCTGTCCTTTGGCGGACTGTTTTGATAGTTTGAAGTAGATCAACCATAACGTTTTACTCCGATATCCAAATTGGATGAAACTAATTTCATTAGAAAGAGAACTCTCATTTCTTTCCGTTGATATATAGCATCTCACCCAGATCATTGTGTACGAGGAGTTATGATCGTTTGAAGTTGACCCAAAAATTTACTTTTGATAGGCTAAAGTAGATCGACCATAACTTTTTGCTCCAATAGACAAATTGTATGAAACCAATTTCATTGGAAAGAGGACTCGCAGAGCTTTCCGTTGATATATTGTAAATCACCCAGATCATTATGTATAAGGAGTTATGATCATTTAAAGTTGGAGAAAAAATACGCCAGGCCTCAGTACTTTTTCCTGCACGTTTTACTGTTCATTACTATTCACGGTTCGATCGGAATGTTCATAACTCGTCACTTGGGTGTCCGTTTTGGATGATCCACATATCGTAGGAAAGCTTATTCGATACTCTACGCAATGGTGGGTCATAATATAAGACATTCCACATGGAAAATTTATAATTCATTCTAGAAGATAGAACTCAACACATTTACGCACAAAATTTCAATGAAAAATTTCCCGGGGTATTACATCATCCCCCCCTTGGAAACATTCATCCTCGAATGACGCTAGACATGCCAAGATTAGATAGGGAATAGACCATACAACTGAAACCATTCGTTAGACTCATCACCACATCGTTTCTCACTCCGAATGCATAAATTCAAGAAACTACAGCTGAACACATAATAAATGACAGCTGAACTGCTGCAACTTTTATCAAAAGTGCATGATTTAGGAAAGAACGGTACCTTCATCTTGATCGGAGTTCGCGAAAAATAGGTGCGGGTACTTGGATCGCATATCCACCTCAGCTTCCCAAGTTGCACCCTTAACAGATTAGTTTCGCCACAACACCTTGACCAAGGGAACTTCTTTGTTCCTTAGTCTTTGGACACTGAAATCAAGAATCTCAACAGGAATCTCATCAAAAGAAAGATTTTCTTGAATGTCAGCACTCACAGAGGAATCCACTACCATAGCATCGATAATATGCTTTCTAAGCATGGAGACATGGAATATTGGATGAACAGAGGACAACTCAGAAGGCAACTCGACCTCATAAGCTACCTTACCAACACGGCTAAGAATTTTGTAAAGACCAACATAACGGGGACTAAGTTTCCCCTTCTTTTCGAATCTCTTCACCCCCTCATGGGCGAAATTTTCAAATACACTAGGTCACCAACTTTAAACTCAAGGTCTCTCCTTCTAACATCCGCATATAACTTCTGACGACTCTGCGCAGTTTTCAACGTTTCTCTAATCAACTTAACTTTTTCCATAGCCTCAAATACCGAATCAAGACCACTCACAACCGCTTCACCCACCTCGAACCAACCTATGGGTGATCTACACTTCCTCCCATATAAGGCTTCAAACGAAGTCATGCCAATACTAGAGTGAAAACTGTTATTGTAAGCAAACTCTATCAACGGTAAGTGATCATCCCAACTTCCCTTAAAGTCAAGTGCACAAGCTCTCAACATATTCTCTAAGGTCTGGATGGTCCGCTCAGCCTGACCATTGGTTTGCGGATGAAAAGCAGAACTCAAAAGCACTTGGGTACCAAGACCCTTCTGAAAAGCTTTCTAAAATTGTGAAGTGAACTGAGTACCCCTATCCGAAATGATAGACAAGGGAACTCCATGTAGTCTAACTAGCTCTCAGATATACAATCTAGCGTAATCCTCAGCAGTAGATGAAGTATGAATAGGCAAGAAATAAGCAGACTTAGTCAACCTATCAACCACAACCCAAATGGAATCATGATGAAGCTGGAAAGGAGGTAAACAAATCACGAAGTCCATATTTATCTCTTCCCACTTCCAGGTGGGAATACTAAACTCTTGCATCATACCACCAGGTCTTTGGTGTTCAACCTTAACCTGTTGGCATGTTGCACACTTAGCTACAAATGCTGCTATATCTTTCTTCATGCCACTCCACCAATAGATTTCTCACAAGTCTCGGTACATCTTGGTGGCACCAGGATGAATAGAATATCACGCCTCATGCACTTCATCCATAATCCTCTGTCTCAAATCATCAACATTCAGGACACACAATCTACCCTGCAATCTCAACACACTATCTCCCTCTTGGGAGAAAACATCTAATTTTTGATCCTTGACTGACTCCTTCAGTCTGACCAAACTAGCATCTAAGTATTGCTTCTCCTTCACTTTCGAAACCAAGGAGGATTCGGAACTACTCTGAACCCCTATACTACCTTCAGCAGAGTCAAACAACCTAACCTCCAATCTAGCCAAATGATGTACATCACGAGGCAACTCTTTCTTACCTTCTACCACATGTAAAACACTATCCATGAACGCTCTACTTAGGGCATTTGCCATAACATTGGCCTTGCCTGGATGGTACAGCACACTCATATCATAGTTCTTTAATAATTCTAACCATTGTCTCTGCCTAAGATTCAATTCTCTCTGGGTAAACACATACTGCAGACTCTTATGATCAGTGAAAACATCAACATGGACACCATACAAATAGTGTCTCCAGATTTTCAAAGCAAACACAACAGCAACCAACTCAAGGTCATGGATGGGGTAATTTTTCTCATGGGGTTTCAACTGTTTAGAAGCATAAGCTATCACCTTACCCTTCTGCATCAATACGCAACCCAACCCAACTTTCGAAGCATCACAGTACACCACAAAACCATCAACACCATTAGGCAAAGTCAAAATAGGGGCTGAAGTGAGTCGAGTCTTCAACTCCTAAAAACTTTTCTCATAAGATTCGAACCACAAGAACTTCACTTTCTTTTGGGTCAACCGAGTCATAGGAGATACTATAGAGGAGAAACCCTCAACAAAATGGCGGTAATAGCCAGCTAAACCCAAGAAACTTTGGCTATCAGTCGGAGAAATAGGTCTAGGCCAATTTCTAATAGCTTCGGTCTTTTGGGGATCAACTCTAATACCCTTGAAAGAAATGATATGACCCAAAAAAGCAACTGACCTTAGCCAAAACTCACACTACTAAACTTGGCAAACAACGTGTGATCTTTAAGGGTTTGCAAGACAGTTCGGAGATGATCAGAATATTCATCCTCACTACGGGAGTACACCAGTATATCATCGATGAACACTATGACAAACATATCCAGATATGGTCTGAACACTCAATTCATGAGGTCTATGAAAGCTGCTGGGGCATTAGTTAACCCGAAAGACGTAACAAGAAACTCAAAAATGGCTATAATGAGTTCAGAAAATGGTTTTCAGGATGCCACACTCTCTAACTTTGAGTTGATGATAGCCGAAATAAAGGTCTATCTTTGAGAAATAACTTGCACCTTGCAATTGGTCAAACAAATCATCTATTCTCGGAAGGGGGTACTTATTTTTTACGGTGACTTTATTCAGTTAGCGATAATCAATGCACATACGCAAAGAGCCATCTTTCTTTCTCACAAACAACACAGGAGCACCCCAAGGAGAAATACTGAGCCTTACGAAGCCCTTATCTAGTAGATCTTTGAGTTGCTCTTTCAACTTCTTAAGTTTTGCAGGGGCCATATGGTAAGGAGAAATAGAAATGGGTTGAGTATTGGGAAGAAGATCAATCCCAAACTCTATCTCTCTATCAGGAGGTATACCTGGGAGATCATCCGAAAAGACATCAGAAAACTCATTGACGACGTTAACAGACTGGAGAGTTGGAGTCTCAGACTTAGTGTCTTTAACTCTAACCAAATGGTAAATACACCCCTTGGAAATAAGCTTTCTAGCTTTGAGGTAAGAGATAAAATGACTCTTGGGTGACACAGAATTCCCAGACCACTCAAACACGGATACACCCGAAAACTGAAACTTGACCACTCGAGTCCGATAATCAATAGAGGCATAAGAAGAATATAGCCAGTCCATACCCAGAATCACATCAAAATCTACTATGTCTAACTCAATCGGATCAGCCAACAAGACTCTATGAAGAACGGTAACAGGACACTTTTTATACACTTTCTGGGCAACAATTGAATCACCCACTGGGGTAGAAACTAGGATAGGCTCAGGAATAATCTCAGGACTCATTTTAAAATTCACAGCAATCAAAGATGTAACATATGAGAAACTGGATCCAGGATCCAACAAAGCATACACACCAAATTGAAATATACGAAGCATACTAGTAACAACATCGGGAGAGTCTTTCTGTCCTGGTAGGATGGTAAAGCATAGAATCTATTCGAGCGCTGCCCGCCAGCATTGCTAGAAGAGACGCCCTGAGCTGGGGTTGGGTGAGTCGCTGGAACTGGAGCACTAACATCTGAGTCTGGGTCTGAGGGCAATAGTCACAATGCCCTTGTCCATCCTGTGGACAATCTCTAACTCTGTGACCCATGTCACCACAACACTCACCCGAATGAGCCCTACCACACTTAGGACACAGGGGACGATTTGGCTTACTGCCAGCACTGTACTGGGAATTGGATGCATATGACCTGCTACCTTGATCCTGCCTATCTCTAGGCACGGGAGCACTAGCAGATGACGGTGCTGGCATAGACGAACGATCCTGATACTGAGGGCGACTCCCTCCCTGCGATCTAGTCTGACCCTGTCTGTGTTGCTCAAACCTAGCTCTCTTATTCCCTCTCATTCTATCTCTCTCCTTAATCTTGTCTGCATCAATCTGTTGGGCATGAGTCATCAACCTAGAAAGATTCATCTCACTATTCAGCATAGCAGACCTACACTCCTTAACCACATAACTAGATACTCTAGTCACAAACTTACTCATACTAGCCCAGTTATCAGCCACTAAGTTAGGAGCATACTTGGCCAACTGATTAAACTTTAGACAACACTCCCTAATAGTCATAGAGCCCTGTCACAGGTTTATAAACTCTTCCACCTTCGCCTCCCTCATCTCCAAAGGGAAAAACTTATCCAGGAATGCATCCTGGAACTCTTGCCAAGTTAAAGGGATAGCTCCTTCACCTCTACCTTTCCTCCAAGCAACAACCCAGTCATAAGTAAGGTTTTTTAACCTATACGCAGCCAACTCCATACTATGTTCCTCAGATACATACATCACCTGAGTAATCTTCTGCACCTCCTCTAAAAACAACTGTGGATCCTCATCAGACTTGGACCTATAGAATTCTAGCGGATTCATCCGCATGAAGTCACTGATCCTGGCAGTATCTGAATCACCTCCATGCTGCTGTGGAGATGGGGCTGGGTTGGCCTGAACATTTACAGTAACAGCTTGGGCCAGTGCCTGAAAGGCTACTCGAAATTCAGCATGAGATACGTTTTCATTCAATGGGTCAGCGGGTTGAGGTTGCTGACCATCATTATTTCTTCTCGCTCGACGTAGAGACATATTTTTTAAAGAGAAGAGCATAGCAGAGAGAGACACTTTAAGTACAATAGACTTCTGAAAGAAAGAATCACACTTTTTCCTAAAACGTCTTGTAGCCTCTTGATTATAGATGTGGTGCGCTACACACCGATGATCAAGACTCTACTTAATGCGGCTTGTCAGACTTCCTAGGATACCTTAGAACCTTAGGCTCTGATACCAAGTTTGTAATGCCCAGGAAAATGGGCCTCGAAGCGTCACACGGTGCTTGAGGCTACGAGTAGACCCAAGCTAACCCTTTGAGCCATTTTCATTTAGTTCAACACAAATCAACGGGGTTTCCATAAATAACTCTTAAATATCAACAGAGTAATCATCATCCAAGAATAGAAGAATTTTAGAAAGATAAGAAAATATGACTTATTAGTCAACTCCCAACATCTTTACTAGTCTGACAAGCCTCTAAGAAAATCAATAAAACCAACAATCCATTGAGACATGCCCCAACTGACTCATACTCAGTTATCAACTATAAACAATTCCGTGAAACCAACATCAGACATCATGTCCGCGGAACATGAGGACTCACCACAATAGAGGATATAGAGCAACATGCCCGAAGAATCACTATCGAACCTGGAACTGAACACCTAAACCTACATTCTGAGAAAATACAGCCCACATCCAAAGATGTGGGTCAGTACCATGGAAAGGAACCGAGTATATAGGAGTGTATGCAATTGTATAAACATCATCATCATAAATATTTATAAGAAATATGCCGGATGTATGAAAGACTCACATAGCCCGAAGAAAATCATCATAATCATAAGAGGATGAAATAAGTACAATAACACATGTGAGTCATCATATAATTTGTCAATCACTTTCAGTTCATCAAGAATATCAATTCTCATAATGTAAATATCATTTAAATCTTTTGAAAGAATAACTTTTACAATTTCACTTTCAAATCACTTCACCATTCACCATAGACACAAGGAAACACACACACACTGGGCGGTCCTATAACCGACATAAACCATGTGAGCTATATGGAGTCCAACGTACAACCCATGTTGGGGAGAGTCGTCCTATCCTTGCCATCGAAGTAGGACTATTGATATCAAATCCACACAAACTAGTGATCACTATATAAATCAGCCTCAGGCTCACTCCTATGGGGGCACGTAGTTCTAGGAAAGTAAGGTCGCTTTATACCTCTCACTCGGTGCTAAAGATTTCTCCCAGACTTAGCTCAGATCATTTCAAAGACAATCCACAACAAAACAATTTCAGTAATATATAAATATACATCGGGAGCCATCATGCTTCTCATCTATCAAAATCAACCACGTTGTGGATTTCTTTCACACTCGAGTTCAAAACAACTCCATTAAGACCAAAAGGTCAAATTATTCAAAATATCTCAAATATTCAACATCAACGTGCTTATAACACACACTTTCTCAAAAAAATATAATTTCCAATGGGGATTCACGACCCAAATATTAAAATCATGATAAATATCGTTCAAGATTCATGCTTTATATCTCCACACATGTAAATTCATCTTTCAAAATCATAAACATCAAGATTTCATAATAATCATCATAAGATATGGGTTCATGCTTCAAATTCGTAAAAAATCAAATAAAAATCATGCCTTTGTAAAGAAAAGTACTTTTGGGCACAAGAACGAAAGAGAGTTCTTGTTGAAAAACCCCACATACCTTGAATGATGAACTTTAGATCGATACTCGTTTTTGAGATGTTAATCGTGCCTTTGAATGATGGTTCTTGGAGTTCTTGAACTAGGAACTTGGAATATTGAATAAATTTGCAGAATTAATGGTGGATTTTGGAGGTTCTTGAAGTTGGATGTAGGAGCTTAGAGTTTTCTGGGAATTTGATGAAATATTACATATAATGCTTCTAATAGGCTTTAATATAGGGTTTGAATGGATTTTGGGTGAGGAAGAATGGCCAAAACGCCCCTAAAAATTAAATAATTCTCGAATCTGTTCTTTGGTGGACTGTTTTGATAGCCTGAAGTAGATCAACCATAACGTTTTACTCCAATATCTAAATTGGATGAAACTAATTTCATTAGAAAGAGGACTCTCATATCTTTCCGTTGATATATAGTATCTCACCCAGATCATTGTGTACGATGAGTTATGATCATTTGAAGTTGACCTAAATTTTTTTTTTGATAGGCTGAAGTAGATCGACCAGAACTTTTTGCTCCGATAGACAAATTGGATGAAACTAATTTCATTGGAAAGAGGACTCGCAGAGCTTTTTGTTGATATATAATAGATCACCCAGATCAATATGTACAAGGAGTTATGATTGTTTAAAGTTGGAGAAAAAATACGCCAGGCCTCAGTACTTTTTCCTGCATGTTTTACAGTTCACTACTATTCACGGTTCGATCGGAATATTCATAACTCGTCGCTCGGGTGTCCATTTTGGATGATCCACATATCGTTGGAAAGATTATTTGATACTCTACGCAATGGTGGGTCATAATCTAAGACATTCCATACAAAAAATTTATAATTCATTCTAGAAGATAGAACCCAACATGTTTACGCACAAAATTTCAACGAAAAATTTCCCGGGGTATTACAGAATGAAATTCCAATAAAAAAGTCGGTTCCATCATCTTGAATATTTCCAGATTGTGTCAAAGAGAAGAACTGTACATCGTATTGGTCGCATCAATGGGCGTAGGTATTTGATCATCATCTGAAATATTCATGTCTGGATCATCCAACCTATCATCAAAGAAGTCTTTTTTTTTTCTTCTTCTTCTTCTACATTCTGGTTCTCATTCTCTCTCGTATTTTCAACCATGTACACCCTTAACACCGGCCTGGTTGAATCACTTAGATAAGAACGCAACCGAACCTGATCGATTATCTTGAAAGGCAATACCCTCTAATTTTCAAAGAAGTTGTGCATGTAGCTGATGGTGAATTCTTCTGGTTGATAATTCAGTCCACAAAAGCTGATGATTAAGTTCACAAAATCATCATACGAAACATCACTTTGGACTGTCATAGGTATCGTCTCTAGCATTTCACCCTCCTTTCAACGTCATACATATTGATTGCTCTTCTCGACCCAATGACTATGACAATCCACCCCTATTGTTATTAATCCCTCCATTAGTGGTGCCTAAATAAAGTCATTTGTTAAAAAAAGTTGATAGTGATTTCATAGTGTCGTGAATGAATCCCAACAGATGTGTTATCTGTTGCAATAGGTAAGTGATGAGTCGCAACAGATTCTTACCTGTTGGGATTCATGTTATGGGTTTGAATATCTATTGCAACAGATGAATCGCCTGTTGGAATTGATGTTGTAACTAAATCACCTTTGAAGCTGATTCCAACAGATGAGTGACAGTTGCAACAGATAATTAACCTGTTGCGACAAATGACTTACCTGATGCAACAGGTTATTAATCTGTTGTAACCTATGTTGGAATCGTGTTCAGGTTCTGTTGCAACAGGTAACTAATCTATTGCAACATATATGTCAAATATTGCAACAGATGAGCCATCTGTTTAAACATAAATCCAATATATCAGTCTTCCTTTGAAATAGATGTCTCATCTGTCGCAACAGATGATTTATCTGTTTAAACAGATGGATTTTATGTTGGATTCATGATTGGGTTCTATCCATTGTTGGAAAACAACAACACAATAGCAGTTACCTAAATGACAAATTCAATTAAAAATCATAATTTGACTTACCAACGTCTTCTATGAAGTAATGCAAAGTGGAAAGTGATGTTAGAAATAAAATTTGACCTAAGAAATTGGTCAAATAGCAACAGTAGCGGTAACAACAACAACAACAAATGGTGAAACAAGAACAAGATGAAGATGATAATGAAGTAGAAGATGATGATAATGAATGAAACAGCAACAACAATGAACAACAAAAATCTCTAAGAGAGAGAAATCAACAAAGGGTGAGAAGAGAGAGAGAAAGACGTCTTTTTTTCCTCCATTTTTCGTTATATAGGCTAACATTTGGATCAAAGTGTAAATTTTAAAACTTGTGGGTTATTTTCAAACTTTCCCAACTTTCTTAATCCATAATAAAGTAATTGTCACCTCCACCTAATAATTAAGATTTGTGTCACCTACACCTCATTTTAAAACTCTTTTGTCACCTGTAGCCCAATCCCCCTACTAAGTTAGTGCTTGGGATTGCTTATTTTTCAAAATAAGCACTTATTTTGAAAAAAAATAATTTTTTAAAAAATAAAGTTGTTTGGGAAATTTGTAAAAGTGCTTTTAAAAAGAAGCATAAGTAAGTTTTTTACTTTTCGGAAGAAGCAAAAAATTTTTGTTCTTCAAAAAAAGCAGAAGCAGAAAATTATTTTTTTCATGACAAAAATATTTCTATCACTCACTCATTCACACACATATATCCCTTATTAATTAATTAACATATCTTATAATTTTGATTAAAATTTAATTTTAAAATTTTATACTTCTTATTTACATCATAATTTTTTATGAAATAATTTTTTTTCATATATAGTGATTTAATTTATGAAATAATTTTTATATTCATTTTTTGTTTGATATTTTTAAAAAATATTTAAATTATTTAAGTAATATATCATTATTTAATATTTTTAATGTATAAAAATATTAATTAAAAATTTTAGAGTACGTACTTTTTAATTAAATAAAAATAAAATTTTAATTAAAAATATTATAATAGATATTTGAAAAAATTTCTCTATAAATTGATTTTAGTAGCAAAAGTCTATTAATACATGTCCTTTTTGGTCATTTGCCTCAAAAAAATACTTCTTGAAAAAAATTATTCAAACACAATTTGTTTATCAAAAACACTTTTCAAACGAATTTATCAAAAACAAATTATTATTTTTTCAAAAGCACTTTTCTGAAAGCTATTTTATAAAAGTGTTTCTCAAATAAGTAGTTTTGTAACGGCAAACACAAACGGGCTCTAAGTAAAAGTCTTTTTTTTTTGGCAAAGAACATAAATAGCATTTTGAATGAAATTATTGAGACAAAAATAATTGAATTTAAATTTTATTTGCTTACAGTTTTATACAATAGTGGTACAAATTTGATACATATCCATATTAGATATGTATTTTCTATATAAAGATACAATTTCTATATGCATTTTACACACATATATATATATGTATATATATATATTATATACAATAATGGGATAATTTCTACGCACATAATATTAAAAGATACATATTCTATGTAACGATATATTTTTTACCCATAAATGTGTTGTTCTATTTTTGTATACAAACTGTATCAATATGGTATATAAACTGTATCTGAACTATCTGGTCAAAATGACCCGAATTCTGAAATGGTCATAGTATGAAATTTGTTCGGACCGATTGTCATGAATGTCCAATGACCCAAACATGGATGAATTGTTTTGAAAAAAGGTCAGCTCATATCTTTTTCTCTTTTTTCAATGTATAATCTCATAAATGGAATAGAGAAATTATTTTAAATAAACTTTCCATTCAAATAAAACATGAAAGATTATTTTCATGTCTATTGGGAGACAAATATTGTGGCGAATAAACTTTTTTATATTATATTAATTATATTAGCTTTATTATATAATTAAAAATAAACATATACTTTTAATATAATCTTATTAAGTTGTGTGTATTGACAAACCAAATGGCTAAGATTTAAATGTGGCTAGTTGGTGCTATTTATCCAAAGCCCAAATATTGCTCTGTAAGCCTTATTTTTTGGATATAACTTACAACACTTATCCGACCCAACTTTCTTCGCTCTAACAGCTCTTACAAACCCTAGAAAAATATTTTTGAGCCAATGAGGTATGTAGAAAGCACTAACTTTTTTTTTTTTTGTTGTTGCTATAATTTTTTTTTTTTTTTTAATATTTTGGTTTTGTTAATATAGTAATACATGGATGTTTTTGTATTTTATATGGTTTGGTAGGGAAGTAGAAAAAGCTAATTTGTATGAATTTTTTATGTTAATTTGATGAACTTTTGTGGGTTTTGGTTATTTTTGTAAATGGAAAGTGGAAAACACTTGTTGGGGTGTTGAATTGAGGAATCTTTTTGAGCTATGAGCTTTGTAGAAAGCTATAAACTTTTTATTTTTTTTGCTACATGTTATATATGTGTGTTCTTTTATTTTTTGCTTTTTTGGTGGAGTGTGGATGGTTTTGTATTTTTTTGGTTTGGTGTGGATATTAAAAAGCTAATTTTTATGAATATTTGATGTTAATTTGGTGAATTTGTTGTTCAAGTTTGATGAATTTTTGTGGGTTTGGGTTGTTTTTGTATTCTGTGTAATAGAAAGTGGAAAACACTTATTTGGGTGTTGAATTGAGGGAAAAATCATGGGTCTTTTTGAGCTATGAGCTATGTAGAAAGCTATAAAGTTTTTATTTTTTTCTCTACATGTTATATATGTGTGTAGCAATACACCCTCTGCCAGAAATGCAAGGTAATACTGCGTATAAGACACCCTTGTGGTGAGGCCCTTCTTCGGACCCTGTGCATAGCGGGAGCTTTAGTGCACCAGGCTGCCCTTTTATGTTATGTATGTGTTCATTTTTTTTCTTACTTTTGTTTATTGTGGTTGAATGTGGATGGTTTTTTATTTTTTTGTTTGGTATGGATATTAAAAGGCTAATTTTTATGAACATTTGATGTTAATTCGGTGAATTTGTTATTCAACTTTGATGAATTTTGTTTTTCAATTTTGCTGCGTACACTTTACTCTTTACCCTCCCCAGACCCCACTATGTGGGAATATACTAGGTATGTTGTTGTTGTAATCTGGTTAGGACTATTAAAACGCTAATTTGTATGGATATTTTATGTTAATTTGGTGAATTTGTTGTTCAATTTTGATAAATTTTTGTGGGTTTTGGTTGTTTTTGTACCCTGTGTAAATGGAAAGTTAAAAACACTTTTATTGGCGTTGAATTGAGGAAAAATTATGGGTATTTTTCGTCGTAAAAGTACTATTGTGGGGAGTTTTTATTTATGTGAGAAGTGAAATCAATGTGTCCCAAGGAGATGTGAGAGGTTGGGTATGATGGGTAGAGGAGAGAGGTAGAGTTAGGACGAAGAGCTATTGGGGAGAGTTGATTAGACGGGATTTGGGACATGTGCTGGTTAGAGGACATGACTTTGGATAATAGGGCATTGAGTTCAAGGATTACAGTAGAATGTTACTCCCTCCGTTTCAAAAAGAATGATGTATTTTGACTTGCACGTGTGTAAGAAAATAAAGAATACTTTTGAATCCTGTGGTCTTAAATTAAGTTTTTGTCAAATGTACCAAAATGTCATTTAATCTTGTGGTCTTAAACATGCCACGTGGAAAGTTGGAATTGAACTGTTGCCAAAATTAGGAAAGGGTCATTTTTTTAAAAAAGAACGAAAAGGTAAAGCAAGTCATTCTTTTTGAAACGGAGGGGGTATTAGGTAGTCGTATTGTCTAGTCTCAATTATTAGCGGCGTTGTCTTGTTTCTCTTATCAGTGTTAGTATTTTTTTCCCTCCTGTTTTATTGTATTTCTTGTTATTATTTGTTGTTTCCTTGAGTCGTGGTAAGGTCTGCATATACTCTACCCTCCCCAGACCCTACTTTGTGAGACTACACTGGTTATGTTGTTGTTGTACTTGTTGTATCCTTTGTGTCGGTTATCATATTACATTTTGGTGCTACTAATATCATATTATTTTTTGGTGCTACTAGTAGTCTCTACTATATTCTCTTTTCCTTGTTTTGTTATGCTTTACTTGGGTCGAGGGTCTATCGAGAACAACCTCTCTACCTCATAACGTATGGATAAGGCTGCATGCACACCACCTTCCCAGTGGTGGAGCTACATATAAGGTAGGGGGTTCATCCAAACCCCCTTCGACGGAAAATTGTACTATATATACATGGTTATAATTATTTTTTATGTATATATAGTAGATGTCGAACCCCCTTCGGTTAGTTCGGATGTTCACTTGTGAATCCCCTTGGTGTCAATCCTGGCTCTGCCACTGCACCTTTCCCAGACCCTGCTTCTGTGATTTCACTGGGTATGTTGCTGTTTTTGCGACGAATATGTTATTTCAAAGAGCTTTTTGTCGCTTCTGTCGTGTTTTAATGTTTGGATATGATTTTGAAGTGTGCATCTATCTTTCATTTGTGTTGTAGTTAAGAACATTAGCATACTGTTTATTGTTTGTCTTGTCAAATATTTGCATATAATGATTTAATTTTAAATTTTATACAGTAAGCTTCAGAGTGAGGCTGTTAGAGAAGCCATCTCTACAATTAAGAATGATTCTGCTGAGAAAAAAAGAAAGTTCTCTGAGACTATCGAGCTCCAGATTGGGCTTAAGAACTATGATCCCCAAAAGGACAAGCGTTTCAGTGGATCTGTGAAGTTGCCTCACATTCCACGCCCTAAGATGAAGATTTGCATGCTCGGAGATGCTCAGCATGTGGAGGAGGTAATCATTCTTTCCATGCTAGTTGGTGTCGCTAGCTGTGCTGGATTTGCTAGCTTGTCTGAGAACCGTGGTTAGACATTTTCTTTATGTAATTGCTTGGCAGCTCGATAATGCGTTAACTTGGCTTAAAGATGCAATGTCATCAGAAGTCCCGTTAGTTGTGATAGACAAATCTGCTTATTAGTTGAGCTAACAGCCTGTCCACGCCATGAAGGTAGGCGTAAAGTCTGCATACATCCTACGCTCTCCAGACCCCACTTGTGCGATTACACTGGCAATGTTGTTGTTGATGTCTATTTCGAGATTGTGCATAAAGTCTGCATACATCCTACCCTATCTGGACCCCACTGGTGTGATTACACTGGCTATGTTGTTGATGTCTATTACGAGATTGTCTAGTTTTTAGTTTATGATGTTTAAGTTCATATGTTCTGGTTGATGGTAAATTGTGGGTACTAATGTTGAAAATATTAAAAGTTACTGTTGGGTGATAATCAGAACTTGGCACATGTGTATGCAGGCAGAAAAGATCGGTTTGGAGTACATGGATGTCGAGAGTCTCAAGAAGCTTAATAAGAACAAGAAGTTAGTTAAGAAGCTTGCAAAGAAATACCATGCTTTCTTGGCTTCAGAATCCGTCATCAAGCAGATTCCTCGTCTCTTGGGTCCTGGTTTGAACAAGGCAGGCAAGTTCTATAGATTGTTTACGGTATTTTGTATGACACTTGTAGTACTAATAATAGCTCTCCGAAATTTGTTCTTTCTTAAAGTGGCTACTCTTCAATTATAAATGCAGGTAAGTTTCCTACCCTTGTTACCCACCAAGAGTCTCTCGAGTCTAAGGTTAACGAGACCAAGGCTACCATCAAGTTCCAGTTGAAGAAGGTGCTTTGCATGGGTGTTGCTGTTGGAAATTGCGATATGGATGAGAAACAAATCTTCCAGAATGTGCAAATGAGCGTGAATTTCTTAGTCTCGTTGCTAAAGAAGAATTGGCAGAACGTAAGTCCCTCTGGCCCTCACTGTTCAGTTAACTTCGAATCATTGTTCAACACCGGACTCAATGTTCTCTTTTTGATTGTTTTATCACAACAGGTAAGGTGTTTGTACTTGAAGAGCACCATGGGGAAGACTCAACGTGTCTTTTAAGACACGATCGTCTCACTTTTGGAGCTTTCGGTTCATTCTTGTAAGAGAATACTTCTGAAATTTTTGGATAGTAGTCATCCTCAGGGGTCCTATATTGTTGAGACGAATTCTTTTTGCAAGCGATATTAGCTCTGTTCTTTGTTCTCTTATTTATCGGACTATGATTTCTTTTGCATGATAATCGTCATTCATCCCTTATCTTCTTGTTCTCCTGGTTTTCTTAGTTTGATTAAAGCCAATCAGCAGGGCAAGGTCGTCTCAATAAACAATGACGAATACTTGCGTTGAAGGTTGGCAATATATTTGAATAAGCGACTCTCCGTGCCTTTCAAATATCATTTTGACTATGGCCTCGAACAAAATCGCCACATTTTTTGATCCCTTCTTCAGTATTTTTGTTTTCCAGATATGAAAGATATCTTCATTGAAGAAAAGCAGTTGCTTTTTAGGGGTCGTTTGGTAGAGCGTGTTTAGAGAAGAAGTAGAAATTGAATTTTCAAGATTTCATATCTTTCTCAAATTCTTTTAGCAATGAACATGAGCAAATAGAAATTGGGTATTTGGGTACAACAGTGTTTGGGTTGGTATATGGGTATCGGTCCTAAGCCGGGGGTCTATCGGAAACAGCCTCTCTACTTCTCCTGAGGTAGTGGTATGGTTTGCGTACGCTCTACCCTCCCTAGACCCCACTAGGTGGGAATACGCTGGGTATGTTGTTGTCATGTCTCCGCAGCTATTGCTGAATAAAGGTGTAACCTCCGACTGCCTCTTCTTTATCCTTGATCTTGTTTATTAAAGCGGTAAATATCAAATTAGACGTGAAAACAATGGATTAATTACATAGTATATTTTTTGCGTCTTTCTTTTCTACTAAACTCTGTCGTGAGAAGAAAGAAAACTCGCTTGTATATTTTGGTTCACTACAGAGAGCTTCAAAGGCACCAAACGTTGAGCTCAAGTGAATCATCAGTAGTAGAGAAGAAGAAAGGGTGACAAGGCAAATATGAGTAGCATAGGCACCACTAGTGCTAACAGATCTCCTTTTTTTTTTTTTTAAATGTAGAAATGAAATAGGCAAATGTGTGTAAAAAGGGTATTTTGGTAAATAAATATTTTTTTATAAAAATTATATAAATACTAGATACCGTAGCCCGTGCCAGCACGGGTTTAACATATGTTATTTATGTTATCTCAACTTATGCAGTATAAATCGCATTTGGCGTGAATCAAATTTTTATTAATATAAAATTTTACATAATTTAAGTTGCTAATTATAGTATCTTTTATGTAATTTAGTAATTTATTTTACTCGCTTTGTCCCAATTTTGTCGGGGGTTTATCGGAAACAACCTTTCTACTTCTTTAGAGGCAGAGGTATGGACTGCGTATATCTTACCCTCCCCAGACCTCACTATGTGGGAATATACTGGGTTTGTTGTTATTGTTGCTTTGTCCCAATTTTAGAATTTAGTGAGTCAATCAAATTTTTTTTACTAATATATTTTTTAAAATATTTTAAGTTGTTAATCTTTGTGATTTTAGTATCTTTTAATGTAATTTTAAATAATTTATTTTACTTGCTTTATCGAAACTTATACGACATTATTAAAATTTCAAAATTCAATCATACTTTTACTATATGTTTTTAAAATATTATAAGATGTTAATAGTTATGACTTATAATTATTTTTTTTTGCATAATTTTTAAATATATAATATTTACCAAAATAAAGTAAATAAATTAAAATAAGCAAATTATTAAATTTTTTAAAACATGTTAAATTCGAAAACATCATTTGGATCAATAAATTATTAAATTAAAACAGTAAAACATGTAAATTATAAAATGCCAAAACTATCCTGAATTTATATGACACAAATATAATTTAGATAATCAATTAAATTCTTTATATATTTTTAAATATTTTAAATTGTTAGCTATTGTAATTTATAATATTTTTTTATGTAATTTTCAAATACTATATGTTACTCTCCTTATCCAAATATTTATGACATTGATAGTCAATTATATTTTAAAAATAATTTAAGTTTTTAATTATTATTATTTATAATACTTTTTTTTTTTCAATTTAAGTAACACTGTAATAAATTTGAGAGTCAACCAAATTTTATGATTGAAGCAGCGAAGCGGATATGTCCTAAATGACTTATAATACCTAATTAGAAGTGATATAACAAAATTACTATAAGAAAATAATTGTTAAAAAACAAACAAACCAAATAACCCGAATAGGAAATTCTCTCTCAACGATTAGCTTTTGCCATTCCATCGGAGTTAATGACCACCTCCAACTCTCTACCTCGAACCCCTTCGGAACCACCTGATACCCTAAATGGCGACATAGCCATGGACCCTCCTGCAAACCCCTTTTTAGCGATATAGTGAGAGAGAAAATACCACCTTTCACCCTCTCTAATATAGATTTAGGATCGAAAGATTCCCCCCTCTTTGAGGAAGGAGAAAGCTCAAACTCGATTGTTCTATCTCTGGAAGAGCGACAAAGATTATATTCCCCTTGGAAATTTTTTGTCATAATCAAGCTAGTGGGGAAGAAAATTCACCATGTATACTTAAAGAAAAAGCTCATTGATATGTGGAAGTTGAAAGAATCTTTTCCCTTGATAGATTTAGGACTTGAGTATTATACTATCAAATTCTCAGACCCAGAATCACAAAAGAGGGTTTTACAAGAGGGACCACGGTTTGTAGCTAGCACATACCTATCAATTCGTTTGTGGGAACCAAATTTCGTGCCCAAGGACTCCCTAATCGAATCCACCACGATCTGGCTAAGATTGCCCCAATTACCCACTGAATTTTATGATAATTCAATCCTGCAGAGAGTGGGGTGTAAGGTGGGAAAATTACTCAAGATCGATGCTTGTACGTCTTCAACGTTAAGAGGCAGATATGCTAGAATCTGCGTTCAAGTTCCATTGAGATATCCATTGATACCCTACGTTACTATCGGTAAGCACACTCAAGCTATCCACTATGAATGCGAAGGTTCTCTCTACAAAACATGTGGATGCTTGGGACATACCCTCAACAGTTGTCACCTTCTCATTGATGGAAAAGTCGACATAGCTAGCAAGGCCACAGAATCTTCAACAACTGCACAGGGGGAATGGATAACGATGACTTTCAACAAAAGCAGAAGGGATCGGAATTATGCCGGACAAGGTAGTAAATTAAGGCAAAATTCCACTAAGGTAAAGAGATTTGGTGCTACCACGGGTAAGTTTCTCGACTCTTATGCTACTGTTGTCCATCAGAAACCACTCTTCGACGATCCAGCGTTGACGGCCTAAGGTAAGTCCCCTTCCCCCCCTAACAACCCTAATGGGCCGGGTACATCAAGGTCCAAATGGTCCCTTGGACCCAAACTAGACCTGACTAATACTCAGCCCAAACCAAATGGCCTGAAGAGGCCCAATTCCTTGATCAACCCAGACCGAACTATCGCCACTCTAAAGGCCCAGATTGATGGCCCAATACCCCCTTTGCCCCAACCCACATCTAATAGCTTACTCGACAATCCTCTTTATGCTGACTTGGAAAAAAAATCCCACTCCACTCTCTCTCCCAATGTCTGCTATTCCGTCTGATTGTGCTTTGCCGGCGTACATCAATCAAGGGACTGAAACTATCCTTTCCAACAGAGCTTCATTTAATGCTTAGACAGTGGACATGGAGGGAAACCACAGAGTCTCCTCCAAATACACTACTAATACAAACTCCTCTTCCATAACTGGCTCCCAATCAGTCAACTCCTCTCCCTACAGCTCCCCTTCTCAATCCTACAATGGCTTGCGTCGTGGCTCGAGATAGGTCTCTCTCAACAGACCATATCTATCAAATTAAATGTGGAAGAGAGGTCGATCACTCTACTGATTCAGGACCCCCACTATCTGGCCCCTAGTGAGGGAATGAATGAACCAGGGACTAACCAACTATGGGCAAAATGTTTGGATGACCATAATGCGGAACATTTTCAATCAAGGACTGGCGACCAACTGGTCGACAGAACTAATCACATCAGAACTTTCAAACATGAGCCAAAGCCTCCCATTCTTCCCCCCTCGAATGATGGAGTTGCTAAGGGAGGGCCCTCATTTTTTTCCAAGCTCTGGGGCTCACCATTAACCCCTGGATGCCCCGACCCCCCAACACTTCAGGCACCATCCTCTTTCTCATTGGAAACGTTGGAAAGGAAGAAGACTTTGGAAGCCTTGAGAGAAAGCAACAGGGAGATGAAAAGTATTCTGGCCTCACTGAAATCTCCTCAAGTGGAGGTCATCACTATAGAAAGACCTCACGCTCACTCTTTCGAGGACCTTACCAGCGAGCTTATCCTAGCTCTACTTCCAATGGAACTCAACAAGTTCGATCTGGAGGTAAAAATCCCAGGAACAGGAATCTTCTACTACTCAACAATGACCCCCTGTCCAGGAAAAGAAAGGATCCCTCAACACCTGCTATATTCTCTCCAATACTAGACAAGGGCAAAAGTCTTCTGGAGAACCTCCAAACCCCTCTGATCCCCCAATGATGAACCTAATAATATGGAATGTTAGGGGAGCAAACAACCCTGAATTTAAGAGACATTGTCAGGCTATAATAAACATTCATAAGCCCTCCTTCCTAGTTCTCCTGGAGACTCGAATCCATGACCACAAAGGGATAGTGCAGACTCTAGGCTTTAACAGTCAAATTCAGTTACCTGCCTCTGGCAATTCTGGGGGTATTGTTATTATGTGGGACAGTGTCTTACTCTCTATTCAGGACATTTCCATACATTCTCAAGGCATCCATGTTGCTGTTAAGGTTAGTAACCCCCCTTATAACTGATTTTTTAGTGCTATCTATGCTAGTACTGACTCTAATAACAGGAAGTCCCTCTAGGATTTCCTTATAAACTATGCTATTTCTATTATTAACCCTAACAATACTCCTTGGCTCATTGGTGAGGATTTTAATGAGGTTTTCAGTGCCTCAGAGAAATTTGGTGGCAATGGCATTAACAGAAACAGGGTTAACTCCTTCTGGAATTGTGTAAATAAGTGCAATCTAACTGATCTTGGCTTCAGGGGGTAGTAAATACACCTGGACCAATAAAAGATATAGGAATATGACAACCCTTATCCTTGAGAGGTTTGATAGGTATTTTGCTGATAGGGAGTGGCTCCATTTGTTTCCTGAATCCTCTGTTACCCACTTCCCTATGACTCATTCTGACCATTACCCCCTCCTCATTAATCTTCAACCTCCTTCATAATCTTAATGAACCTTTTAGATTTGAGTCCATGTGGTGCTCCCATCCCACCTTCACTCATGTGATCCATAATTCCTTTGGTTGGAATGAGCCCATTGTGGAGGCTAGTATGGCTTTCCAGGAATATGCCAATACCTAGAACCAACTCACCTTTGGTAACATCTTCAAGAAGAAAAGAAACATTCTTGCTAGACTCCCAGACATTCAAAAGTCCCCAAATTACCCTACTAGTTCCTTTCTCCAAAACCTGGAAAAGACTCTTACTAGGGACTTCAGCCTCATCCTAAGACAGGAACAAGAATTTTGGAGACTCAAGTCCAGAATCTCCTGGTTATCTGAAGGTGACTCCAACACCAAATTCTTCTATTCCACTACCCTGATTAGAAGGAGGGATAAAATTCAGGCCCTGAAAGATGATTGTGGAAATTGGATCACCACCTCTGACTCCATAAAAGATCACATCTTGTCTTATTACAAATATCTCTTCTTGACTGGCCATAATGTTGCTTTTAGGGTTTGTCAACCAAATCCTTCCATACATGGTTCCATCCTTAGTGAGGACCATTCTATTCTAGTCTGCATTCCATCTCCTGAAGAAATCAAGAGAACAATGTACTCCTTCAAACCTGATAAAGCCCCAGGACCTGATGGAATCCAACCTTTCGTCTTTCATATTGGGACACTTTTGAACTCCCAAGACCAGCTTCTTTCAGCCTACAAGAGGTATTAGACAAGGGGACCCCATCTCACCCTACATCTTCATAATGTGCATGAAACTCTTCTCTAAAAGAATCAACATGAAGTGGACATCCTTAAATGGCATCCTCTTTCTATCAGCAATAGAGGACCTAATCTTTCTCATCTTTTCTTTGCTGATGATCTTACTCTGTTTGCTAAGGCTGACATTGACAACTGTGTTACCATTAATAGGGTGCTCAGGGATTTCAGCACCTACTCTGGTCAAAAGATTAACCACTCAAAATCTAAAGTCCTTTTCTCCAAGAATTGTCCCACCCATACCAAGGATCATTTGTCTTCTATTCTTTCTATTAGATCTTCTGATAACTTTGGAAAATATCTGGGCTTTCCCATCTTCCACAAGAAGCCTAACAACAGAGATTTCAATTTCATCATTGATAACCTCAACTCTAAATTGGCTGGCTGGAAAGTGAACCTCTTAAGCATGGCTGATAGAGTCACCTTGGCCAAATCCACTCTCAAAAGCATCCCTACCCATGCTATGCAATGTACTAATCTCCCTAGCACCACCCTATCCCATATTGATAGAATTCAAAGAAACTTTGTTTGGGGAACAACTTCTGAGAAAAGAAAACTTCATTTGCTTAACTGGGAGACCATCTCTAAACCCAAGGAGGAGGGGGGCCTGGGCATTCACAAGGCTAAAACTAGAAATGAGACCTTTAGTGCCAGCCTGGCTTGGAGGTATTACCACAAACCAAATACCCTATGGGCTTCAATTCTCAGGGGTAAGTATGAAAGACCCAATCTCCCCTCTATAAGATCCCTATCCAGAACCTGGAAGTTTATCACTCAGGGTGGGCCTTTGTGCAAACTAGGGGCTCACTGGATCCCCAAAAATGGTAGCAGGATCAAGTTTTGAGAGGATAGATGGATTCCCCACCTAGTTCCCCTGAGAAATCTGATCCAAGGCCCCCTTTCTTCAAAGGATTCCAACCTGACCCTGGCTGAGGTGTGGAATAGGGGAGAATGGAACTTTAGGAACCTTTCTCTTCAACTCCTTCCACACCTCATCATTGACATCCAAAGCTCCTTTAGATGGAATCCCAGGTCCCAATCTAATTACCTGATTTGGGGACTCACTGGAAATGGTTGTTTTACAACTAATTCTATGTATAAACTGATCTCCAATCCAAGGAATGTCCATAACAGACATGCCATTCATTCCTTCCAATGGATCTGGCACATGAACTGCCTTCCTAAAATTAAAACCTTTCTTTGGCTAGCAGCACAATAGACTCCCTACTGTTGAATACCTTGATCGTAATGGTATTGATATTAGTCCTATTTACAAGGTCTGCAATAATCGGGTAGAAGAATCTACCCACATCTTCTTTCAATGCCCCATCATGAAAGCCTTTTGGGATAATATGCTCCAGGCTGGCACCAGGACTGAGGGTTTAACTATCAATAGCTTCTTTCCCCATAAATGGCACTCCACTTGGTTGAGATTGGAACATAAGTCTTTTGACAAAATGTTGAACTGACATAACATTCTCCCTTTGTCTCTAGACTATTTGGAAGAACCTGAATCATAACATCTTTAAGAACCTTACAACGCTACCTAGTTGGAAAGAAGCTTATGATGAAACCCTTGAATATATCTCCTTGGTCTCTCCTAATAAGCAACTTCCTCACAGAGTTGATATCAACCTGAGATGAAACAGACCTAAGCTAGGATCTTACATGCTCAACATTATGGGGCACGCAAGGGTAACCCTGGGAGAGGGGGTATATGGGGAGTTATTAGGAGTGCTGATGAGTGTTGGGTGTTAGGATTTGCTAGGGCCTACCCTTGGGCTACAAATAATCAGATGGAAATCTTAGCTCTTCAAGAAGGTCTCCGTCTGGTGGAAGAAAACAATCTCACTCCTATTGAAATATGTGTTTCTCGACTGAGATTAAGCTAGATCTATTAATGATTGTAATTTAAACCCAAACTCGGGGTCTGGTTATGTTTTTGTAATTTCTGACTAACTTTTCCTGGATCCAATCCAGAGTTTCTAATTTAAGTCCTTCTTGACCAAAAAAATAATAATTTAAATAAGTCTCATATAAGATGTCATGTTAATTTAAAATATCAAGAATTAATTTATCATTTTATGTCAATTTTATTTTTATTAAATATTATTAAATTTTTAATATCTAAATGACTTATCATAATTAATTAGGGGTGATATAGTAAAATTACGGTTGAAGCAGCTGGAGTAGACATGTCATAAATGTATATTTTACTTTTTTTATTAAATATTATTAATTTTCTTATATGTAAATGTCTTACAATAATTAATTAGGGATAATATAGTAAAATTATGAAGCAAACATATTTGTGAATTTTTTTAAATGAGTCTCATATAAGATATCCTATTAATTTAAAACGTCAAAAAATAATTTATCATTTATATCTATTTTATTATTTATTAAATATTATTAATTTTTTAATACCTAAATGACTTATAATAGTTAATTTGAGGTGATATAATAAAATTACGATTGAAGCAGTTGAAACAGACATATCATAAATGTTTATTTTATCTTTTTTTTTTAAATTGAATATTATTAATTTTCTTATATATAAATGAATTAAAATAATTAATTAGGGATAATATGGTAAAATCATGGAGCAGCTGAAGCAGGTGAAGAAGCAGACATGTTGACGAAGAGCTTTATCATTTTATGTCAATTTTATTTTTTATTAAATATTATTAAATTTTTAATACCTAAATGACTTATAATAATTAATTAGGGGTGATATAGTAAAATTACGGTTGAAGCAGCTGAAGTAGATACGTCATAAATATTTATTTTACCCTTTTTTATTAAATATTATTAGTTTTCTTACATGTAAATGTCTTACAATAATTAATTAAGGGTAATATAGTAAAATCATGGAGCAAATATATTTGTGAATTTTTTTAAACGAGTCTCATATAAGATGTCCTATTAATTTAAAAAATCAAGAATTAATTTATCATTTGTATCTAGATGACTTATAATAATTAATTTAAGGTGATATAATAAAACTATGATTGAAGCAGCTGAACAAACATGTCATAAATGTCTATTTTTTTATTTTTTTTTTAAATTAAGTATTATTAATTTTCTTATATATAAGTGACTTAAAATAATTAATTAGGGATAATATAGTAAAATTACAGAGCAGCTGAAGCAGATGAAGAAGCAGGCATGTTGATGAAGTGCTGCCTGCTTCTTCACTCTTATTAATAGTAGTAATATATTATTTTTAATACATCAAACCAAATACTGTGTAAGAAATAACGTCTGCATAACTAATACCAACATTACTAATACTTGTGTTAATAATACAAGTATTATTAATACACCTTATTCGACATTATTCTTATACACTCTATCAAACGATGTCTTAATGTTTTGCAAAGGGTGGTGTACTAAAAAGGCACAATGGGTAGAATTATTATGACTTTCACATTAACACAATGCTCCTAGCCAAATCCATTACAAATAACTAGAGCATTCCACGATGAATGTATATTATTGTTAAAATGATTCAAAGGTTGGTTGAAGAGCATGATTTTATCATCAACCATTATGAGAGAATGTTAGTAGGATCGAGTGTGTTCTTGCTAGTAGGTAGAAGTACTTTATTTTATTGTTATCCGTGCCAGTATGCTTGCACTGTCTTGGCCTTGGAGCTTTGATATTTTTTGTTGTTTCGGATAGTTTCTGGTATTATCTGTTGCTTTGTTAATATCTATTGTTTTTTTTTTATATCATGTCTTTTCTAGATGGTTTTTTTTCTTGAGCCAAGGATCTTATCGGAAACTACCTCTCTACCTCATCCCGAGTTAGTGGTACCGACACTTCGTAGGAATATACTAGGCATGTTATTGCTGGTGCATAGGGATGACAATGGGGCGATGCGGGGTTTTAGGCTATGTAGGTGCAGGGCGGGCGTGGGGCGGGTTTAAGTAAGTTTTTTTTTAAAATGATGCGGGGCGGGTTATGGGTATATGCGGGTTTAAACTAAAAAAAAAGTTGAAAATTAGTATTATTCTCGTGAATCTACCTAAAATTATATGTATTCTTCACCTAAAATTTTATGATACTTAAAACAACATGTATAGCACTACAAATAAACAATTTTATAACTCTTAAAATTTCTTTATTCATCTTAATGAAAATTTGATATTTGATCATTATTTGTACACGTGATACTTTTCTGACAATTTCTTAGTGAAAAGTGATATAACAGAAATTGGTTGTTACTATTTCCTAGTATTGGAAATATTATGGTTTTCAATGGAGTTACAAATTTTTTTAAAAATAAAAAAATAAAAATGTGGGCCAGTGCGGTGTGGATATACACAGATATGAATGTGAGGCGAATTAATGCGAATTTCAAGATGATGCGGTGCGGAGCGGAACGGTTTTATAATTTGCGGGTTTAGAAAAAACCCGCAGCGCACCATTCGCACCCCTACAGTGGTGCATTACATGAGAGAAGCAAATCAACTAGTGGATAAACTTGCTTCTTATCAACCATATTACTGATTTTATGCAAGTTTGGTATGCCAAACATCAAATCTTGTACTCTTCCCACATCAATGAAATGCCAAACATGAGATAACTAATTTCATTATTTGGTGTAAAATTTATTTTGAAATTAACTACTATTTCAAATTAAATATGAAATAAAGTTAATCTTAAATATTATTTTAAAATTATTCTCCTTATCTCATATTAAATATGAAATAAAGTTAATCTTAAATATTATTTTAAAATTATTCTCCTTATCTCATGTACCAAACAATAGGTATAATTTCTCTTAATTTTTTAAGCCACCCAAATTGCTTGAGTTTGGCTCTTAAGCTCAAACAATAAAGAAAACAGATAGATTTGACCCTACAATTAATCAAAAGAGCACATGACCCCTACCATTAATCAAAGATCAATTGAAATTGAGTCACTTAATTTTGTAATTTGCTTAATTAGGTGATTAGTGCCACTTGCTCAAGCAGCCAACTTAATTTGACTCCCTAAACATTAGTCCCAATAATATTCTTAATAATTATGATGTTAGAGTGTGACCTAGTGGTTGATTTACGTAACCAGTCACACTTCTAGAGTTAAAATTTTAATGAACACACGAGATCGAAAAATGATTTCTTCTCATGTCTTATCTTAATAGATAAAGTTACTTACTCCGTTCTATTTTACGTGTCGCCATTTGATCGGACACGGAGTTTAAGAAATAAGGAAAAATTTAATAATATTTATCAAATTGTCCTTTTTCAAAAAAAGTGTTGCTATTTTTTATTTTTTTTTTAAGTATAAATAACATAAATACTAACCCTTTTGGAAGTAATTACACTCATTCCTACTTTTTTTAATTACTTTACTCTCTCCCTATTAATATACATAACATAGCCGACATATACATAGCATTCTGTGTATATGTTGAGATTTTTGTAATATATTTAGGGAGTTGGGATATTTTGTAATATTGGAAACATAAGTTGTGTATTTGTGTAATTTTTATTTTTATTTTAATTAAGTGGACCCAATAAGGGTAAAAGTGTAATTGTGTTTTTAAATATTTACCAAATAAGAAAATCTGATATTTTTTTAGACGAACTAAAAAAGAAATAATAACACATAAAATAAGACAGAGGGAGCAGCAGATACTCAATGAATTAGTTGACGTGCACTCAAATTTTGTAATTTGCTTAAGGTGATTAGTGCCAACTTGGTTTGACTCCCTAAACTTTAGTGCCAACAACATTTCTAATTATGATAATCATTTGTTCTTTCCATTATAAAGTGATATAATATTAAAATATTAAGGTTTCAAGTTAAAGATTAAAGATTTTTTTTTTTTTTAAAAGTAGGTGATATATTTCAATGTGTAAGATTAAAAAAAATTAAAAAAAAAAAAAAAAAAACAGGTGATACTTTTCAATGTGTCTAAGTTTGTTCAAACACTACCAATAAGAAAAAAAATTATAGGAATATAAAATACTACTGAAAGTTAAAGAATGAATTTTGACACGATTTGTAAAATTGAATATATTATAGTAGTTTAGTTTATCAGTTTTACCATGCTACTGATTAATATTTATCCTATAATATTACTCATACTTATTTTGTAAGTGACCTAATTATATAAATATTTTGTATAAACAACATAAATCTCATCTTAAATGAAATTAATTACATAAGATTTCGGATTGATTTTCTCTCTCTCAAATTTGGGAATATATATATACATGTCGAAGTACCTCATACTTAACTCCAATATATAAGGAAATTGTTTTTACTAAAATTATGGAAATAAAATCATATCGAATTATTCCCTTATACTAATAAAACCACAAATTAGTGTTCTGATTTTAAGGATACTTAAAAATAGTAACTGTGATTCAAATTCAAAAAATATCTTGAAACATCACCATAATTTTTTTATTTGTTATTGCGATTTGAAATTCAATTTGAAAAAAGCGATTGTTTTCTTCCATATCCCAAAATCATTATGAACATCACTATATTGCTGAGGGCATTCGGGGTCTTGATAGTCTGAAATTCTTTATATTCGAATTGCGGAGTCCGATAAAATTCAAATTCAAAAAATATCCTGACTATATAATGTTATGACATATGTAATTACTATATAATGTTAATAATGTATCCGAAGTATGGAGTCTGATAAAATATTGGTTAATTATTTAGATTTAATTATGATGCATACATATGTATAAGCTGTTTCATACATAACTGTTTTATATATTATAATATTTTATACTTTGCGTTGTAATTATGAGGGTTTATTATACATGTATTGCAAAGTATGATGACATAAGTAATGTATAATCATATCTCATTCAATGGTTAAAAAGATTATCAACGTATCCGAAGTATGAAATCTGAAAAAATATTGACTAAGTATTTAGATTAAATTTTGTTTCTTACATATATATATACAAGCTGATTCATACATAATTATTTTATATATTATAATGTTGTTTATTACTTTGCGTTATAATATTTATTGTATTAGGTTTATTATACATATATTTAAATGTATGATGACGTAATGAATTTATAATGTTATTATACATACATTTAAAGGTATGAGATTTCAGTAGTTGAAAATATAATGATATCTGACATGCAATTTAGTGTATAATTATTTGTCATACGTTACAAATATTAAATATTTAAGTGTATAAATATTTGTTATACGTTAGATATAAACGACAATTCAATGTATTAGTTGCAAACATAGATAGTATTAACATTTTAATGATTGAGAAGTACCGATACAATAGATTTTACGTTATTGTAATACACTAAATTAAAACCAAAACATGACCCTAACAAACAATGTTGCTAACTATACATAACAAATGTATGTATAAGCAGTTCCAATAAAACAATAAAAACTAAGAATCCAAACCAACATAAAAAACTAAGAAGTGTTGTAATTGTTTAACATCCATTACTAAAACAAGAATTTAAAAACTGTGCTACTCTAAAGTGATTATTACACTTTCATCAATTGATTGAAGATAACTATTCCTTGGACGCAGAGGATCGTCATTAACACTTGTCAATAGCTTCCTGTGCTTGATCTGAACACCTACTTCTCAAAGACTTAATAGCTTCAATGGCCTTTTCAGCTATTTTGTTGCTTCATTACTATTGTCATATCTTTGAAAGCACTATCCATTAATGAATGAACCCATATTTTTACATTCAGAAAAATATAATGGGGTAGGGGCAAGGAGCTTACTTGAATATTTTTGGCTCTGACATAAGGGTTGTCACCAACGGAAACTTTATGAGCAACGTGAAATGATTCGAAATGAGTTCTTGAGACTCCAAGTGGCTTGACCGGAGAAGATGTGGCCGATTTAGTGGGCCTAAAGCCTGGGGGCGCATTTCACATATCTTGCAATATCTTCGTAAATGCAAAATGCGAGCAGAAAATAAACAAAAATATGTAAAAACTGAAGAGGTACGGAGGGGAGAGTTGAGATGTGGTAGTAGAATAGTACAACTAAAATTAGAAAAGTTAAAAAAAAAAAATATCAAAATTAAATGTAGAAGGTGATGAAGAGTTATTGCTTTATAACTGAAAAAATTGAAATCCCCAAATCAAGTAGCTTTATTTTTGGCGTATAATAAGGAGAGCACTAATGGAGGAAAAAGCTGAGAAAAATTGAAGCAAAAGACATGCTTTCGGTATGTATGAGGAAGAAGAGAGAAAAAGTCTAAAAGGAAGGAATTCTTGTAATTAATATGAGATTTTTGTAATTACTTTTCAAATAAGAAATTTTATGTAATAAGTAATAGTTACTTTGTATATATGTAATTTTTCCAAATATTTTTTTACCACCATTAATATAAAATTTAACTCTTAGAATTTACAAAGGGATGGTTGGTGGGGGGACTCCTAGTTTGTATTTCTTTGTTTTTTTATCCGATTTTCGGTATCCACATGGGAGTTCAACTAATTCGGATTCGCATCGGGTATTTAGTTTTTCATACGGTGTTCGGTACCCACATTGGAGTTGGAGTAATTCAAATTCGCGCCGGGTAGGATTCCATTCGAAGGTAGCGCTACCTGATAAAGAAATAGACCTTGAGCCTAACTCAACCTCAAAAGCTAGCTTATGAGGAGAGGATTGCCCAAAACTATATAAGGAGACCAAGGACCCTTTAAACAATGAACTAGGTGGGCCTGACTCTGATACCATGATAAAGAAATGGACCTTGGGCCTAACTCAACCTCAAAAGCTAGCTCATGAGGAGAGGATTGTCCAAGACCATATAAGGAGACCAAGGACCCTTTAACCCACCGATGTGGGACTTCAACACTCCCTACCAAAAATTTTTCCACATCCAGAGCTCAAATTCAAGACCTCTGATTAAGAAAGGAACAACCTCATCCACTGCACCACATCCGTACTCCTGTTTGTATTTATGCATGTTTTTTTCACGTTTTAACATGTAGTACTATTTTTCAAATACTGACACCTTTTATTATTCTATCATTGCTTTGATTGAATAATTAAATTAGTGGATTAAGTCTTGACATCCCATTTTATTTCATCAAATTTGGAATTATTTTATTCTAACTCTCACATGAAATAAACTAATTCAAAAATAATTTAATTCGCAAATCAATCGATCCCTGATTTCTATCAACAGTACTACCCTGAAAAACTACTGTCAAAATTACAAAATCTCAAACTTTAGTTTGGAGGCAGATATTTTTCAAAAAAATTTCTTACTGATTTATTTATTTATTTATTTCACCTTAAAAAAGTCAATATATAAACTTATAATTGATCATTGTTCTGAGGGGCATAATAATAAAATATGAGGAAATTTTATTGGCTAGTCAATGCCGTTTTCTATGAATCAAATTTAATACACCTAAAAGAAGAAAAAAAATATCTATGAACCAAATTTAGGATCCGTTTAACTATAAGTAAAAGTTATTCTATAATTTAATTTTTGTATATGTTTTTTTTTCTTTCTTTATTTATCATATCTGGTTTCTTCGTTTATGTTTTGTTCAATCGAGAATTTATTAGAAACAATTTTTCTGCTCAACGTGGAGGTAAGATCGAGTGCATGTATAACGCCCCTCTCATACTCTATTTACGGGAATTTCACTAAATATTTATGTTATTGTTGTTGTTTTGGAATAATTTCTCGCTTTATCTATAAATTAATGTTTGGCAATGAAAATTTCAAATTCAACTTGAAGTTGTATTTCAAATTCGGAAAATAACTTATAACTTATTTTTCAACTCACTTCTCACCTTTAAAGTTGCATTTAATTGCATGCAAATATGAATATTATTTTAAATATTCATTATAAAAAATACAACCAAACACAATTTCTATCTTTATAAATTTTAACTAAAATAAAAAAATATTTGAAATCTATAATCAACCACTTACTTAGTACTGCACCTAAGTGAAGAAAAAAATACAACTAGCCAAGTTGAAATTATTTTGTTTAGGCAAAAGATTATGAATAGGGTTGGGCAAATATGGCAACTCATTAATATTTTTTCTCATTTCCTACTAATTTGTAATATTTGAAGTTAGTTAGCGGAACTAGAATTTTCAATAAAGAAATTCAAAATATAAAAATAATATAAAAAAGTATAATATATATTTTTTTTAAGAAAAAGAATTTGGATGAATCATAAACCCCTTGTAATCCTAGTTTCGTTATTAATTAGTTGTCATCCTTTTGAAAAATAAATGTTTCTTAATACTTTTACAAAATCAATACATAGTTAATTGTTTGTTTTCACTTTTATCCTTAGTAATAAATATGAAAAGATATTAATATAATGCAAAAAAGACAAACATTAAATAAAGATGAGTAATAAATAAAGATAATTTAGTCTAAATACCTTCTAGTTAATTCCTTTCTTCAGGGTATGCAATTTAAAAGGATCACAACTAATTAGGAACGGAAGGAGTAGTAACTACGTATTAAATTGAGATTAAGGTGTTTAGTATTCTCTCTTTAGTAAAAAATCTCAAGTTCAATTTTTGAAAATGAAATTAGTTTTAGGATGTATACGATACAGAGACAAATATTTTTAAAAAAATTTCATATTCAATTAGTGAAAATTTTTAGAAATATCTTGTAAGTGTTATAAATGTATTTACATTATAATGAATGTCTATATAGATAAGATCTAATAAGATCTATCAAGATCTAATAAGATCTAAAATGATCTAGTTGATATCTATCAGGATTTGAAGTGTCTGTTTTTTAGTCAGAATAAGATCTAAAATGATCTAGTTGATATCTATCAGGATTTGAAGTATCTGTTTTTTAGTCAGAAAGTAAGAGTAAATTTTTCCTATAAATAGAAGGTTTCCTTCATTGTAAATCACCTCTCAAGAATCCCTCAAGAGAAATAAGAATTACTATCTATTCTCTCTCTACTCTTCTTCTTTATTCATTATTATTTTATAACACGTTATCAGCACGAGACTCTGCCAAAGCAAGGTTAGATTATAAATCTAAAGGTAATTTCAAGGTTAGTAATTCCTTATGTTATTTGTATTTTGATACTAATAATATAATTATTGTTGGATTTGAGCAAAAATAATGAGTTTGGAATCATTTATGCTTTAAATTTATTCCTCAAGAACAATACTATCAAAAGGGATGATAATATGTCGGGTTTAAGTCCCATCGATTTATGCCTAAGGCGCCTTTATATGGATAAGACGTTGAGTTTGAATCTCAATGAACCATAGTGATGATATTATGATGGCTAAGGCAAAATAATGTGTTTTTAATGAAAAGTCATGAAATATGCTCCATTCCATGAAGTGAATGTGGTAGCAATATATGATAAGTCTGAAATATGACAACTTACTTCATTCTTGAAGTGTATGTGATAGCAGTGCATAATATGTGTGTATGTGATAGCAGTGCATAGTATGTCTGAAAAAAGACAAGTAATTGAATGCACAAATATACGCGTGGAGGGATAATATGATAATGATCATCAAAAGTGATGATATTTTCACACGCAATTATGATCATAAGATATGTTAGAGAAAAATTCTCTAGACCATATGTATGCCTCGATTTGCTCCTGAAGTACCAATATCATGAAAAAGGTTATAAGTTATCATAATTTGATAGGCTTAAGACATGATTATATTCCATTCCTGGGGAATGAAAAGCTTTTTAATTCAAACGTATACTTGATTGTGATGGTATCACAACTCACCTCCGGAAGAGGCAGAATAACTGAGAAGAGTTATTTTAAAATCTACTTCTAAAGTAGTAAATCTGAAATTTATTCATGCAATAGTAAATCTAAAATTTACTAAAGTGAAAAACACATGTAATGGTAAACTTAGAGTTTATTAGATTAAAAATTCATAAATTGACATGAACGATTGCGACATCCTAAAGATGTGCATACTGATTCTTCATTACTTTTAATATTGCTTGTTCCCATGATAAGTTGGTTGGACCAACTAATGTTGGGATTTGATCCCTCAAAAGCTGAAAAGTATAAAAGGTGAATAAAGGCCCGTTCACCTATCATGTGTATGTTGAAAAGATGCATTACATTCATTGTCAACCTGCGTTTGACATTCATAAAGTTGCTTGCTCAATAAAATTAAGTCAAGAGCATAACTTTCAGACTATGTAATCAAGACAATTCATCTTGATGATGATGGTTTAGCATTGAATGCCTTCAATAAATAGCTAAATCATTACTAACGAGAACAAAGCTTCATGTGTTGTTCTGAAATATGATATGTTGCATACAATAGCACTTGTATGCATCAGACCAATAAATTATGATTATTTCTTCCCTCTCAATTGTTTCAAGGTCAGAAACCAACTATTTCATCTAATAGTTTTGATGTACGGTGTACGATTAATGAATATACCATGATGCATAAAGATGGATTCATCAAAGAAGATGCAGGATATGTGTTAGTTTTTCTAACATAAGGGGGATATTATAAGTGGCTATGAAATATATTAGGAATTATCACCAGATCCTCATTCAAAAGACAATTCAAGTCAAAAGCATCTCATATTTAAGCTGCAAGTACTCCTATTTTGTGTCTATGAAGGACAAAGTCTATGCATGCGTGAAGCGTGGTAGATTAATCGATTCCAAATAAAATAATTCTTGAAAAGGACAAGGAGCAAACAATCATAATAAGAAGGCAACGTGCTCTTGAAGAGCCTATGGCATAACACTTCATGAAACCTTATGAGAGGTTCAGGTACCTAAAAATAATAAAGTAATGAGATCTCAAAATGTTATGTCACATTGTGAATCGATATAAAATGATATATCATTAATGATATCTTTGATAAAATATTGGCACAATATTATAAAAGGTTACGAGGATCTGAATTCTACGTTCATTTAATCATGCTGACGTAGAAATATTTATCAAGTGACATGAAAGGATGCATCTTGATAAGCATAACACTTATTTGATTTGCAGTCCAGACACCTGAAGATGTCACAGATATTCATATTGTCACTTGACAAATTCATATAAAAATTTCAAAAGGATTCAAAATGCCTGAAGCATATAAAGTTTCTGAGAAACTTGTTTATTATCCTTATAAGGGATAAATTGATGGTCTGAATATTGTTGAAACTCTTGGAGAGTTTTCAAAAGCAATAAGATTATTTGCTGAAATGAGAAATACGAAGTACCATATCTTAGTGCAATTGGTGCACAATAATAATGTATCTTGCAAACACTACAAGGCCTGATGTAACCTTTTCAGTCAATTTATTAAGCAAAACATATTTCTGCTCCTACTAGGAGACATCAAAATGGGATAAAATATATGAGTTTATTTTATTTTAAAGCTTGCATTCCCGATCTTACTCATTATGTTGATGTTGGGTATTTATTTAGCCCACATAAATCTCTATCTCAAACATGCAATGTGTTCACATGTGGGGATACTGTCATATCTTGAAAATATACAAAGCAGTCTATCTAGCCACTTCATCAAACCATGCTGAGATAATAGCTATTCATGAAGCAAGCTGAGAATGCGTATGGTTGAGGTCCATGATACATCTCATTCGAGAAAAATATGATTTGAAATACGACAATGTACCCACAATTTTATACAAAGATAATGCAGTATGCATAGCACATCTTAATGGAGGATTCATAAAAGGAGATAAAACAACGAACACTTCTTCAAAGCTTTTCTACATACATGAGCTACAAAATAATGGTGATATTAAAATGCAACAGATTTGTTCAAGTGACAATGTGACTGATTTATTCACCAAGTCTCCTCAAATTGTAACTTTCAAGAAGATGGTGCACAAGATCGGGATGCAAAGGTTCAAGGATGTTCTCATTAGGGGGAGTTAATACGTGTTGTACTCTTTTTCCCTTACGAGGTTTTGTCCCACTGGATTTTTCTTGTAAGGTTTCTAATGAGGCAGCCTATATGCGTATTGTTAGAGATGTGTACTCTTTTTTCTTGATTAGATTATTTTTTTCACAGAATTTTTTCTAGTAAGGTTTTAACGAGGCACATTATCTATCAATTAAACACTCAAGGGGGAAGTATTATAAATGTATTTACATTATAGTGAATGTCTATATAGATGAAATCTAATAAGATCAATCAAGATCTAATAAGATCTAAAAAGATCTAGTTGATATCTATCAGGATTTGAAGTATCTGTCTTTTAGTCAGAAAATAGGAGTAAATTTCTCCTATAAATAGAAGGCTTCCTTCATTGTAAATCACCTCTCAAAAGAAATAAGAATTACTATATATTCTTTCTCTACTCTTCTTCTTTATTCTTTATTATTTTATAACATTAAGGAAATAATTTTTTTAATGAGAAAAATAGTTTTGTAGTGAAAGTAAAAAAATCAAGTTTCATAAGTGTATAATTGTGTCTTTCCCATTCTCTCATACGCCTTATTTTTATCTTTGTCTCTATAGCTCCTATCCCCACCATTAGGGGCGTGCAAAAATCAAATCAATAAAAATGTTATTGATTTATTGTTATTAGGTTAATGATTTTTATAATTTTTTTTATTAGGTTATTAGTTCGATATATATATAGTCACACACACTCTTTCTCGAGAAAATTGAAGGAAAGGTGTCTTTTAAGTGTTGAATGAAGGATTGGTGACATTGACCAACAGATAGGGTCAAACATCATTAGGAAACTTGATTAAGTTAATTGTGGACTTGATTAATATTTTTAGAACTTTCTAATCTTTTCAAAAATATAAATTAACCCAACCCACACCCCTCTTCAATCCTAATCAACCCCTCTCTCTCCAGTTTCTCCCAACTAACAGTTCTGTAAAGTTTCTCCCTTCAACCTCCGGCGACAAATAGTCGGGCGAGTTCCTTTTCGACTTTCAACCGTCAATCGACGTGAATACTTCTCCGGTGACAACAACTTTGAGTTCTTCATCCTCCCATTTCCTTTTTCACAGGTAAAAAATTATGAAGAAACAGAGGAACTTGAGCCAACTAATCTTCTGGTATTGAAATGTGGACTGAATAAAACCCTAATTTCTGGAATTTCTACATTTTTTCTTCTCGTTGTCGTACTGTTGATTTGAATTTTTTGGTGATTTTTTATCACGGTTGATGTTCTTAGTGTGTATGTGTGTGTGTGATATATTGGTGTTGCTGGATTGATTTGTTGTTTGTCTTGGTAGAAATGGTATTGCAATAGTTGAAACATCTGATGTAATAGGTGAAATATATGATGCAACAGATAAAAATCTGATGCAACTATAAAAATCTAATGCAACAGGTGAATAATCTAACAGATCATTCATCTATTGCGACAGACGACTCTTCTGTTTGGAAGAAATCTAAACAATATTGATCCAACAGATAACTGATTAGTGATTTGCTTTTATTCTTTCCAACGGTTTACTCTTCATTTTAAAATCTGATGTAATAGATTAAAAATCTGATGCAACTATAAAAATCTGATGCAACAGGTGAACAATCTAACAAATCATTCATATGTTGCGACAGATGAATCTTCTGTTTGGAAGAAATCTAAGTAATATTAATCCAACAGATAACTGATTAGTGATCTATTCTTATTCTTTGCAACGGTTTACTCTTCATTTTACAATAGACTAGGACTATTTTTATTCTTTCCAACGATTTACTCATACAGGTCGGTTATCTGTTGCAACAGATAACATACCTGGTGCAATAGATTAGTGATCCATTTTTATTCTTTCCAACGGTTTACTCCTCCGTTACAACAGGTCGGTTATATGTTGTAACAGATAAAATACCTGGTGCAATAGATTAGTGATCTGTTTTTATTATTTCCAACGGATTACTCATCCGTTGCAATGGGTCATTATGTGCTGCATCAGATAAAATACCAGGTGCAACAGATAGTACTATTTTTATGGTTCCCACGTATTACTTATCCTTTGCAACAGGTCGGTTATATGTTGTAACAGATAACATATCTGGTGCAACAGATTAGTTGTCTGTTGGAACTGTTATATTACTGTTATGCATTAATCAATTATAATCTATGTTATGTTCCCGTTAATTTAAGATAACATAGCTCTCAAAATAAAAGAAATCGAATCAAGTCCAAGTAAAGAAACAAGTGCAACAGCTCAGATATATCCACCACTCTATAAGCTTACTTTACAAGCGTTATCTCAATCAGGAGCAGAAGATAATGAACACGGGGAGGAGGAATCTTTCAAAAGAGATGATCCAAATTCTAATAGCCCTTCCGTCGAAGAGTTGGTCAAAACCTTCAGCATTGATAGTTACCCTGTGAGAATGCAGTGCGATGGTGCCAAAGATTTAACGGGTGATCTCGTGGTTAAGTCAGTCATGGAAAAATCTTTCGATGCCTTCAAAAAAATACTTTGAGAACAAAAATTGGATTCTTATTTCAGGGAAAGCTGCTTTGGGAAATATCTTAATTTGCTGGAGGACAACAATGCTCGTTTCCAGATGAAAATGGTATATGATCTTCTCAAGCGCAAGTTTATTTATGAAAACAAAGATAAGATGGATGAGGTATGGATAAATTACTGTGGCATACCTCTTTATTTTGGTTGGGAGGAGTTTGCCATAGTTACCGGACTAAAATGTTATCCTCCTTCTCCTTCTCAAGTTATACCTACTCTGACCAAAAAAAAAATACCCCGCACACCCAAAAAAGGAAAAGGCAAGTCGAGTGATCGTGATGACCTAGTGTCCATTGTTGGTCCAATCTTCAAAAACAAAAATCTGATTGAAGCTTTGAAAGGTAAAGGACTTTCAAAGAAGCACAAGCAATCATTGTGCTTGGTTTGGTTTGTGCATAATGTTCTTTGGGCGAGAGACGTTAACAACAACATAAGCCTCGGTTTAATAAATCTCTCCAAGGATCTTGAGGCATTTAACAGCTATCCTTGGGGTTATGAAATCTTCAAAATGACTGTCGAATATTTGTTGATTCTGTTAACGCCAAAAACAGTCAACTTATATGGTTTTCCATGGGCCTTCATGGTAAATATTTCTTTTATTATGATATGATTCATCATTTTTTTATTCAATAATACTTTTGATTTATTGGCATTATGTTATAGGCTTGGGCATTTGAAGCCATTCCTTATTTGAGACAACAAGTGAACTACCAGGAAGAAGTTTCCTGTCCAAGAATTCTGAGATGGTTATCGGCCAAAACCGATAAAAATGCAAAATTTCTTGATCTTTCAATCCCCCCAAGGAAGCAGTAAGTCCAATTCTAATCAAGTTTTTGTTTTAATTAATGATTTAATGATTTCATCATCATTCTTAATATATGTACCAATTTATTTTAGACTGTCCATCCGTGGCTTATTCCGACCAACCGAGAGTTGAAGATGTCATTTTTTCTTACTTTACGATCTGCGCAAACTTTATCGGATCCTAAGGTCATTGATGGAATAAAAATGAAATTGTTTGGAGCAACAACCATCACAAGAAAAAAAATTTGAAGGGTGGGGCTAATGATGCTCCTCTTACGGTTTTTGAAACAACAAGCCATTATGATTATGATCATAATGGTTGTACAGATTTTTCTCCAGTTTTTGCCGCATCTAGTGAATGTTCTTCATGCAAATGCCAAGACTGCAAGAAAAAACACAATGGAGTGATTAATGCTATTAATGCACTAACTGTTTCTGTAAAGGAAATGACATCTAAGAGGGATGTCATTCCATCAAAGAGGATTTCATATCCAGACACTCCACTAGAGATCAAGGCGACTAAAAGGAGAAGGAAAGACACTTCCAAGGCATCATCAATCATCAAAAAAAGCAAGATTGCAATGCCTCTGTCTTTGTCTTGTATCGATGTTCAGTGTGCAAGGGCCACAGAAGAGCAGCATGAGCTGAAGAAAGTTAATGTACATCATCTGTTCCAAAAAACAAACAAGCACATATCTGTTTCAATAGATGATACATCTGCTGAAAATTATCAAATAGATATATACATCTGTTGCAACTGTTGTCTAACCTGTTGCATCAGATTCGTTCTCTGTTTCAACAGATGAGTTTTCTGTTGTAACAGATGGGTCATCTATTTAAAATTATCGTACTGGTCTAATTTACCTGTTCGAATTTATCCCAACAGATAATCCATCTGATGCAACATAAGAATCATCTGTTGCAATAGATGGAAAATCTGTTGTATATCTCTACTTAGCATTGACAATTCTGGCTTTCCAGGTGGATGTCACAGCTACTGCTGAAGTGCATAATATGACAGTTGATAATCTATCAACTGCTTCCAAAGATAAAGAAAAAGTGGAGCCTGCCAGTTTGGAAGAACGGAAGAATTACCCGTTTGAAGGGTTCAATATCTCGGACGAGGCTCCAAAAAAACTAATACAATTGATCAATAACTATTTAGAATGGATTACCGATGGGCTGTTAAAGCATCATGTCGGCAGGTACATAAATCAATTTTATGGATATTAGTTTATACAATTCTTGTTGTAAGAACCTAACATTAACATACATAAATCATCATGTAGAAAACAAAATGACGAGCGCTACAAAGTGAACGAATTTAGTCTTGGTTTTGATATGTTCGACTTTGTTGTTGCATATCCCGAAATGAAGAATTGGTTCTATTTGATGTCACAACCCCGAACTTACTAGAATAATGAGGTTTAAATGCCATACATATTACTATTAATTAATACTTTATTTAATTGCATCTGCGTATTAATTTTTTCATCACGTAATCCAAAATATTTGATAATATGTGCAGCACATCGATGTCATTTTTTACTACCTCCGAAAGAAGGCCAAGTTGCAAACACAAGAACAATACAAATACACAATAGGCAATTGTTTGTACAAAGTTTACATCAATAATGCCTACGATAGGTTTTGTCAACAGCGAGTATGGCCCGCACGCTGTACCGGTTGTATTTTTTGGGAGTTGGATGTTCTTATTTCGACCTTCCAAAACCCATGATTCCTTCGCCAAGACTTCAGCCTGCAAATAATCCACCAGCTTACTCTGCGTCAGCAACTTCAAGAGTGGCTGCATGTGGGTTGAAAACGTCTTCTCGCTAAACACAGGTAAGTTGCAGTCATAAATCTTAATCTTTACCTCGTATAGTAGTATCTCAACAGTGAGAAAATGGGTGACATCCACGTTCATGACTGCAAGAATTTTCTTTGCCTTGGTCCAGCTCTTGCCGTGTGGATATGACCTCTTCCCTCTAACATAGTTAATCACTTCTTCATCCCATTGGAACGTAGAAACTAACTGATCAAATCTTAGGCCACCAAAATCAGCTAGATTACGAAGATCAGCATACCTATCTTTGAAATTATTGTACAAGTTGAGGTCCATTATCCTATCAGCAGCATCATAAGCATCTGGGTACGCTAATTGCCTGCCCCTCATGAGGCAGAGAATTTCATCACCATACTGTGGTATAAGAAGATAATTTTTAAATAGGTTAGTAATTGTAAAGAATAAAAACACATTGGAAAGAATCCGATACAGAGGGTTCTCTGAATCAGTTCACAAATTACCTAGCCAATGCAACTTATGCAACAGATATGTATTATATTGCAACAAAATACCAAGCTGTTGCAACAGATTACTCATCTGTTGCGTAGATTCTTCTTCATGGAGTAGATTGTAAGGGTAGGTTAGCAAAAATAAACTTACCTTGTCCTCGTACCACACGCACATATTTGTCATATTCGAGAAGTCTTTGGCTGCAAATGAATGCATGGTGTATTCTTTTTGAACCTTCATCTTGATGAATTCTTCCAGTTCCTTCTTCTTCTCCTTGCCAAGCGCCACAAATATGTCCACCTTCTTCGGTGGCCCCTGAACTTCAGCAACTATTAGAGCGGGGGGAGTTGCATTTTTTGTTGATTTCAAAATGGAGAGAATTTGTCTAATTTTTATTCTCTTCCTCCTAACCACCACTGTAGGAGTGCATGGCTTCCTCACCTCGTTAGATGGTATGACACCCCTTCTGGATTTCAACTCCTCGGCAGCTTCAGTAATAGCCTCTAGCTTATCGAGGAGTTTATTCTCTCTACCCTTGTACACTTTGTATTTGCAATAAGAATATGAGGGTGAGAAGGGGTGAGAGGAACCACTATAAGAGTGGGAAGGACAGGTGTAGGGGTGAGAGGGAGGACCTGTGCAAGGGGTGTTTTCAAACATATTTATTTTTTGCTGAGCACCAACATGATCATAATCACGACTGGCAGCAGAAGTAGAAGCAGGATGTATCCCACCATCACAAACAACTTCACCAGCAACACCCCCAGAAAAAGCACCCAGATCTGTTGCAGTTTGAGTTAGGTCGTGAAGAGCTTCAATATTAGACTGACCTTGCCTAACTGCTCTTCTTATGGATGTTGCTCCATCCAATTGCTTCTTTATTAACTCCACCGTTAGGTCTTTTTTTGTATCAAGAAAATCCAGAGTAAGAAAAGAAGTCATCCCCAGCTCATCAATGGTAGGCACGATCCAAGGATGCACAACCTATAAAAAACGACAGGAGAAATTTAAATCATAGAATAATAATTTGCAGTCAGTTGGGTTACATGGGGCTCGGGTTATGTTAACATAACCAACTTATGCAATAGACGATTTAGCTACTGCAACAGCTGATCTGTATGTTAAAATAGATTGATAATATGTTGCATCAGAATACCCATCTGTTGCATAATTTATAGTAGATGGGTAATCTGTTGAGTAGGGTTCAGAGAATAGAGCAACATATGGATAATCTGTTGAGAAATATGGATCGTCTGTTGTAACAGATTACCTAATACACCAGTTGCATTGACGGATAATCTCTTGCAACAGATGGAACATCTGCTTTAATATCTTTCTTTGAGGCAAGATATTTTAGTTGAAAGAATACATACTGCATCATCCAGAGGGTTAAAGAGATCAGCCTCGTTAATATTTTTTTGCTTCTCTCTACTGCAGCCAACCACCTAAGGATCCTTAGATGAGAACCTTATCCGGGTAATCCGTGAAATACTTTCGGAGGGGAAGAATGGCTTCACATGCCCAAGCCTAAAAATTGTAAATAGGTAGCAAGCAAAAAAAAGTCACAAGTATATTCAATATAAATTAATGAATGAGTAAAAATAGTGATCAACTTTACCATGAAAACCCAAGAAAAGCCATATAATGTGGTCGTCTTTGGCTTTAGCTCTTTCAGTAAATATTTGACAGTCAAGTAGTAGTTGTCGTAGCCCTAGGGATAATCGTTGAATCTCCCAAATCATCAGCAAGCGCCAACAAATCACGTTCTATGACTTTCTTGACGTCTCTTGCCAATAAAACCGAATGGACAAACCAAACTAAGCACAATTTCTCCCTGTAGTGCTTTGGTATGTCTTTATTCTTGAGATCCTCTATCAAATCCTTCACGTTGTAGCTAGGTCCAACAATGCCCAACAACCCATATTTTTTTACCTTGCGTTTGTTGGACCCTTTGTGGGGTGTTTTCTTGATGGCAGGTTCTTCTGGACGATCGCATCTCAAGCCCGTCACAATGGCAAACTCTTTCAATCCAAAACAAACCGGAATGCCATAGTAGTTGATCCAGACTTCATCCATCTTATTTCCACCCTCCTTCGGACCTCCATCATCCCCCACATACATGATCATGTGCTTGAGAAGGCCATATACCATGATCATTGGGAAACGGAGAGGGCGAGCCCCAGACAGCTCAAGAAAGTGTGCAAAGCAGTTTTTCTTAAAAAGTCCATCTATGTTTTCCTTCTTTATAATACTCCTAAGTTCGTCAAAAGGTTTCCCCAACTGACATTTAAGTACAAGATCACCAAATACTGCATTAGGGTTATTCATCGACATCGCAACTCAAAACTTGTCAATACTAATGGTTTTGACAGAATCATGCTAGAATTTCGATATTATTTCACGCCTCATTGGTGAGGAGGAGTTATCACTTTCCTCGGATTTATTTTTCCCTGACTGAGATTGTTTTGGAAGTTCCTCCGAATCTATCTGTACTCTAGCCTTTTTTGTTTGGTGATCGGAAGTTGATCCACTTTCTACACTTTCTATTTCTTTTCTTTTGGGAGACCTCTTTTAACTACAAACAAAAGAAAAATACAAAATACATTGCATTTGATGTCTGCATAATTTTTTTAAAAATGGTGAGAGAAATTTCAATAAATTATTCTTACCCATAACCAAAAAAAATACTCCAACGGACAACCCATCAGTTGGAACAGATGGGGAACTCAAATCTGTTTGAAGACCTATTTAATATCTCCCTACAGATATTTGACCTGTTGCAACAGATGGAGAAATTTCAATAAATTATTCTCTGCCACATTACAAGAAAATACTCCAACGGATAACCCATCAGTTGGAACAGATGGGGAATCTGTTTGAAGACCTATTTAATATCTCCCAATAGATCTTCCACCCGTTGTAACAGATAGACCACCACTACCACAAACAATGCCATGACCAATGCCACCAAGACCACCACCAATTCCACCAATACCAACACCAAGACTACCGACACCACCGCCAAAAAACACAAATACCAACACCACCAACAACAACTACCAACAACACCATAAATATCATCCAACAATACCACGACAGTCAACAAAACACTGAGAGAAAAACTAGGGTTTTCTCGGGTGCTTCCTCCTTTTTTAGCATCAAAACTCAAAATTGTTAACCCATTCTCGAAGATAATACAACTAAAAGACTTCTTTTTTATCATTAACTAAAAAGCCCTATTTTTTAGAATAAAGAACAAATATAAAACTCTTCTCGAACTCTGTTACATGCAAAGATAGAGAAAACAACGGATACAAGCAGGAATAAAGTTGAAAAAAACAACTATATGTAGTCGTAAATGGAAAGAAAATTGACCTATTTTGAAGGGTTGAGCAATATGTTGAGTAGTTGTTGTTTGTATTGTTGGTATTGTTGAGAGGGAGAGGACACCCCGAGAAAGAGAGAGAGATAGAAGAGCGACAACTTAAGATATGAAATGAAAAGTTTTTCGCGCAAATGGATGATTTGTATGGGTTGATTTGTAATTTTGGAAAAGAATGATAAGTTTTGAAATTGCTAATTTGATCTGAATTGATCTTAATTAATTTTAAAAATTTTAAAAGATATAGTTCTTAAAACATTGAGTTGATGAGAACTCATTTCTACTCAGAGTGATCGATCGACAACTCGAGTTGAGATAAACGCAATACCAGTGCCATGCAATTGTAAAGACTATATTGGATTTGTAGTTGACCCTGTGAGCTCATTCATTCATCCCTAGTTACACCTAAATCAACTTAGGTACTATCACTATCCTAACATTGAGTTGATAAGAACTCATTTCAACTCAGAGTGATCGATCGACGACTCGGGTCGGGATGAATACAATACCAACGCCATGTAATTGCAAAGACTCGATTGGATTTGTAGTTGACCCTACGAGTTTATTCATTCATCCCTAGTTCTACCTAAATAAACTTAGGTACTATCACTATCTTAACATTGAGTTGATAAGAACTTATTTCTACTCAGAGTGATCGATCGACGACTCGGGTCGAGATGAACGCAATACCAACACCATGCAATTGCAAAGACTCGATTGGATTTGTAGTTGACCCTGCGAGCTCATTCATTCATCCCTACTTCCACCTAAATCAACTTAGATACTATCACTATCCTAACATTGAGTTGATGAGAACTCATTAACTCAGAGTGATCGATCGATGACTCAGGTCGGGATGAACGCAATACCAACGCCATGCAATTACAAAGACTCGATTGGATTTATAGTTGACCCTGCGAGCAAACTCATTCATCCTTAGTTCCACCTAAATCAACTTAGGTGCTATCACTATCCTAACATTGAGTTGATGAGAACTCATTTCAACTAATAGTGATCGATGACTCGGATCGAAATGAACGCAATACCAACGCCATGCAATTGCAAAGACTTGATTGGATTTGTATTTGACCCTGCGAGCTTACTCATTCATCTATAGTTCCACCTAAATCAACTTAGGTACTATCATTATCCTAACATTGAGTTGATGAGAACTCATTTTAACTCAGAGTGATCGATCGACAACTCGGGTCGGTATGAATGCAATACCAACGCTATGCAATTGCAAAGACTCGATTGGATTTGTAGTTGACCCTGCAAGCTTATTCATTCATCCCTAGTTCCACCTAAATCAATTGCTATGAAATCTGTTGCAACAAATGACTAAGCTATTGAAAATTTTCAAATAGGTACATATATGTTACAACAGATGACATATCTGATTTAATTATCTGATTGTTGATGTTTATGTTGTTGTTGATGTTGCAACAGATGGAGAAACTATTGGAACAAATAAAACCACCAGAAAGGCTGGTTTGATGTATTCCACCAAACTCAATATCTGTTGCAACAGACTCCACATCTGATGCAACAGATGCACAATATTCTTTTTATGATATTAATTTTTTTCCTCTTCTTTGTAGATATAAGGAACTGACAATTGATCAACTTTTGACGGACTATCTCAAGAGGCTGCAGTAAATATGGGATCGGAGGAATAAGCTGCTTGTAGATGGAACCACTTCATATGTGGAAGGTATGTATTACTAATAATGTTATCATGGAAAAACACATAGAGTGCACTGATTTTGTGAATGATGTTTTTTACTGATTAGTCATAGATCGTTCAAAGAAGATGTCTGCAATTTTATAGTTAAGTTTGGTAGGTCTGAACTGATAAGGCTGAGGGACCATGAATATGGTTCTGATAGCCTGTTAAGATTTAATGTCGGTTGTTGCTCATATTTATTTGTCAAGCATTGTGAAGGGATATAATTTTTGTGTCATTGTAAAGAAATTCAATAGCGATTGGACTAACTTTTAGGGTGCATTGGACCCTTAGAGGGCCTTCGAAGCTTAGCACTGCATCTAATAAGAACGAAAAATCAATATATTTATTGCCCTGGCCAAAATTTATATGGTTGGGTTACTCGCTCGGGGTGATGATTTTATGCCAGAATGTGCGGTAGGAGAATGCTTTCGAAGGAAAATGGGTGGTTGATGGAAGACTATATCATCTGAGAGCTAATTGAAGAAGAGACATAGGGTATAAAGTAACTTCTAACGAATCTGGCTGATGGAATTATCTTAATAGATGCAAGATCTGAATCAAGTACAAATATGAAAGTGTATCCTACAATGTAATTTCGTCTGTTGTGTCTCTGAAAGAAAAACAATGCAGATGGACACTTTGCTAGGGAGCTGCATGGTCGGTATTATCACCTAGGTAGAAAATATGAGAAGACCAACAAAGCAGCCTCACGGGCATCGAGGGTAGAAATGATGTTCAGCAAGTCTAGAAAACTTACGCCAACAACAACTGTAGTGAACCTCATCAGGTCAACTGCAACAAGTCTAATTGATTGTGTTTTCTAGACTTGCTGAACATCATTTCTACCATCGATGCCCGTGAGGCTGCTTTGTTGGTCTTCTCCTATTTTCTACCTAGGTGATAATCCCGACTGTTGACACCCAATTTTTGCTCTCCGTGCTTAAAAATGACGTATTCAGGCTTCCTGGCCGTTAAAGGTCACAAAATACAACTTTCACATATTTTTTACAATTGATAACAAATTATTGATTTTTATCCTTACTTTACGATTTCTTACTCTTTATAATTTATTAATAATTTTTCTTATTCTTATCAATTTATTATTTTACAAATATTTGCGCACGTGCACGACATGACGTTATATATATATATATATTACAGTATTTTTAAATTAATTATATTTTAATAATTTTAATATTCCTTACACTTTTCATTCAACATCTATATTTTACAGTCCGCAAATGCTGAGTCGGATCAATTATTTTTGTGCAGTATAATAATTCGATGTCTTATCACATCCGACAACGACTACACAATAATGTCTTGTCACGTTCAAAAATGACCACTCAGTGTTGTCTCATTACATCTGACAACGACAACTCAATGACACTATCCTTTGGATAATTACTTTGTTCATTGGTCAAAAGGATGAAAATCCTTTGGCCAATAAATTAAGGACCTAAGGGTGTTCTATTATAAAAAAAGAGGACACCCCTTTATCCATTGGATAAAGGGGTGCTCAATTTTTTGTATAAATAGGTGGTGGAAGGACACATTTTGGACACACATTTTTATTCATTTTTTCCACTCTTTCAAAATACACATATATTTATTTTTTACAACTCATAAACATTTTTTCTTTGCAAACCCACACACATATTCATACATATACAAGCATATTTTATTTATTTCATTTTTCTCTTCAAAAACACACACAAAAAATATATATAAAAACACACAAACACACACATACATTGAAAAACAACCTACATTTTTGTTTCATTTTTTACCATCAACAGCTATGACACACATATAAATATATATACAGACGCCTACTACACAGTTTCCATTTTTAAGCTTTCGTCTTCTCCGTAGATACCAACAGTTCATCCGATCTCACGCGCCACCTCCACACGATTTTCTTCCCCGAAACAGCCGCCCAACAATACCAGCCCCCACGCTACAAGTTTTCCCTTTACGTCTCGCCGCAAGCTCGCCGGAGGTGATAACGGATGAGCATCGAATTTCTTCCCAGATCTGCCACCGTCAACCACTACAACAGCCGCTACCAACATCGAGAAACAGCCACGAGCCGTCCCTTTTCTCTAATATTTTTCTTACTACAAAGATCTGGTCAAAGCCGTTTGGATGGATATTTGAATTAATTAGAAAGTGTGTTTGTCTCTGCTTGCTTTGCTATTGTATTATCACTATTATTGACCATTTTTGTTTGCCTTGAGTTTGCTGCTGTTGGAGTGATTTTTGGAAAATTTTTGTCCTTCTCATTTATTTACACTGATGCTGAATGGATACTGCACATTTGGCCAATGAAAAAATTATTATTAATTTTGAGGCCTCCGTAAACAAAAGATGGACTTTTTACGTATACATACGTAATAAATAAATATTTTTTGGGTGATGATGAAACTTTATAACAACACAAGATATTACAATTCATATCTTGGCAAGATGATTTAGGACGGCCAATTAATTAAGCAACCACTTCGTTGCAAGACGATTTAGGACGGCCAATTAATTGAGCAATCATTTCGCAGTCATGACATTATCTGAGCCCACTTTTTAACAAAAAATATATATTTTTAAATATTTATACACATACATACTTGTTCAATTTATTTTGATTATTTTTATTTGTTACTAATATTCTTTTTTTAAGTGTTTATACAGGTTATTTTAAAATATTCGTCGGGAGTTGCAGTCAAAGGGGCCCTTAGATTTTATATTGTATTTTATATTCTCACACTTGTATAAATAACAAAAAAAAAATAGTGAAAATTTTACTTTTTGGGTGTCGGGCGGGGATATTCTTTATTTATATAATTTCATCAACTTTAGACAAAACTTAGGCCGTTAATATTTACATAAAATAATTAAGTTAATCAATAAATTCACATTCACATATTACATAGCTCTCTTTTAAAAAATAAATTTATATTTTCCTTTGTGATTTTTGATTAAAAAATACTTTTCCTTTTTAGTATATAAAAGATACTTTTCTTTTTTTTATACGTTACAAAAAATGTTTTTTCCTTTTACATGAAATCTTTATATTTTTATACATACTTTTTTACATATTTTCATAACAATAAATTTATTTATATATTTAATACACATACAACTTTATATTATTTAAATATTTATACCTCCTCCCTCTTTGATAAATTTAGTCTAGCCTGGTACCACACATGTGGATTCTGAAGGATGCCTAACCCCTTCCCATCGGAATAACTTGAACCCTTACCTAGAATCTGAACTGGTTTCGTAGACTAAAATACAAGTCATACATTTTAATAAATAAAAAAGGGTCTTCCTCATTTCCCTTAAAATAAGGTGGCGACTCTGTACAATTTTCATTCTTTTAGAATCCATAACGCCGTGCTCGTTTTGAACTCAGGTAAAAATAGGGCGCAACAGAATGGTGACTCCGCTGGGGGTGACAACAGGTTCTAACCGTGATCGACTCGATTTTCAATCGAGGGAGGTATTTTTATATTTTTTGTAAATGATTAAATTCTTTACCTATTACACTGTAAATTATATGAATTTGCTTATAAATTCTTTACATTTTTTTAATCACGCTTAGTTTAAAATTTTTATGCTTTATCATGTTATTTGTTTTACATATATTTATATCATGCTATGTGTGAAAGGACGCAAGCCAAATCCAAACTTGCGTTCCTTATTTGTTTTAATAACACTACTTGTTACTGCTTTATCACTTGCATTTTTCTATCGAGTATTTGGCCGTAACAATTCAGACACTGTGGTACACGCGAGGGGTGTACTGCACTCCTCCGAACCTTATTTGGATTCCTTAGTTTCAGAGTCGGTGCAGTTAGGGTAGTGCACCTTCTTGCAAATATTCAATCCCACTCTTAAACATTTAGGGAAAAATCCTACTCTAGTAATAGGTCATATTGCATATACCTTAGGCGGGACGGTCCAAGGTATCGTCTTCGCAACTAGGAAGCCACCCTTTCGTCAGAAGGTTATGAAACCTTTATGACATATTTTGTATTAGAACTGATTCAGATAATCCAGAAATCGAACATTAATGGATTCAGAACAATCAAATTGGCCTTCTTTTACATCGAACATTAATGGATTCAGAACAATCAAATTGGCCTTCTTTTACTCTTCCTTCATTCGACATAATTTTTACGTAAATAGACATAAAGTATTACCCAAACTAGCCAAAATTTGACACCATTTTCCCGAATACAGAGTGTTGTTAAAACTCCGCTTCACAAATATCTTTCTCAAAGTCTATGCCGAGTGTTCTAAAAATGCTTTGCTTTCGTTCGACTTTCTCTTCAAGTCCGCAGATAGTGAATGTCACTAAAAACTCCACCTACGTCTAACTTTTATTATCCAAACTAGAGTGGAATGTCGTCAAGCATTCTTCCAATGTTTGATTCCTTTTTCTAGTCAACAGACGTAGAATATTATTCAAAACTCTACAATTATTTGACACCCTTCTTCAAAACAATGAATGTGGAATATTATTCATTTTCACCCACTTCTAACACTTTCCAGCCAATGAGCATAAGACATTGTCGATACTTCTACTCCGTTCAATATCTCTACCACAAGATCCTCATTCATCAATAGCGAGACTTGAGATACTCACTCTTTTAAAGGAATCATTTTAGCCCGCTTCTATCAATTCCTATTGACTATATAGGCCTCTTTTAGCCGCCCTTGTTGGATACATTCCCTCTTCAAGAAAACTTAAAATTTTCTGAATCCAAAATGTGTCAAAATCTAGATTCATCTATATCAGTTTGTTTGGACGAAGGCCTACCTCTGGCAAAATGACGCTCCATAATATAAGATACGCTTACTCGACATTGTCTAAATGTGCTTGTCCATCGACATGAACTAACTCTTGAACTTTCATTTGTGTTTGCATTATTCCCCGATAAAGGTTGATTGTGTTGATCGGTAGAACTAGCCGACTTAAGCTATATAATGAACACCAATACCGTCGACCTGACCAGAAGTGTTCCAACGCTGGCAAACATATCAGGAATTTTCAAAAGACAAGATAATGAACATATGCTTCTTTTGGAGCAACAACTCGAGACGTTAAGAGGAGAACTGCACCAAGGAAAGGATCCCACACAGCCATCCACGGCTACTCTACCGCGCCCTCCTAATTTTTTATCGTTAGAAACTCCAATACCTAAACGCTATCAGTCAGTAGAACCTCCCACAATGACTGTTGGTTTAACAAATCCCTTATCCCCGTTCACACTCATCACCTCCCATAAATTTCCTCATTTCACCCCACATCCAAATATTGTCATATTTGCTCGTAATATTCAACAAAAAAATCACGCTACCTTTCAAGAACAATATATTTCTCCAATGTGCCTAACTGAGATACCCGTTTTTACCATGCCTGCTAAAAGTAGGCGTCCGATAAGTACAGGGACAAAAGAGGAGAATGACAAAATCATAAATGAGCTTCGTAATCAAAAGCGAGCAATGAAACACCTCCAAGAAACTCAAGTCAGCGAGCATTTGGACTACGGAGATCTATGTATCCATCCAAGATGTTGATTTGCCAGTCGGGTTCAAGCCACCTAAGTTTGACTTATTTGATGGAACTGGTGATCCTCATACCCATTTAAGAACATACTGTGATAAATTGGTCGGGATTGGCAAAAATGAGAAGCTCATAATGAAGTGGTTCATTAGAAGTCTCTCCGCTGAGGCTCTAGCCTGGTACATCAAACAAGACCCTCGTTATTGGCAAAAATGGAGTGACATGGCTGAAGACATTATGAATCATTTCAAGTTTAACACAGAAATCACACCTGATTGTCTTTCCCTCACCGGTATACAAAAGAAGCCCTCTGAATCACTTCAGGAACATGCTCGACGATGGAGGTCCAAAGCGAAAAAAGTTCAATCACCAATGGATGAAAGTGAATTAACGAAGTATTTTATCTACAGTCAAAAGGGTATCTATTTTGAAAGGATAATGTCCACATTGGGGCAGAAGATTGCTGATTGTGTCAAATAAGGAATTTTATAGAAGAGACGAGTAACTTTGGAAAGATTAAGTAGGCAAATAACTCGAGCAAGTCTACTCGGTTAGAGTTCATCGAAGGAGACATGGTGGAAAATGAAGAAGAAGTATTTGTTGTGATACCACACCACTCATTACCTGAATCATCCCAATCACTTCAAAATCCTGATAACGAACCGATACAAATATCGAGTCACAAACTACATTATACTATGATATCCAACAAAATTACCTTCAACCCTAAGCTCCCACTTACCAAATTCCATCACGACCATCTGTTCCAATCCAAGTGTCAATTTATCAAAATCAGACACCTTTTGCGCTTAGACGAAATCCAAAGGGTAAGCGCAATTGAAGTTGCATTCAATTTGTTGAACCATTGGCACTTTTGTTTGAGCGACTAAGAGCTATAAAATTATTGCAACCCGAGCTGAGTAAGATTCCTAGCCCATTACCTAAATGGTTTGATGAAAGAAAGTGATATGTTTTCCATTCTGGAGTTCAAGGGCATGATACTGAAGACTGTAATAGGCTAAGGCATAGAATTGGGTTCTTGATCAAGGCCGGGGCAATCTAATGCGTTGTAGTACAACCAAATGCAAATAATGATCCAGTGACAGTCATGAAAATAGAAGATTATATATGACATGAGGGACACCATCCTCCACGTCGAGCTGACAAGGCTTTCATATAAGCCACTCTACAGAGAGGCGATAACTTTAGTGGGAATGTGATGGAAATAAATCCAAGTTGATCAACTTAGAAGCAGGCAATATAGTCCTATATTTGAGGGCATAGGATTCCACTCTGATTAGCATGTATAGAACTATGTTCTGACCTGATTTCTCATGGTAAGATACATAGGTAATCTTCATCGGGTTCGATCGTACTTAAGTAGAATCATTAATCCCTTTTGTAATTGGAACTACGTGTGACCTGATTTCCCTCAGCAAGATACGTAGGTAGCCTATATAAGGCTCGGTCCCTTTATAATACAAAAATCTATTTTCCTTAACGACGAGCGAAACTTGAATACAACGGTATCTAGAAAACCCGAAACGATCAATCAAGACTATCCCAAGATACACATCGAAGAATCATCAAGAAAGTCTCTCTAAGAGACTGGGGAAAAATTTTGAAGAACGTTTCAAAAATCAACGAAGGCTAGGACGTTCAACTTGGAAATGTTACAATCAAGGTTGATTTGTACCAGATAATGCAAGACATCATTAGAGCTACAAGACATCAACCGGGGATGAATTGACTACAATATCGAGAAAAACGCACCAAGGGTCAATACAGAAGACACTTCCACCACTTAACCAAAGATCTTCTCTACAAATATTGTTAAAAGATACTATCAATACAAATGCTCCAAAATCACATTGACGATCAGCGCAAGATCAAACACTCGTTACTTTAGTTATAAGGAGGTAAACCAAATCTTCAGAAGGATTTCCAAAATATGCTTAAAAGCGTTCAAGCTTGGATTATGACTAATACATCAATCGAGGATATCAACATTCAATATCTGTTGACACGTGAGCTAGCATATGTTGGCATTGAGGATATCTCATCATCCTATGAATCAGCATCTGAATTCATCAAAAGCACATGATTCGTCTTTAAGTCGCTATCTGAAAGCGAACGTCATATGAGATTTCCTTCAAATTGATAATTTGAGGATCATCTATAAGTCATATTATTTGAAATAAGATAATGTGCAAGATTACCTCTGAGTTGATAGTCCATAGGTCATTCGTAAGCCTCAATAACATCCTAACCGAATAGTATGCAAGGTTACCCAAAAATTGATAGTCCGAAGGTTATCCATAAGTCGTAACTAAATCCTTATCGGAGAATATGCGAGATTATCAAATTGGTATGTCCAAGGATTCTCTATAAACCGCGTCATATCCAAGATCAATTATGTGCAGGATTACCCAAGGACTAACAATTTGAGAGATATCTATAAGTCATATTGTGTCCAAGGTTGGATGATATGCAGGAACACCTGAAAGTTAGCAATTGGAGGGATATCTGTAAGTCATCTCTTATCCAAAGTCGGATAATGTGCAGGATTACCTAATGGCTAGCAATTCAAAGGATATCTATAAGTCGCCTCGTATCCAATATCAAATAATACGCAAGATAATCCAAAGATTGACGATTCAAGAGGAATTTATAAGTCGTATTGATACAAAAGATGTGCAAGACTTATCTGAGATCATATATGAAGAATTATTGGCAATAACCAGAGGGGTCATCATTCCACAAGCATTATGGGTGACTCAAAAGGGTTACCGTATCAACACAAGATTACACAGTCGCGGGGACCCTTCTGCATAAAGTGTCATCGGTGTCCAAAATGGGCACCCCACTTTGAAGACATATTCAACTGACAAATAATTATGCAACAACCAAAAGGGTTGTTGTGTCTGTTGTTGCAAGTTATTTCTTTTCAAACAGGTACACGAAAGGACGACTGTAGTGGACCCAAAAAGAGTTCATATACGAAGATGCCCACAAGATAAGGAGACTATCAATGAGGCGCCCAAGAAATATTTAGAGTTTACGCAGAGAAGACTCGCGCATGTACCCAAGCCTCTTGCTTTAATCAAAACGCAAGTTAGCGAGACTACATATGAAGGTAGCTTATACAACGCGTTCACTACTCTTCTGCTAAAAACCATGACATGAAGGAACCGATATTGAGATGCAAATCTCAATGCTTGATCAACTCCAACAACTTACAAAAACATCACTCAAATTAAGAAATTCTTTGATGTTAATCGTTAGAACAAGAAAAAGCCATAAGATGTTCAAGACTCGTACATAAGAGGCACCGCTTCAACAAATGGTCAAATGAGCTTTCCAAAGCAAGCTCATGATTATCAACCCTACCATTATCCACATACCCACTCTTGTGGCCAAATTTTTCTTGATTTCCCTCACACGAAACTACGTTTTGACTTGATTCCTATTCTAGGATATGTAGGCAGCTTAAGTCAGGCTCGGTCATATCAACAACATAATCTTTTATATCTTTTCAAATTTCATTTATCATCTCAAGCCACAACAACCACATCACTTTGATGAAAGTCCAAAAGTGAAGATCAAGATGGAGAAAGTTTCCACCAGAAGACATACTAGTATAAGCACATTATGTGGAGTTAGGAAGTGTCACTACTCCAAATCCTGAATAGATTACCGATTATCGAAAGATTGAAGGACGAGATAGCTGCTAGGCCGAGTTCTCGATCAACACAAAATCAATATCCCTTCCTCAAACTAAGAAACTTTCTTTGAGCACGGGTATAACATCGCTACAATAAAGGTTCAAATATCTTGGAAGCCTAAATACTGCCTCACCATCACAAGATGAGAATCCAGGTATCGTCAATTTATCCATAATTATTCTAAGACACTAAAGAATCTTCTCGAATCTTGCAGGTCATAATAATGCTCAAGGAGGCACGTTTCAAGTATCTTACAACATTCCATCAGAAACTCAACATCAAATCTCTATCACAATCCAGGAAGCCAGGTTTTATCAATTCATTCGCTAATACTTTCTAACTCTAAAAGAAATTTCTTGATTTTTTGCAGGTCGCATTAAAGGGATATCCCCATTAAGACTCAATCATCAAGTACCAACGGATGTTCACAAACTCTAACATAACACAAGGTAGTCCACCCCGAACAACAGGATAGGGTAGTCCACCCTGAATAATAGGACAGGGTAGTCCGCCCCGAACAATAAGACAGGGCAGCCCGCCCCGAACAATAGGACAGGGCAAGTCCGCCCCGAACAATAGGACAGGGCAGGCCCTCCCCCAACAATAGGGCATATAATGCAACTTTCACTTCCTCAACAAGCATTTCAGCCGACGGAGGCTATTTACATTTCAGTCGGCGGAGGCTATTTACATTTCAGCCGGTGGAGGTTATTTACATTTCAGCCGACGGAGGCTATTTAAATTTTAGTCGATGGAGGCTATTTATATTTCATGCAACTGCTCAGCCGACGGAGGCTATTTACATCTTAGTTACTGCTCAGCTGACAGAGGCTTTTACTTTCAAGCAACTACTCAGCCGACGGAGGCTATTTGCATTTCAGTTATCACCCCTCCAGGCGGATTGCCTTCAAAAATAGAGACAATACTAGAACATGCAGTACAACATGGAACTATCCTCTTAGCAGCAAATTGGGGCAAGCTAGCGGAATGTCAGGGATCCCTAGTTACATCAGGAATTTTGGCGAAAAAACTCAACTCAACCCAAAACTCTCATTTTTATAATCCTTATTATCATTACTCAATGTCGTCTTAATTCGATACTAGGGCAATCTTTGAAAAATAGCAATCTCCTTTTCCTTCAAAGTCCCCAGCAAATATTGTTATCCGACATCTACTTATTTTCAGCTACCCAAACAGTCAATTTTGGAACAAGCACTCGTATTCATCCCATTCGTGTTAAAATCATTGTTGTCATCCTTGAAGGAACCTAGTGTCACCATAATTCTACACTAGGGAAAATTTTATATTTATAAAATTTTTGCTATGATTTGAACTACACCTGACCCGATCCTCACACAACTCGAGGTATGTAGGCAACTCTAAATCGGAGTTCGGTCAAATTTTCATCAAATTAATTTGTCGAGTAAAATTAGTTGTACGTCAAAGTTTTCGTTTAAAGACTTCTACATCGCCTTCAAACGAAAAGAGGCAACTGTTGACACCCAATTTTTGCTCTCCGTGCTTAAAAATAATGTATTCAGGCTTTCTGACCGTTAAAGGGCACAAAATACAACTTTCACATATTTTTTACAATTGATAACAAATTATTGATTTTCATCCTTACTTTATGATTTTTTACTCTTTATAATTTATTAATAATTTTTCTTATTCTTATCAATTTATTATTTTACAAATATTTGCGCACGTGCACGACATGACGTTATATATATATATATATTACAGTATTTTTAAATTAATTATATTTTAATAATTGTAATATTCTTTACATTTTTTCATTCAACATCTATATTTTACAGTCCGCAAATGCTAAGTCGGATCAATTATTTTTGTGCAGTATAGTAGTTTGATGTCTTATCACATCCGTCAATGACTACACAATAATATCTTGTCACGTCCGAAAATGACCACTCAGTGTTGTCTCATCACGTCTGACAACGACCACTCAATGACACTACCCTTTGGATAATTACTTTGTTCATTGGTCAAAAGGATGAAAATTCTTTGGCCAATAACTTAAGGACCTAAGGGTATTCTATTATAAAAAGAGACGACACCCCTTTATCAAATGCTCAATTTTTTGTATAAATAGGTGGTGGAAGGACACATTTTGGACACACATTTTTGTTCATTTTTTCTTCTCTTTCAAAATACACATATATTTATTTTTTACTACTCATAAACATTTTTCCTTTGCAAACCAACACACATATTCATAAATATACAAGCATATTTTATTTATTTCATTTTTCTATTCAAAAACACATACAAAAAATATATATAAAAACACACAAACACACGCATACATAGAAAAACAACCTCCATTTTTGTTTCATTTTTTACCATCAACAGCAATGACACACATATAAATATATATACAGATGCCTACTACACAGTTTCCATTTTTAAGCTTTCGTCTTCTCCGTAGATACCAAAAGTTCATCCGATCTCACGTGCCAGCTCCACACGATTTTCTTCCCCGAAACAGCCGTCCAACAATACCACACCCCATACTACAAGCTTTTCCTTTACGTCTCACCGCAAGCTCGCCGGAGTTGATGACCGATGAGCATCGAATTTCTTCCCAGATCTGCACCGTCAACCATTACAACAGCCGCTACCAACACCGAGAAATAGCCACGAGCCGCCCCTTTTTTCTAATATTTTTATTTCTACACAGATCTGGTCAAAGCCGTTTGGATGGATATTTGAATTAATTAGATAGTGTGTTTGACTCTGTTTGCTTTGCTATTTTATTATCACTGTTATTGACCATTTTTGTTTGCCTTGAGTTTGCTGTTGTTTGAGTGATTTTTGGACAATTTTTGTCCTTCTCATTTACTTACACTGATGGTGAATGGATACTACACATTTGGCCAATGAAAAAATTATTATTAATTTTGAGGCCTCCGTAAACAAAAGACGAACTTTTTACGAATACATACGTAAAAAATAAATATTTTTGGGTGATGATGAAACTTTATAACAACATAAGATTTTAAAATTCATATCTTGGCAAGACGATTTAGGACGGCCAATGTAATACCCCGGGAAATTTTTCATTGAAATTTTGTGCGTAAACGTGTTGGGTTCTATCTTCTAGAATGAATTATAAATTTTTCGTGTTTAATATCTTAGATTATAACTCACCATTGCGTAGAGTATTGAATAAGCTTTCCAAAGATGTGTGGATCATAAAAAACGGACACCCGAACAACGAGTTATGAACATTCCAATCGAACCGTGAATAGTAGTGAACAGTAAAATGTGCAGGAAAAAATACTGAGGCCTGGCGTATTTTTGTTCCAACTTTAAACGATCATAAATCCTTGTACATAGTGATCTGGCTGATCTACTATATATAAACGGAAAGCTCTGCGAGTCCTCTTTCCAATTAAATTGGTTTCAACTAATTTGTCTATCGGAGCAAAAAGTTATGGTCGATCTACATCATAACTCCTCGTACACAATGATCTGGGTGAGATACTATATATCAACAAAAAGATATGAGAGTCCTCTTTCTAATGAAATTAGTTTTATCCAATTTGGATATCAAAGTAAAACGTTATGGTTGATCTACTACAGACTATCAAAACAGTCCACCAAAGATAGATTCGAGAATTATTTGATTTTTAGGGGCGTTTTGGTCATTCCCCCTCACCCAAAATCTGTCCAAACCCTATATTAAAGCCTATTAGAAGCATTATATGTTATATTTCATCAAATTCCCTCAAAAATAAAACCCTAAGCTCCCACATCCAACTTTAAGAACCTCCAAAGTTCACCATTAATTCAGCAAATTTATTCAAAATTCCAAGTTCCTAGTTCAAGAACTCCAAGAACCATCATTCAAAGGCACGATTAACATCTCAAAAACAAGTATCGATCTAAAGTTCATCATTCAAGGTATGTGGGGTTTTTCAACAAGAACTCTCTTTCGTTCTTGTGCCCAAAAGTAATTTCCTTTACAAAGGCATAATTTTTATTTGATTTTTACAAATTTAAAGCATGAACCAATATCTTATGATGATTATTATGAAATCTTGATATTTATGATTTTGAAAGATGAATTTACATGTGTGGACATATAAAGCATGAATCTTGAACGATATTTATCATGATTTTGATATTTGAGTTGTGAATCCCCATTGAAAATTGTGTTTTTTTGAGAAAGTGTGTGTTATAAGCACGTTGATATTGAATATTTGAGATATTTTGAATGATTTGACCTTTTGGTCTTAATGGAGTTGTTTTGAACTCGAGTGTGAAATAAATTCACAACGTGGTTGATTTTGATAGATGGGAAGCATGATGGCTCCCGATGTATATTTATATATTACTAAAATTGTTTTGTTGTGGATTGTCTTTGAAATGATCTGAGCTAAGTTTAGGAGAAATCTTTAGCATCGTGTAGGAGGTATAAAGCGACCTTACTTCCCTAGAAATACGTGCCCCCGTAGGAGTGAGCCTGAGGCTGATTTATATAGTGATCACTAATTTATGTGGATTTGATATCGATAGTCCTACTCCGATGGAAAGGATAGGACGGCTCTCCCCAACGTGGGTTATACGTTGGACTCCATATAGCTCACATGGTTTATGTCAGTTATAGGATCTCCCAGTATGTGTGTGTTTCCTTGTGTCTATGGTGAATGGTGAAGTGATTTGAAAGTGGAATTATGAAAGTTATTCTTTCGAAAGATTTAAATGATATTTACATTATGAGAATTGATATTCTTGATGAACTGAAAATGATTGACAAATTATATGATGACTCACATGTGTTATTGTATTTATTTCATCCTCTCATGATTATGATGATTTTCTTTGGGCTATGTGAGTCTTTCATACATCCTGCACATTTCTTATAAATATTTATGATGATGATGTTTATACAACTACATACACCCCCATATACTCGATTTCTTTCCATGGTACTGACCCACTTCTTTGGATATGGACTGTATTTTCTTGTAATATAGGATCAGGTGCTCACTTTTAGGTTCGACAGTGACTCTTTGGGCACGCTGTTCTACATTCTCGATTGTGGTGAGTCCTTATGTTCTGAGGACGTGACGTCTGATACTGGTTTCACAAAATTATTTACATTTGATAACTAAGTATGAGTCAGTTGGGGCATGTCTCAATGGCTTGCTGGTTTTATTGATTTTCTTAGAGGCTTGTCAGATTAGTATAGATGTTGGTAGTTGACTAATAAGTCGTATTTTGTTATCTTTCTGAAATTCTTTTATTCTTGGATGATGATTACTCTGTTGATATTTAAGGGTTATTTATGGAAACCCCGTTGATTTGTGTTGAACTGAATGTAGCTTGGGGCTACTCGTAGCCTCAAGCACCGTGTGACGCTCTGAGACCCATTTTTTGGGGCGTTACAAACTTGGTATCAGAGCCTAAGGTTTTAAAGTGTCCTAGGGAGTCTGACAAGCCACGTTAAGTAGAGTCTTGATCATCGGTGTATAGCGCGCCACATCGATAAGCAAGAGGCTACAAGATGTTTTAGGAAAAAGTGTGATTCTTTCTTTTAGAAGTCTATCGTGCTTAAAGTGTCTCTCTCTACTATTGATTCATGCTCTCCTCTTTTAAAAATATGCCTCCACATTGAGCGAGAAGAAATAATGATGGTCAGCAACCTCAACCCGCTGACACATTGAATGAAAACGTGTCTCATGCTGAATTTTGGGTAGACTTTCAGGCGCTGGCCCAAGCTATTACTGCAAATGTTCAGGCCAACCCAGCCCCGGCTCCACAGCAGCAGGGAGGTGATTCAGCTGCTGCCAGGATCTGTGACTTTATGTGAACGAATTCGCCGAAATTCTATAGGTCCAAGTCTGATGAGGATCCACGGTTGTTTTTAGAGGAGGTGCAAAATATTACTCAGGTGATGCATGTATCTGAGGAACATAGTGTGGAGTTGGTTGCGTATAGGTTAAAAGACCTTACTTATAACTGGATTGTTTCTTAGAGGAAAGGTAGAGGTGAGGGAACTGTCCCTACAACTTGGCAAGAGTTCCAGGATACATTCTTGGATAAGTTTTTCCCTTTGGAGATAAGGGTGGCGAAGGTGGAAGAGTTTATAAACCTGCGACAGGGCTCTATGACTGTTAAAGAGTACTATCTAAAGTTCAATCAGTTGGCCAACTATGCTCCTGACTTAGTGGTTGATAATCGGGCTAGTATGAGTAAGTTTGTGACTGGAGTATCTAGTTATGTGGTTAAGGACTGTAGGTCTTCTATGCTGAATAGTGAGATGAATCTTTCTAGGCTGATAACTCAGGCTCAACAGATTGAGGCAGACAAGATTGAGGAGAGAGATAGAATGAGAGGGAATAAGAGAGCTAGGTCTGAGCAGCACAGACAAGGTTAGACTAGATCGCAGGGATGGAGTCGCCCTCAGTATCAGGATCGTTCGTCTATGCCAGCACTGTCATCTGCTAGCGCTCCCGTGCCTAGAAGTAGGCAGGAGCAAGGTAGCAGGTCATATGTATCCAGGTCCCAGTACAGTGCTGGCAGTAAGCCAAATCGTCCCCTATGTCCTAAGTGTGGTAGGGCTCATTCGGGTGAGTATTGGGGTGAGAAGAGGGGTTGTTTCCAGTGTAGTGACATGGGTCACAGAGTTAGAGATTGTCCACAGGATGGACAAGGGCGTCGTGACTATCGCCCTCAGACCCAGACTCAGACTGTTAGTGCTCCAGTTCCAGCGACTCGCCCAGCCCCAACTCAGGGCGCCTCATCTAGCAATGCTGGCGGGCAGTGCCAGAATAGATTCTATGCTTTACCATCCTGCCAGGAATAGGAGGACTCTCCCGGTGTTGTTACTGGTATGCTTCGTATATTTCAGTTTGATGTGTATACTTTGTTGGATCCTGGATCCAGTTTCTCATATGTTACACCTTTGATTGCTGTGAATTTTGAAATAGTTCCTGAGATTATTCCTGAGCCTATCCTAGTTTCTACCCCAGTGGGTGATTCAATTGTTGCCCAGAAAGTGTATAAGAAGTGTCTGTTACCGTTCTTCATAGAGTCTTGTTGGATGATCTGATTGAGTTAGACATGGTAAATTTTAATGTGATTCTGGGTAAGGACTGGCTGTATTCTTTTTATACCTATATTGATTGTCAGACCCGAGTGGTCAAGTTTCAGTTTCTGGGTGCATCCGTGTTTGAGTGGTCTGGAAATTCTGTGTCACCCAAGAGTCATTTTATCTCTTACCTCAAAGCTAGAAAGCTTATTTCCAAGGGGTGTATTTACCATTTGGTTAGAGTCAAAGACACTAAGTCTGAGACTCCAACTCTCCAGTCTGTTAACGTCGTTAATGAGTTTTCTGATGTCTTTCCGGATGATCTCCCAGGGATACCTCCTGATAGAGAGATAGAGTTCGGGATTGATCTTCTTCCCGATACTCAGCCCGTTTCTATTACTCCTTATCGTATGGCCCCTGCAAAACTTAAAAAGTTGAAAAAGCAACTCAAAGCTCTACTAGATAAGGGTTTCATAAGGCCTAGTAGTTCTCCTTGGAGTGCTCCTGTGTTGTTTGTGAGAAAGAAAGATGGCTCTTTGCGTATGTGCAATGATTACCGCCAACTGAACAAAGTCACCGTACAAAATAAGTACCTCCTTCCAAGAATAGATGATTTTTTTGACCAATTACAAGGTGCAAGTTATTTCTCAAAGATAGACCTTCTTCCGGCTATCATCAACTCAAAGTTAGGGAGTGTAACATCCTGAAAACCCCTTTTCGAACTCGTTATGGCCATTTTGAGTTTCTTGTTATGTCTTTTGGGTTAAATAATTCCCCAGCAGCTTTTATGGACCTCTTGAATCGAGTGTTCAGACCATATCTAGATATGTTTGTCATAGTGTTCATCGATGATATACTAGTGTACTCCCGTAGTGAGGATGAACATTCTGATCATCTCTGAACTGTCTTGCAAACCCTTAGAGATCACAAGTTATTTGCCAAGTTCAGTAAGTGTGAGTTTTGGCTAAGGTCAGTTGCTTTTCTGGGTCATATCATTTCTTTCGAGGATATTAGAGTTGATCCCCAAAAGACCAAAGCTGTTAGAAATTAGCCTAGACCTATTTCTCCAACTGATATCCGAAGTTTCTTAGGTTTAGCTGGCTATTACCGCTGTTTTATTGACGGTTTCTCCTCTATAGCATCTCCTATGACTCGGTTGACCTAAAAGAAAGTGAAGTTCTTATGGTCCGAATCTTGTGAGAAGAGTTTTCAGGAGTTGAAGACTCGACTCACTTCAGCCCCTGTTTTGACTTTGCCTGATGGTGTTAATGGTTTTGTGGTGTACTGTGATGCTTCGAGAGTTGGGTTGGGTTGCGTATTGATGCAGAAGGGTAAGGTGATAGCTTATGCTTCTAGACAGTTGAAACCCCATGAGAAAAATTACCCCACCCATGACCTTGAGTTGGCTGTTGTTGTGTTTGCTTTGAAAATATGGAGACACTATTTGTATGGTGTCCATGTTGATGTTTTCACTGATCATAATAGTCTTAGTATGTGTTTATCCAGAGAGAATTAAATCTTAGGCAGAGAAGATGGTTAGAATTATTAAAGGACTATGATATGAGTGTGTTGTACCATCCGGGCAAGGCCAATGTTATGGTGGATGCCCTAAGTAGAGTGTCCATGGGTAGTGTTTCGCATGTGGTAGAAGGTAAGAAAGAGTTGGCTCGTGATGTACATCGTTTGGTGAGATTGGGGGTTGGTTGTTTGACTCTGCTGAAGGTAGTATAGGGGTTCAGAGTATTTTCGAATCCTCCTTGGTTTCGAAAGTGAAGGAAAAGCAATACTTAGATGCTAGTTTGGTCAGACTGAAGGAGTCAGTCAAGGACCAAAAAGTAGAGGTTTTCTCCTAAAGGGGAAATAGTATGTTGAGATAGCAGGGTATATTGTGTGTCCTGAATGTTGATGATCTGAGACAGAAAATTATGGCTGAAGCACATGGGGCGCGATATTCTATTCATCCTGGTGCCACCAAGATGTACCGAGACTTACAAAAAATCTATTGGTGGAGTGGCATGAAGAAAGATATAGCAGCGTTTATAAATAAGTGTGCAACATCCCAACATATTAAGGTTGAACACCAAAGACCTGGTGGTATGAAGCAAGAGTTTAGTATTCCCACCTGGAAGTGGTTGATAGGTTGACTAAGTCTGCTCATTTCTTGCCTGTTCATACTTCATATACTGCTGAGGATTACGCTAGATTGTATATCCGAGAGCTAGTCAGACTGCATGGAGTTCCCTAGTCTATCATTTTGGATAGGGGTACTCAGTTCACTTCGCAATTTTGGAAAGCTTTTCAGAAGGGTCTTGGTACCCAAGTGTTTTTGAGTTCTGTTTTTCATCCGCAGACCGATGGTCAGGCTGAGCGGACCATCCAGACCTTAGAGGATATGTTAAGAGCTTGTGCACTTGACTTTAAGGGAAGTTGGGATGATCACTTACCGTTGATAGAGTTTGCTTACAATAACAGTTTCCACTCTAGTATTGGCATGGCTCTGTTTGAAGCCTTATATGGGAGGAAGTTTAATCAGCCATAGGTTGGTTCGAGGTGGGTGAAGCGGCTGTGAGTGGTCCTGATTCGGTATTTGAGGCTATGAAAAAAGTTAAGTTGATTAGGGAAAGGTTGAAAACTGCGCAAAGTCGTCAGAAGTCATATGTGGATGTTAGAAGGAGAGACCTTGAGTTTGAAGTTGGTGACCTAGTGTATCTGAAAATTTCACCCCCCCATGGGTGAAGAGATTCGGAAAGAAGGGGAAGCTTAGTCCCCGTTATGTTAGTCCTTACAAAATTCTTAGCCGTGTTGGTAAGGTAGCTTAGGAGGTCGAGTTTCCTTCCGAGTTGTCCTCTGTTCATCCAATATTCCATGTCTCCATGCTTAGAAAGCATATTAGCGATGTTGTGGTAGTGGATTCCTCCGTGAGTACGGACATTCAAGAAAATATTTCTTTTGATGAGATTCCTATTGAGATTCTTGATTTCAGTGTCCGAATACTAAGGAACAAAAAAGTTCCCTTGGTCAAGGTGTTGTACCGAAACTAATATGTTGAGGGTGCAACTTGGGAAGCTGAGGCGAATATGCGATCCAAGTACCCGCACCTATTTTTTGCAAACTCCGATCAAGCCGAAGGTACCGTTCTTTCCTAAATCATGCACTTTTGATAAAAGTTGCAGCAGTTCAGCTGTCATTTACTATGTGTTCAGCTGTAGTTTCTTGAAGTTATGCATTCGGAGTGAGAAACGATGTGGTGATGAGTCTAACGAATAGTTTCAGCTGTATGCTCTATTTCCTACCTAATCTTGGCATGTCTAGCGTCATTCGAGGATTAATGTTTCCAAGGGGGGGATAATGTAATATCCCGGGAAATTTTTCATTGAAATTTTGTGCGTAAACGTGTTGGGTTCTGTCTTCTAGAATGAATTATAAATTTTCCGTGTAGAATATCTTAGATTACAACCCACCATTGTGTAGATTATTGAATAATCTTTCCAACGATGTATGGATCATCCAAAACGGACACCCGAGCGACGAGTTATGAACATTCCGATCGAACCGTGAATAGTAGTGAACAGTAAAACGTGCAGGAAAAAGTACTAAGGCCTAACGTATTTTTGCTCCATCTTTAAATGATCATAACTCCTTGTACATAATGATCTGGGTGATTTACTATATATCAACGGAAAGCTCTGCGAGTCGTCTTTCCAATGAAATTGGTTTCATCTAATTTGACTATCGGAGCAAAAAGTTATGGTCGATCTACTTCAGCCTATCAAAAGGGAATTTTTGGGTCAACTTCAAAAGATCATAACTCCTCGTACACAATGATCTGGGCAAGATACTATATATCAACGGAAAGATATGAGAGTCCTCTTTCTAATGAAATTAGTTTTATCCAATTTGAATATCAGAGTAAAACGTTATGGTTGTCTACTTCAGACTATCAAAACAGTCCACCAAAGGACAGATTCGAGAATTATTTGATTTTTAGGGGCGTTTTGGTCATCCCCCCTCACCCAAAATCAGTCCAAACCCTATATTAAAGCCTATTAGAAGCATTATATGTTATATTTCATCAAATTCCCTCAAAAAGAAAACCCTAAGCTCCTACATCCAACTTCAAGAACCTTCAAAGTTCACCATTAATTCTGCAAATTTATTCAAGATTCCAAGTTCCTAGTTCAAGAACTCCAAGAATCATCATTCAAAGGCACGATTAACATCTCAAAATTGAGTATCGATCTAAAGTTCATCATTCAAGGTATGTGGGGTTTTTCAACAAGAACTCTCTTTCGTCCTTGTGCCCAAAAGTAATTTTCTTTACAAAGGCATGAGTTTTATTTGATTTTTACGAATTTGAAGTATGAACCCATATCTTATGATGATGATTATGAAATCTTGATGTTTATGATTTTGAAAGATGAATTTACATGTGTGGACATATAAAGCATGAATCTTGAACGATATTTATCATGATTTTGATATTTGGGTCGTGAATCCCCATTGAAAATTGTATTTTTTTTAGAAAGTGTGTGTTATAAGCACGTTGATGTTGAATATTTGAGATATTTTGAATGATTTGACCTTTTGGTCTTAATGGAGTTGTTTTGAACTCGAGTGTGAAAGAAATCCACAACGTGGTTGATTTTGATAGATGGGAAGCATGATGGCTCCCGATGTATATTTATATATTACTAAAATTGCTTTGTTGTGGATTGTCTTTGAAATGATCTGAGCTAAGTTCGGGAGAAATCTTTAGCACTGAGTGGGAGGTATAAAGCGACCTTACTTCCCTAGAACTACGTGCCCCCGTAGGAGTGAGCCTGAGGCTGATTTATATAGTGATCACTAGTTTGTATGAATTTGATATCGATAGTCCTACTCCGATGGCAAGGATAGGACGGCTCTCCCCAACGTGGGTTGTACGTTGGACTCCATATAGCTCACATGATTTATGTCGGTTATAGGATCTCCCAGTGTGTGTGTGTTTCCTTGTGTCTATGGTGAATGGTGAAGTGATTTGAAAGTGGAATTGTGAAAGTTATTCTTTTGAAAGATTTAAATGATATTTATATTATGAGAATTGATATTCTTGATGAACTGAAAGTGATTGACAAATTATATGATGACTCACATGTGTTATTGTACTTATTTCATCCTCTCATGATTACGATGATTTTCTTCTGGCTATGTGAGTCTTTCATACAACCTGCAAATTTCTTATAAATATTTATGATGATGATGTTTATACAACTGCATACACCCCCATATACTCGGTTCCTTTCCATGGTACTGACCCACATCTTCGGATATGGGCTGTATTTTCTCGGATTGTAGGTTCAGGTGCTCAGTTCCAGGTTCGACAGTGATTCTTCGGGCACGCTGTTCTACATCCTCTGTTGTGGTGAGTCCTCATGTTTCGAGGACGTGATGTCTGATGTTGGTTTCACGTAATTGTTTACATTTGATAATTGAGTATAAGTCAGTTAGGGCATGTCTCAATGGCTCGCTGGTTTTATTAATTTTCTTAGAGGCTTGTCAGACTAGTATAGATGTTGGGAGTTGACTAATAAGTCGTATTTTGTTATCTTTCTGAAATTCTTTTATTCTTGGATGATGATTACTCTGTTGATATTTGAGGGTTATTTATGGAAACCCTGTTGATTTGTGTTGAACTGAATGAAAATGGCTCAAAGGGTTAGCTTAGGGCTACTTGTAGCCTCAAGCACAGTGTGACGCTCCGGGACCCGTTTTTCGGGGCGTTACAGCCAATTAATTGAGCAACCACTTCGTTGCAAGACGATTGAGGACGGCCAATTAATTGAGCAACCATTTCGCAGTCATGACATTATCTGAGCCCACTTTTTAACAAAAAAATATATTTTTAAATATTGATACGCATACATACTTGTTCAATTTATTTTGATTATTTTTATTTATTACTAATATTCTTTTTTTAAGTGTTTATACAGGTTATTTTGAAATATTCGTCAGGAGTTGCAGTCAAAGGGGTGTATTTTATATTCTCACACTTGTACAAACAACAAAAAAAATTAGTGAAAATTTTACTTTCTGGGTGTCGGGCGGGGATATTCTTTATTTATATAATTTCATCAATTTTAGGCAAAACTTAGACCGTTAATATTTACATAAAATAATTAAGTTAATCAACTTATTCACATTCACATATTACATAGCTCTCTTTTAATAAAAATGAATTTATATTTTCCTTTGTGATTTTTGATTAAAAAATACTTTTTCTTTTTAGTATATAAAAGATACTTTTCTTTTTTTATACGTTACCAAAAAAAAATTCCTTTTACATGAAATCTTTATATTTTTATACATACTTTTTTACATATTTTCATAAAATAAAATTTATTTATATATTTAATACACATACAACTTTATATCATTTAAATATTTATACCTCCTCCCTCTTTGATAAATTTAGTCTAGTCGGGTACCACACTTGTGGATTCTGAAGGATGCCTAACCCCTTCCCTTCGGAATAACTTGAACCCTTACCTAGAATCTAAACTGGTTTTATAGACTAGACACAAGTCATGCATTTTAATAAATAAAAAAGGGTTTTCCTCATTTCCCTTAAAATAAGGTGGCGACTCTGTACAATTTTCATTCTTTTAGAATCCATAACGTCGTGCTTGTTTTGACCTCAGGTAAAAATAGGGCGCGACACCGACCATGCAGCTCCCTAGAAAAGTGTCCATCAGCATTGTCTTTCTTTCAGAGATACAACAGACGAAATTACATTACCGGATACACTTTCATATTTGCACTTGATTCAGATTTCGCATCTGTTAAGATAATTCCATCAGCCAGATTTGTTAGAAGTTACTTTCTACCCTGTGTCTCTTCTTTAATTAGCTCTCAGATGATATAATCTTCCATCAACAATCCATTTTCCCTCGAAAGCATTCTCCTACTGCACCTTCTGGCATATAATCATCAACCCGAGCGAGCAACCCAACTATATAAATTTTGGCCAGCGCAATAACTATATTGATTTTTCATTCTTATTTGATGCAGTGCGAGGCTTCGAGGGCCCTCTAAGGATCCAATGCACACTTAAAGTTAAGTCCAATCGCTATTGGTTCTCTGCAGTGACGACAAATATTGATCCCTTCTCAAAACTTGACACGCATAAACACGAGCACCAATCGTTAGTAATTCGTAACAGGGTATCTGCACCATCTTCATGAGGTCCTCAGCCTTATCAATTTCGAACCCATCAAACTTAACGGTACAATGCAGGATCTTGTTTGAATGATCAATGCCTAATCGGTTAAAAACTGCATTCACAAAAACATTGTACTTTGTGTGTGTTGTCCCGGTAACCTTATTAGTAATACATACTTAACTCCCACATATATGATAGTGGATTCATCTGCATGCACCTTATTCTTCCTAGCCCATCTATGGCTTAAATTGAATAAATAGATGACTAGCTTGTTGCAACAGACGACACATCTATTTATATTGTCAATCAATTGGAGACATCTGTTACGACAGTGATCAACTTGTTGCAGAAATCAAACAGATATATACATCTGTTGCAAAAAGATTGCCAGTATGTTGTAAGTTATCTAACAGAAAGAATATATTTTGTAACAGATTACCCATCTGTTAGATTTACTTTAAAGCAATTTTCTTTTCTTTCTGAGATACAATAATTTATAAATAGGTCTCTCCTTACAAAAATGGATGATCCAGATTCGTACAAGAATATTCATATTGAGTCCTTGCGTGAACTTCAAAGGCAGTTTGATTGATGAACTCCAGAGAGATATTTGGCTAACTTCGGAGCAAGATTGCCGGATGAATGAAAGATGTCTGATTGACAATAATAATAATAGTAGTAATAATAATTAGGTAATGTGTTTTATTTTAGCGATTATTTTCCTCCTTTTGTATATCAAATCTACCCAAGGGATTCAAAAATCTATGAACATTCATTTTATTTTGTTGTCGACTTTGAATTTTTAATTCTTATTTAGTATTTAATAATAATCATTCTGTTTATTCCTTGTTCTCAACATGTCGACGGTTAGTGGTAAGGATTGAGCAACAATTTGTGTCAACAGTTAGACGTTAATCTGCTACGACAGATCAATCATATGTTGCACCTGGCAGTTATTAATAAAAAAGGACTATTGTTGTTATTGAGAGGGTGAAAAGAAAAACATGACTCGGAGTTTCGATTATTCAATATGAAAAATATTTCATAAATAAATAATAAGAAAATAAATAATAAACACAATTTATAACCACAATTTTAATAACTGGTCGTGACTTTTCACCATTTTTATTTTTTAAATTATTTATTATATAATAAAATGATTATTATTTTGTTAAGAAATTTGAAAAGGTGTTTTTTTTTATATAAAATAAAAAAGTAAGCAAATTTAGATTAATGATATGATGATATAGTTATTTTTTAAAAAAAAAAAGGTAGATTATATGTTGCAACAATTAAATTATCTTATGCAACAGGTTCACTATGGTTGCAACAGATGATATATTTGTTGTTACAGATGATTTATGTGATGCAACCTATATCGAGTCACAACTCAATAAAAGTAGTTCTTGGAAAGAACTAATTAATAATAATAATCTGAAAAGTCATGACTTATCACAATATTTCTTAATTTAATTAATTCATTACTTTTCACATTAATAAAAAATGTAATTAATAAATGGAGGTGAACAGTTAGATTATATGTTGCAACAGATATGTTATCTGATGCAACATATTTTATATTTGTTGCAACAGATAATATACCTGTTGTCACAGATGTGTTATCTGATGCAACAGATATAGAATCTGTTGCCACAACTCAATAAAAATGGTTCTTCGAAAGACTACTTAATAATAATAATCTGAAAAGTCATGATTTATATCACAATATTTATTTTCTTAATTTAATCAAAAATTTAATTAATGTATGGTGGTGAATAGTCGCGCCTTTTTGCCTCTCATTCAAATTCAATCCTCTATAAATAGGTTTGTCCTTACTCAATCGTTCATTCAAATACACACTCTATTTATTTATTGCATCTCGTCTTTCATATTACACTCTAGAAGATAAGATTATGGCTGACCCAGTGTGGGACGTTGCTTTTCTGCAAGACGCCGTGAATGAACTTTGGACTTAAGTTCGTGATCTACAATGAGAATTGGGAAGAGTTAGATCAAGAATGCTCCGCGAGATACGCAGGCTGAGGAGGGCCTTGTTGCTACTTTCGGTTGAAGATTGGCCGGCTGGCAATGATGATGCTGATAATAATAATAATAATTAGACTATTATTTTTCTTTTAGTTTATTATATGTATTTTTATTTGTTTAATAAATAAATTTTGTTTGATTTTTGACGTTTCAATCCATATTTAATTTTCATTCTGTCTATTATCTTCTCAACAAACATTTTGACGATTCGACGTAAAAAGGAATAATTTAGAATCCAGCAGCAATAGCAAGATTTAACTGTTGGGTTTGTGGCAGGGGTTGATTTGTGTTGTTTCAAACAGATTAATCATTCGTTGCAACAGATAATTAGTCTGGTGCAACAGATAATTAGTCTGGTGCAACAGATAAACATCCTGATACAACAGATAATACAATGATGCAACAGATAAATAGTCTGATGCAACAGATTACCCATCTGATGCACCAGATGATTGATCTGTTTAAATTGTGGACACTTTTGCTGGATTAATAGTCGAGGTTCAATCCATTGTTGGAAAAACAAAAGTGTACCCAGATGACAAATTCGAATAAAAATCATAATTTTATTTACCAAAGTAACCTATGAAGTAATGCCAAAGTGGAAAGTGATGTAGTAAACAAAATCTGACCTAAGAAATTGGTCAGCTCGCAGCAGTAGCGTTGTACCAACAACAACAACAACAACAACAAATGGTCCACAAGAAGAAGATGAAGCAGAAGATGATGAGTAAAGCAGCAGAAACAGAAACAATTAACAACAAAAATCGCTAAAAGAGAGAAAACAACAATGGATGAGAAGAGAGAGAAATACGTTTTTTCCCTCCGTTTTTCGTTATTTTAGGTATACATTGGGATCAAAGTGTAAATTTAAAAACTTGTGGGTTATTTTAAAACTTTCTCAATTTTCTTAATACATAATAAAGTAATTGTCACCTCCAACTAATAATTAAAACTTGTGTCACCTACATCTCATTTCAAAACTCTTTTGTCACCTGTGGCCCAAACCCCCCTCTTTCTCTCTTAATTTGTCTTTAATTTCTACAAACTAACAAATCTTTTCAATTTCTTAAACTAACATTTAGTTCAAACTTGAAGATTCTCGTAAATTAAAATAGATCATAATAGTATTTTAGTTGCAACTAAGATTCAGTTTCTTTTCATTTTGATTGCTACTCTTTCTATTTTATGAGTATTTCTCTTATTGGTGAAATCGAAAATTGAATCGTTAAGAACTAAAGATCGATAAACCGAACAAATAAACATAAAATCAATCGAACCGACTGATGCACACCACCACCTTAGTTGTCACTCTACATAACTTGTCTTTAATTTTCGGAGGTACCTTCTTATCACACAAAACTCGAGAGGCGATCCTCCATTTCATCCATCCTGCACCAATACTATATGTAACTTCCTCGTCAATCTCCCTATTCTCCTGTATCATAGACCCAAGATACTTAAAACTATCTCTCTTCCGAATGGTCTAGGAATCCAGTTTTACTACCACGTCAGCCTCATACTCCATCTCGCTGAACTTGCACTCCAAGTACTCCATCTTGATCCTGCTCAACCTAAAACTTTAGACTCTAGAATTTGTCTCCATACCTCTAATTTATCATTAACACCTCATCAAGTCTCGTCAATCAAAACTACATCATCAGCAAATAACATATACCAAGACACCTCTCTTTAAACATGTCGAATCAAAACATTTATCACCTAGACAAATAAAAATGAACTAAAAGTCGATCTCTGATGTAACTCCATCAAAACAAAAAAGTATTTCGAATCTTCGCTCCAGGCCTTAATCAACCCAGCGTAGGCCGCCAAAACACCTCTAACCTCCAAATATCTAAATTATAAATACAAATATTTTTAAATTAATATTTCTATTTTTGGTTTGGTGGGTGAAAAAGTGAAGCCCATGGGCGTTAAAGTGGGTTTTAGGGTATTTTCCACTTGCACTATTTGCCCCCCTCTCTCTCTATAGCTGCTCAACATTGCCCTTCTATTATAGCATAATATATATATATATATATTATGCTGCCAACTTTGCCTTACACTTTCTATAAATAGTTTTTTTCATCTCTGCTCCCTTGACAACTCCGCTGATTTTCTTGATTCATCATCAAGAATCACTTGTTATATTGGTAAAATTTCTCATTTTTCTATTACCCTTTTGAAAGATTCTTGGATTTTAGTTGTGAGATTTTGCTTGCTTGGTTTATGTACATGTATTTTTTTTATGTGTTTGGTTTTATGAATTGGGGTTTTCCTTTTTTTTTTTTTTTTTTTTTTTTCTGCTTTTTTTTTGTTTAGATTGGATCTTTTAGAAAAGCTGGATTTTTCATGTTTTTTTTTTTTGTTTCATTTTCTTGATTCATCATCAACCAAACCTACTGCTTATGTATTGGTAAAATTTCTCATTTTTTTTACACCCTTTTGAAAAATATTTTTGGGTTTTATTTCTGAGGTTCTGCTAATTTGGTTCATGTTGTTTGAATTTTTGAGTTATTAGTTTTAAGATCCTGCTTGTTTGGTTCATGTGCATATTGTTTTCTGTGTTTTATGAATTGGGGTTTTCCTGATTTTGCAATTAGTTGTTGAGATTCTGTTTGTTTGGTTCATGTACATGTTGGTTTCTGTGTTTTATGAATTGGGTTTCTCCTGTTTATGCTGCTAGTAATTGTTGAGATCTCTTATTTGGTGGAGTTGTGTTAAAAGATTGAATCTTTTAGTTGTGAGATTCTGCTAGTTTGGTTCATGTGCATGTTGTTTTCTGTGTGTTTATGAATTAGGTTTTTCCTGTTTTTGGTATTAGTTGTTGAGATTCTGTTTGTTTGGTTCATGTACATGTTGGTTTGTGTGTTTTATGAATTGGGTTTCTTCTGTTTATGCTACTAGTAATTGTTGAGATCTCTTATTTGGTGCAGTTGTGTTAAAAGATTGAATCTTTAAGAAAAGTTGTTGTTTTGTTTTACTGTTTTTGTTAGTTTCATTTTTCTTGATTTATCAGCAGCCAACCCCACTTGTTATATTGGTAAAATTTTCTCATTTTTCTATTACCCTTTTGAAAGATTATTGTGTTTTAGCACCCAAGGGTGTGGCCTAGTGGTTCAGCGAAGTTGGATTGAGCACCATGAGATATCAGATTCAATTCCCAACCTAGACAAACACTAGGTGATTTCTTCCCTTCTGCTCTAGCCTTGGTGGACAGAGTTATATGGTAATTGATGCTGGTGGGAGGTGGCAGGTATCCGTGGAATTAATCGTGGTGCGCGCAAGCTGACCCGGACGCCATGGTCATCCAAAAAAAAAGATTATTGTGTTTTAGTTGTGAGATTTTGCTTTGGTTTATCTACATGTTGTTTTATGAATTGGTGTTTTCCTGTTTTTGCTATTTGTTTTGACATTCTGCTTGTTTGGTTCATGTGCATGTTGTTTTCTTAGTTTTATTGAGTTTTTTCTGCTTTTGCTTTTAGTTGTTGAGATCTCTCTGGCTTTTTGGAGTGGTGATGGGGGTTCCAATCATTTGGTGAAATTTTGTTTCAAAAGATTGAATGTTTAAGAAAAGCTGGATTTTTCCTTCTTTTGTTATTAGTTCAGTCAACTCCACTACTTATATTGGTAAAAGTTCTCATTTTCTATTACCCTTTTGAAAGAATTCTTGGGTTTTAGCTATGTTACATGGGATTCTGTTGGTTTGGTTCATGTACATGTTGTTTTCTGAGTTTGATGAATTGGGTTTTTCTTGTTTTGTTATTAGCTGTCAAGATCTCTTTTTCTTTTTGGGTGGGGTGGGGTGGGGTGGATGGGGGGTCCATCATTTGGTGAAATTCTATGTTAAAAAGATTGAATCTTTAAGAAAAAGCTGTAATTTTCCATTACCCTTTTGAAAGATTCTTGGGTTTTAGACGTGAGATTTTGCTTTTTTTGGTTCATGTACATATTGTTTTCATCCACGTGTTTGAGTTTTATGAATTGTTTTTTTCCTTTTATTGCTTCTATTAGTTGTGAGATTCTGGTGGTTTGGTTCATGTGCATGTTGTTTTCTGACTTTTATGAAATTGGTTTTTTTCCTGTTTATGCTATTTGTTGCTGAGGTCTCTTATTCGATGAAATTCCACGTTAAAAGGTTGAATTTTTTAGAAAAAAACTGCATTTTGAAACTCTGAGTCCGACTGTTTTTTCATTGCCCTTTTAATGGATTCTTGGGGTTTTCCTGTTTGTGCTGTTAGTAGTTGTGAGATTCTGCTTGTTTGGTTCATGATATGTTGTTTTATGTATTGGGTTTTTTCCTTTTTTGGCTATTAGTTGTTTGGTTCTCTTATTTGGTGAAATTCAGTGTTAAAAGATTGAATCTTTAAGACAAAGCTGGATTTTGAAATTTTGAATCTTTTTGTGAGCATTGAATTCAAAGTCAAAAAACATAACTTGTAGCCGGATGACATGTAGATGGAAAATGACCTTTGAACCTCTCTCTGTCATATGTTTGTTGCTTTGCATAGTAATATGAATACATTAATGAAAGAAATTTGTTTTGTCTTTTCTCTAATTCTTTTCTATTTTCACTTTTTTGGTTTGTTATGCATTGTTTAGTATGATAATGATATGGAATGACCTTTGATATAGAATGGGGATTCATGTAGCCGTCTCCAATTTGTCTTGGACCGAGTAGTATTTGTTGTAGTTTGTTTGTTCTGCTGTGGCTAAGTATAAGTCCAGAAACATTTTGGTGAAAACTTAGGCGTTATGTCCCGATACTCTGGCTTTTGTTTGTATTGTTGAAGTCCTTAAATCGGATTGTTAAAAAAAATGGACCTTAGTAATGTTTGCAAATTGGATATGCCGTCTTAATGTGATTTGATTTAGTGAATGTAGATGGAGAGTGCTTATCTTTTAATTTTTGGGATAATTCATAGAGGATGATAAGAGAATAGCTTTCCTGATATATAGGAATTTACTACTAGTCTAATTTTGAGCAAATGCAATTCTCTAAAAGTTACAACTTACGGAGGACATGACCCTTGCTAGGAAGGTGTGGAGGACGCGGATTAGGGTAGAGGGTTAGTGGGTAGGAGTTCGTCCCTAACAGTAGGGAAGTGTGTTTTGTTTGTATTTGTGCCTAGAGTTTTTCGTTCGTGGTGCGTCGGTGATTTGTATAATTTCAAATAGATAGTTTATAGTATTATCTTATGGTTGTCTTGTTTCCTGCATTAGCTAGCAGTTCCATTTTGTTTTGTGCTTTTATGTTTTTTTGTTTGTTATACTGTTATCTGTCCTGAGTCGGGGGTCAATCGGAGACAACCTCTCTACTTCATCTTAGGTATTGGTATGGACTGCGTACACTTTACCCTCCCCAGACCCCACTTTGTGGGAATACATTGGGTATGTTGTTGCAATTCTCTAAAAGTTGATTATTTTAGCCTGAAGTTGGGGAACATGTAGAAGTATTGAACATCCTTCGTTGAATGCATTCTTTAGTCTGATTAACCATGCCGATTTGTCTGAGAGGATATTGATATTGTGACTATGCAATGCTTTTTCAATTATTCCTTGAGCCGAGGGTTTATCGCAAACGGCCTCACTACCTCCCAAGGTAGGAGTAACGGTCTGCATATGCTCTACCCTCCCTTGACCCACTTGTGGGATACACTGGGTGTGTTGTTGTTGCCATTTGTGTGTAATGTGCATTGTTAGCCCTTCATTCATAGCCATTAGTTGACATTGTAAAACGAACAAGTGTGACACTTGTTTCACAACATGGAGCTTCGAGTGAAGAACAGAAAGCCACTCGCTTGCCTCTTCTCATTATGCTCCAGATATTCATAGCCTTTTTGTTTTAGAAATGGACTTAATAGAATTTCATTTCTTTTTCATCTACCACAGGGCGTATTTCGTCAAAATGTCATTACCCATTAGTCTTGACATTGTAAAAGCAACACGGTATAACACTCCTTACTATAGAATCATAGATTACTATGCCACTAGATTTTTATTTTCACAACATGGAGCTTCGAGTGAAGAACAGGAAGCCACTCGCTTGCTTCTTCTCATAATGCTCCAGATATTTAAAGCCTTGTTTTTGTAAGAAATGAACTATCAGATTTTCATTTCTATTTCTTTTTCATCTACGACACGGCATATATCATCAAAAACATCAAATTAAATTTGGTTCATTTGTGTGAAATGTGAATTTTAAGCCTGTTAATTGGAGAATCATAGATTACTATGCCACTAGATTTACTAGATTTTATCTTCACAACATGGAGCTTCGAGCGAAGAGCGGGAAGCCACTCGCTTGTTCTTCTCATAATGCTCCAGATATTCAAAGCCTTGTCTTTTAAGAAGTGGACAATCAGATTTTCATTTCTTTTTTATCTACTACATGGGATATATCGTCAAAATGTCAAATTTACTCGCTATCGCATTGAGCTTGTAGCAGCTTCTCCATTGCTGCTACTCTGACATCAACAGTGTGTTGTAGAATTGGGTTCATACATAGCTCTAGGTACTCATATTTATATGCTTGTCATTAATGTTAAGGAGAGAATTTATAACACTTGAAATGGACTTGTTGACTTCTGTCAACAAGCAAATGAGCGCTCGAGGTTGATTTGATTCTTTTTACTTTTGCTCTTGGTATGTATGTCGAACTCCTTAGCTTCGTACATATACCATAATTGTGTGGTGTACTAGGCGTTCTGCTTGAACATATCCCTATTTATAACTTGTGCATTTCATGATCACTTTTAAATTTGATCACAGGTAAAACATGTCGACCGCGAGGCTTCCCGCCACTTGCATGTTCAACGCGGCACCTCAGAGCCAAAGAAAGACTGCATTTGTTAGAATGCCATTTTCACTCGGTTCTGTAAGGAGCATCTCTAAGTCCTTCGGTTTGAAAGCCGACTCTGGGTTTAAAGTATCAGCGAACGTTTACAAGGTCAAACTCTTTTGTCCGGATGGTACCGAACACGAGTTTGAAGCACCTTCCGATACCTACATCCTCGATGCAGCTGAGGACGCTGGAGTCGACCTCCCTTATTCTTGCAGGGCTGGCGCTTGCTCAACTTGTGCTGGGAAGATCGAGTCTGGCTCTGTCGATCAATCTGATGGATCTTTTCTGGACGACAACCAAATAAACAACGGCTATGTGCTCACTTGTGTTGCTTACCCAACCTCTGATTGTGTGATCCACACACACAAGGAGGGTGATCTTTACTAGATAAAATTCAATTTCTAGTTATGCTTGATGATGTTGATCTTGGTCTAAAGTAAAAGAACTAGATATTGCTTTTTATTCCTTCTAGTATCAGAACTAAAGTGTTCAATCAAGAACATGTTTTTGTTTCATAAATGCTTATGTAATGCAGTCTTTCTTATATATGAATATGCTAGTGGCTTTATATTTTGCCTAAATCCTTGATGAATATGTTGGTGGTTTTATACACTCTTGTGGTGGACCCTTCCTCGGACCCTGCTCATAGTAGGAGTTTTAGTGCACCGGGCTGTCCTTTTTTCCCTTGATGTTCCATTTAATTCTGTGCTTCCAACCATCACAAGTGACTCAAATTCTTTCACTTGTTCTTTTTACTAATTTGCATTCAATTTTGTTGAGTCGAGGTCTATTGGAAACAACCCCTCTACCTCAGCTCTGAGTTGAGGGTACGTTGGGATCAAATAAGTGAGGATTTGTGTTTGATAGGAAGCATGTACCGATGTTTAGGGTCATCGAGATGTGTTGATTTTACTCTCCCTAACTACCATTTTCATGATATTGAGCAACATCAACAATATATCCAATGCAATGTGTACGCAGACTTTATTCTGACTCGATAAAGGGGTTTTTTCCGGTGGATTAAACAATATGAAGTAGTTAGACAAAAGGTAAAGAGATTGTTTCCGGTGGATCAAACAATATGAAGTAGTTAGACAAAAGAAATAACGGAAGTGAAGAAGTCAAGATATAATATTGAAGAAAGCATGACAATGCACGTTAAAATGAGCCAAGGGTTTATCGAAAACAACCTCTCCACAAGGAAAAGAGTTATGGTTTTGCGTATGCAATTTGTTTTTCCTACTTTCACCACACAGAAGTAAAAGGGCAATCCGGTGCACTAAAGCTCCCGCTCATAGCGGAGTTTCATGAAGGGCCCCACCATAAGGGTGTATTGTACGTAGGCTTACCTTGCATTTCTGCCAGAGGCTGATTTCAAGGCTTAAGCTCGTGACCTCCTGATCACATGACAACAACTTTATCAGTTACTCCAAGGATTCCTTTCAACACCACCACACAGAAAAGTCATTTTTTAATTATCTTTAATGAACTTATTAATTTTTCTAGAAAAGATATTTTAGTACATTTTGACCAAACGAACATGAAAGGATCGAAAAATCAAATAAATATTTTCATCCTTACCAAACACACCCTATATCTTCAAGAATCCCCTTGGCTTTTCAAAAAGCCTAAAGGGTATAATTTTTAAGCATGAAAGACAAGAACATTATTCAAAAGACTTATGGTAAGCTTGTATTGTCAAAAAACTTTTTGTTCAAAGGGACAAGAAAATGAAAGAAATAAAATAAGAAATTGGACCTAATTGGATTGAGAATAAGAATAAAGTTCAATCTAAAGTTTTAGATAGAAAGAGAGGCAATCATACAAAGTTTATCATGAAGTTGTAATTTCATAATGACTATTTGATCAAGAGAATAATACTTTGGTATATAAAAAGGACCTTTTTGGGAGAAATCTACTTAGTTAATTGTGCAAAAAAATGGTTTTAGTGTAATTTAGAACTATTTTGTAGTAATAATAAATTCCTAGTTGTAGCATCTTCATGGGGCCATTTAACCCTATGTGTTATAAATATATGATTAATAGTTAGTGATTGAAAAGAAGTGGATTCTTGTTGAATGTTGATTATTGAAAGAATAATTGATGATTATTTGAAGCTAGCAAAGATTTTTTCTTTACATGAAATGATTGATGCTTGAAGAGCTATAATTCAATTATAAATAAAATTCTTTATCATTACTTTTTCTGATCCTTCTCATTTTATGTGACGTCATTCGTATTTTAAGAATCAAACATTTTTTTGTTTTACTTTAAGCATTGCTTTATTTTTATTTTTATTTTCTCTTTTTTTTGTTTTCGACTAGGTATTTAATATTTATTTTAGATCAAGCTAATTAAGATTTGCATCGAGAAGTCTCACTTGAAAGTGTTGTATTCTTATACACTTCTGGATATAAATCTAAATCTCTAATTAAAAATGAACTGATATTTATTATCCCACCATAATTTTTAATGATTTTTTATTTGTTCAACCTAGTCTATTTTCACCTATGTAAGTTATTATTAATCATCCATTAAATTAAGACTCTAAAAAGGAGAGAGAATAAGTGAAAAGTTGGTAGATATTAAAAGTGGATTTTAGTGGTAAGTTGCTTGATTTGGAGATAAGAATTAGAAAGTCAAATGATAACAAAAGAATAATTAGTAACTTGGCTTATGCTTCAAACTAAATGGTAAAGAAAAAATATCATTTCATAATTGGCAATTATGGAGAATAATAAATTTGTCATTCAATTGCAATGTGAAAGGTTAAAAGGGAATCATATAAAGATCAAAAGCTACTTACTTTTTTTTTTACAATTGGCATTCGATATTCACTTTAAGATTTAATTAATTTAATTTCGTATTGTGTAAGATTCAGTAAAAATGAAATCATTTTTTTTTTTCAATTGGTATTCGATATTCACTTTAACACCTTGATTAACTTAGTTTTGTGATGTGTAAGATTCAGTAAAAATGAAAGTATTTTTTACTAAATTTTCTCCCACTCTTATAATTCGAACCCAAAATATTTGGTTACAAATAGAGGAATGTCATTCATCTCATCATAATCATTGTTTTATCCAAAGTTAGTTACTTTTTAATGCTTTTTAATCGGTGTTTGTTATCCATTTAAGGCATCAACTAATTCTGTTTCGTACTGTGAAAGATTCATTAAAGACGTAAGAATTGTTCACTAGATTTGTTTTTCATTTTCAGAGCTCGAACTCAAAACTTTTGTTTAAAGATAAAGTAATCTTATCCATTCATTCACAATCTTTATTGTACTGGGAACTAGTTATTCTTTTATATTTTTCTTTTGATGTCTAATATTCGTTTAAGATCAAGACTAATCTAAATTCTCATTGTATAAGACTCAATAAAAGTGAAAGAAGTTTATGCTAAGGATTTTTTTTATTTTTAGATTCAAACACCAGACTTCTTATTTAAAAAAAAAAAAATTTCATCCTATCACAATTCACAACAAGTATTTAATGTTTCTATTTTCTCCTAGGCCCTAAGTATAGTGGGGGCTGTTTGTTTTTCCAAAGAAAATTCAAGTCAAAAACAACAATGAATTGGATCTTAATTTGTTGCCATCATTTTTTGCCCTAAACTTTATTGCCTATAAATAGACTCAAGTGATACTGAAAAATAATTTTATATTTCATAATGAATACAGTGTTTGGTATTAATAATAAAACTAATCTAGCTTTCTGCATCTATAAAGCAAATAATAAATACGTGTACTTTAGTAAAATAAATACTCAATTAATATATTTTTAAAGAAAATGTAGGGTGCTGTATAAAATATTATACACGCCCGAACATATATATTAACACCTAAAGCTTTAAAGTTTCGCTTGCAAAACATTCAGCTATTTTCCTGATTTTAAGGCTGCATTTTTTCATCCTATACCAAATTTTATACAATTTTTTTTTATAATTATACTTGATTTATGTTCGATTTAATAGATTCCGAAGCATCAAATATTTACACCTAGGTCCGCCCGTGCAACTCTCTTTAATTGGGTCTAAAGAGATGGAACAATTTTTACTATAGCTTTCAAGAAGATCAAAGTAGCATATAGCATATAATAACTAATTTAGTTCGATGGACTAATCAAAGATCTACAAATCACTAATAGACTCTGTACACCTAAATGACTATAAATAATACAAAATAAAAGATCAATTGTAGAGACATTATATTGAACCTAATCACAAAAGACAATAATTAAACAACATAATTGACAACATTATATTGACAAAATAATGTTATTTATATCTCCCACATCGCGCTATTAACCTCGTTTTTTATATCGAGTGATTTATTTTCTTTATAACATGCAAAATATATGTTGAACAAGTAAAAGTAAACGAAAGAATTACAAAAAATAACTAAATGAGTTTTTCCTATATATATTTTGAACTACACATTTCATACTCAAAAGATTTCTAATCTTCAGCAGATCATATGCTAGAATTTTACGTGCAAAAGTTTCAAATATATAACGTTGAAGTAAATTTAAAAAGTAACTAAAAATTAAATAATTTTTAAACCATAATGAAACACTATTTAGGAGTATAAAAATGACTATTTGTCCATTTCTTTATCTCTTTACTTTACCCAAACCGTGTATAGAAAAGCAAATATAAAGTAACTAAAAATTAAATAATT